>NW_017731990.1:140499-251240 GCF_001890085.2 Hipposideros armiger | reverse complement strand
CCTCCCCCACACCCCTCCCACCCCTCTGGCTCAGGCTGAGCTAGGCATGAAGACGTAGCCCTGATTCAGGTTTCTCAAGTTAGCCCTTCCCAAGAGCCAGGTCCAACATAAGAAGAGAACCTGCAGGAATGAAAGAAAACTGGCATTGGATTCAGGAGGCCTGGATTCAAGTCCTGGTTCTCCCCCTTTTTAGCTGGGTGGTCTTGTACAAACCATTTACAGTCTTCCAGCCTGGTTCTCTTATCTGTAAACTATAAATTATTAGCCCCCCACTACCACCTCCCAGGGCTAATGGGCAGATTTATGGATGGGTATCCAGATGGGCCCTCGAAGTTGTGCAGTGCCAGAGAGGAGACCCACTCAGACACATTTCTGCAGGCAATGGCAATAGGCTGGTGTTGATCTAAAATTCATCAGAGCTTTAGTCTGTCCTGAAAGCTGCAGGAGAGGTCCTTTCTGCTGTGGTGAGAAGGTCAAAGAGAAGACCACAGCATCAGCCATGTGGAGGCAAGTAGGTTCCAGTATTGCCCATGTCAGTGAAGTCCTTTGCTGTCAGGAATTTCCCATAGTTTCTCATCACCCAAACCTTGGGATTGATTCACAAAGAATCCAGACGTTGGAAGGACACATGCTGTTGAAGACACCCTTGAAACTTTTGTCTAAGAGGGAAGGTTTATCTCTCCTGGATAATTTATGGGGCCAGCAGAAGGTGACATATTATCTCCCCTGGGTCTTGGAGCTGGTGTTGAGTGACACAGATCAAAGGGGAGAATGGAGCTGGGGTCCACGATGCCTTAAAGCAACTTGTGGAAGCAGAGATTAAAATACAGAGGGGCGGCTGGTTAGCTCAGGTGGTTAGAGCACAGTACTCATAACACTAAGGTTGCCGGTTCGATTCCCACATGGGCCAAAGAGCTGTGCACTCCACAACCAGATTGAAACAACTACTTGACTTTGAGCTGATGGGTCCTAGAAAAAACACACACTGTTCTCCAATTAAAAAAAAAATTCTTAAAAAACAAAGGTAAATTTAAAAAAAAATTAAAATATGGAGAGACTATAAACGAAGCTGTACTATGGGGATAGACAGCCAGGTAGCACAGCTATCCATCGAAGCTAGGAGAGGGCTAGGGAACTATAAGAGCCATGATCAAAAGCAGGTTGTTGGTACTATAGAGCCTAAAGTGTCCCCAGTGGCCTGAGGCTAAACAGAGGCCCAAGAGAGAAAGAAACAGGGAGTGGGGCTGCTGTGAAATAGAAAGGAGTAAGCTTGGTGATGCTATGGGGACTGTACCCCAAACCAGCCCTCAGCACTGCATTTGGATATGGATTCATGGTATGCGCTCAGGATACTAATGACATACAATAATAGTTACTGAAAAATGGTTAACACTTACTGTGAGTCAGGCACGTTTTAAACACTTTGCATGCATTATTGCGTTTAGCCCTTATAAGTGTCCTCTGTAGAGGACATGTGGTTGCCTCCCCCAGCATCTATCGCACCCCACCCCACTGTGTAGCTGATTTGCACTTTGGTTGGGTTGGTCTCAGTCCCAGTTCCAAGGGTAGGCCCTATAGATCTGGGCCAATGAGGGTAATCTCATCACTTGTGCCAAAGGAACCTCTGCAGGTTGGTCCAAACACAGTGTAGAACAGAACTTGATTTAATGATAAGGGAAGAAGGGACCTCTCTTTCCTTTTTGTGTGAGACTGTGATATATGCAGGTGTGAGGCCTGGAACTGCTGGCAGTCATCTTAGGGTCATAGGTGAACTATATTGAGGATGAACCATCATGTCAGGAAGGCAAAGCAAAAAGAATCACAGAAAACAAGCTGAAGCCCTGATCAAACTGTTCCTGAAACCTTCGTGATCTTGGGATTTTCAATTATGTGAATTAATAAAGTCCATTATTGTTTAAGAGAGTTGAGTTGAATTTTGTTTGTCTGTTTGTTTGGTAACTTGCAATTAAAAGTATGCAGAATATGAGGCCCAGGGAAGTTAAGTAACTTGTCCAAAGTCAAACAATATACATAAGTAAAAGAGCTGGGAATCAAATGAAGGCAACATGAAAATCTAGAGCTTATGCTCTTACAACAGCATCAGCAAAACCAACAGTGGCTGCATACTGACCATATACCTGCTCTATGCTTAATCACTTTTCATACTGTTTCACTGCATCCTCACAAAAGCCTTCAGAGATGGAAACTGCTGTTATCCTTATTTTTACAGATGAGGGAACTAAGGCTTAAACAGTTGTAACATGTAACGGTGACGCCACATAGCTCTTAAGCAATAGAGCGCAATTTGAATCCAGGTCCTTGTGATCAGGCTACTGGTCCTTCTCTCCAATCTGGTGGGCAAAGGCTGCCCAAGGAGGACCCAGGACGGTCTGCTCCACTCTCTTTGAGGATGAATTGATTTCAATTGCTCTATACTGGCTGGTCCTATCTCTCCACGGAGATTGCACAAATAGGTAAGCACTAAGAGAGGCAGGAAGTCAAGTTTTGCCCAATATTAGGAACAGAGTTCCTATTGTTCCAGCAATGGGGTGGGCTGCCTAGGACAGGCCGAGTTCTCCATGGCTGAGAGGCCAGCAGCAGACCAGGAGACAACTGTTTCCTGTATGAGGCAGAAGCTGGACTCAAAGGAAAGGTCAATGTTCTCTATTCCTGAAAGCCTTTCCCGCTTTGGGCCTCAGTTTCCCCATCTGTACAGCGGTTGGGGCAGGAGTAGGTGAGTGAGGACTGAGGTCTCTTCCAGCTCCAACATTCTTGAATTCTGGAATTCCCGGAGGCAGTACTCCAGGCCCCAGGGTCTGGCCGAGAGAACAGAGACGCCGCTGTTTGGCCAGCTTGGTAGAACAGTGGAGCTTATTGAGCTCGAAGTTCCCTGAAACAGAAACAGCCAAACGGTGCACGCCGAGAAGATAAATTCATCTGTGAGTCTGGTAAGAGCAGCTGAAAAAAAATGCAGTGCTGGAGGGCTGTCCAAGGAGAGCCAATTTTCAACTAATAGGCTGCGACTGTGCCCAAATGATAGAAAGAGCACACTGGGCCACATTCTACCCCAGTCAGAAGCAAGACAGTGAGCTGAAGAGATGACAGTCACCATCGACACCACACGGACCAAGGAGCCTACCTGGTGGGGGCTCCCTAAAGTGGGTTCCACTTCCCCTGGAGGTCTGGGAGAGCTGTGCTTGTAATTAGCAAAGGGAGTCCTTTTGGAAATTTGCCGTGAATTAAACTTAAACCATTGTTGTTCATGTAACCCAGAGGTGTTTATTTCAGCTATATAGAGACCACCCCTCACAAAGTTGTGAGGCCAGAACTACACTGAGGGGGCCTGGATATCTTTGGGTTGGATTAGAGGCCGGGATGTGAATAAGATGCCATCATAAAGCTTTGGGCGGTCTCTTCAGGATGTTCCCTCCACCCTTTGCTCTAAAGATGATTAATGTTGATGTAGTGTTTTCAATGTACTTTGACATCTTCAATTCCATTTGACCTTCAGTACAATCCACTGAAGCAGACAGATGGATAATATTATGCTCATCTGAGAGAGGAGAAAATGGAGGTTGGGAGAGGGTAAGCCTAAAAGTGCCTCGGGAGGCAAATGATGACTCTGGGGCTTGAACCTGAGCCCCTTGGCCCCAAATCCTATGCCCTTTTTCTATGGCACACTGCCATCCCTCCACTCCCATTTTGGGGTCCAGGGAGGGCTGACTTTTCCAGGGTAGGAAGCTACCTGTGCTGGAGTAGAAGGTTGCTCCATGAGTGGGGCCCCGGTCAAGCAGGAGGGACAATGCCTGTCTGGGAACAGCCTCCTGGTTGCCCTTGAGAGAAAAGGTGGGCAAGGAAACAAGGCCACAGGCATGGCGGCTCCTGCAGAGCTCTAAGTCATATTCTTCCCGGGCTTGGGAAATGCAACAACGGCTGCCATGCTTACCCTCAGGAAGGAAATAGAGCCCAAATCCAGAAGGGCCAAGGCAAAAAGAGTGAGAAGGGTGGAGTTTTAGGAGTGTCCATCAAGGGGACTAGGGAAGGAATTGGGGATTCCCTGACTCCCCATTCCCTAGGAGAGTTGGCCCGACCCCATCTTCCAGAATTCCTGTGGGCTAGGGCTCCTTCCTGCTTTCTCTGGTTCCTTCTAGACTCTAGTCTGGGGAAAAGAGGGCTGGAATTAAGTTCAGGGGTATCCATCAATAATCCAACTGGCATGATTTCCCATCTTCCCTGCTCCTCTTGATCCCGCAGAGGCTGACGGGAGAGATGGCAAGAATTATGGGAAGAAGAGAATAGGGGATCCGTATCAACAAATGGTTGGGGGAATTCTGAGCTCTAACAGCACATCAATAAGAATTTGCAAAACTCTTTTAATATAAAAATAAACAGCAAGTAAGCCTTTTGATTTTCCGCCAGAATCAAAGAAGTAAAACGTGTTTGATTGTCTGGGGAGCAGCCAGCATACAGCCTTTCCACTCTCATTCTCCCTGACAGTCCCTCCTGCCCACCCCATCTCCCTAGCTGTCCTGTCCCTGGTCCCTGAGCCACCCTCCCCCTCTTTTAGGGACCCGATGGTATGACGACGGCTGTCTGTTCTCTGGGTGAACAGAGGGTGGGGAGGTCTAGAGATCCTTGTGTGTGGTGGGAGTAGCCCAAGGTCTCTGAGGATGGAGATGGAGGACCCTGGGGTGAAGAATACCTTGTAGAGGTCAGAGCAGTGAACAAACACACCTTTGAGCCAGGCTTTGGAGAAAGCTCTGAAGAGCCTTCGACCCAGCCTCCTTGCTGCCCTCATCCTCCCAAGAACTGGCTCAGGCAGACTGCTGGCTCTGGCTCTTTCTCCCAGAAGGGGATTCCTGATGCAGTTTTGTGCCCCAAATTCTGCAGTGTGGTGACCAATTCATCTGAAATGTCACCAGGGAGGGAGTCATTGCCTCTGTGTCCTCTCAAAGAGTAAAGACTTTGGAGTCAGGCAGACCTCCTTTCACTGTTAGTTTCTATCACTTACTGGTCAAGCGATCCTGAGCAACTGACAATCTCCCTGAGCCTCAGTTTCCTCATCTGTAAAATGGGAATAATGATATTCTTCACTTCTTTGGTTGGTTACACAATGTCTGGCACATAGTAAACACTCAATAGACACCAGTATCATGGTTATTATTCCTAATATCCACCCCATCCTCCATTCTCTCTTGCTCCTTGACCCCTGCTGGGCTTGACCCTCCAACCTGACCCCAGTCTGACCTCATCCCAGCAAACGGGTCCATCAGATGAGAGAGTCTTGGCTGAGCCTGAGCCAGGCTCTTCATGGAGGTGATGAGGTATGCAGTTCCCCAGCCTGGGGGTATAGGAGCGTGGGGTCATGTGGGAGAGCTTCAGGTACTAGGTGCAGTGGAAGGTTGACATTGACCTTAGATGATTCAGAAGACTTAAAACGGCCACACTTGCATCACTTGCAAAGCACTTGACTCATATAGAGTCCTGGAATGTCTAAAAAGTTCACTGGTTCTTAAGTTTTGAGGGAGTTCAAGGGACCTAGGAGAAGCTGGCTAAAGCTATGAAACCTCTTCTCAGCAAAAAGTAGAATTCTACATATTTCACATTAACTTTAGTAGGTTTATCTATGGACCTTGGATTTATCCCTACCCATCTCACAGGTCACAGACTGAAGCCCAGAGAGGCTAAATAACTTGTCTGAGGACCAACAGCTTGCAGGGGGCATAGCTGTGACTCGAACTCAGACTTTAATAAGTCATCTCTCTTTGAAGGAAATGCCTCCATCCTGTTCTTTGGCTGAGTTTGTTTATCTCCCCTCCCAGGCAGCCACTGGGAGGTTTTGCAAGCCCATGGCAGTCTCCCTGGTTTCCCAAGGAGGTTGTTCAAGTGTTAACTCAGGTGTGTCCAAGGTTGGGTAGAAGAGATTAAGAAAGGCAAAGCCAGAGCCCAAGTTAAGAGCCAAGAGCCCCCTGCACATGGTGGTGAAGGGTTAACAGAGCTTGAGTGTGGCTTTGTGTGTGTGTGCTCAACAGCAAGGTTGCATGTGCAAAAGCGCACGTCTCTCACTTGCGCGTGTTGGTGCTACAGGACGAGGACTGCAGGCCAGCCTGGGAGAGAGGTGCCACAGTGTCCTGGTATGAATGGGCCTCTGTCTTCAAGGCTGTGTGAGCCTCTGTGTGCACAGGTCCCATTAACTTGCCCACAGCCACGTGTGGAAAGGGGAGGAGAAGCCCAGAGAAGCCCAAACCACTCAGAGTCCTTCTGATTTGAGAATGAAATAGAAGACACAGAAGAAATTTTACAGACCCAAACTCATATATGAATAGAGTACACACACACCCCCTCTGGTACCATGTATTAACCTTGTCATCTCAACCCTATTGTCAATCTCCTGGTACTCATCTGGGTACTTTGGGGGAAGAATCTTCAACTAATGTCCTAAAACAGATTCTAGAGAGCAAACCCCATTTGCTTTAGTGGCTTTCTCAGTTTTACACTATGTGTGTCTGTCTTCTCCTTGTCTCTGAGTCTGGGTGTGGCTTTTCTTTCCCCTGCCTCACCTGCAGCTCCTGCGACCTGCCAGCAGGCCTCACTGCATGATGCCTGTGATGGACAAGCATGGCTCAAATCCTGTCTTGGGCCCCTGTGTTCCCACTCCCCCTTCTAGTCCCCTCTGGGCCCCTGTTGCCCTTGGCTGTGGTTTGTTTAATGGAGCGACTTCTGTCTGGGAGCAACCCAGAGCTCAGGATACAGGGAGATACTTGTCCAAACTTGCTGTTTTTTTCACCCAAGGAGCCAAACCACAGTGATGGGCTCAGTGGCCTGGCTGGGAGCCTTCCTCGTCCCTCCAAACACTAGCCTGGCCTCCATTCCCTGGTGCTGGCTCTAACTACCAGTGGCCTCTGGTTTAGGACTTTGTTACCCATTGGGAGACCTTCTCAGTTAGAGTCTGGACCCCAGTGTGAAGGGAGAAGGGAGATCTGGGTTCTGAGGAAGTATCTGAAGCTGAGAGAGACACCTTGGTATCAAAGGGTAGGCCCACAGAGACCAGCGAGCATACCACATTCATGCCTCTCTCTGCAATGCCTGGCACAGTAGGTCCTAAAAGAGTAAGTGGGTAAATGGTTGAATGGATGGGTGAGTAGATGGGTAGATAAGTAGAGGGGTTAATGATGGATAAAGAAATGAACACTCTTAGGTCCAAGTAGACATTCTGATAAAAACCTAATCTTGTTCCTTGGTCCAAATTTTGGAACTAAGGAAGGACAGACACAGGTCTAGAAGATGCAGCCATCTTCTCTCTGAATCTAAAGGAAATCCCTTAGCCCAGATCCTTTCTAGTGTGTCTTTGAGACTCCCCTGAAGTTCTGGTTGAATAAAACTGGCCTTTTCTCCATCCTCATGTCTACTCCTCAGGCTCCTTCTTGCAGAGGCGCCTTTGCCTGCTAGAAAAGGTGCTCTGTAGCTGCGCAGAGTAGTACTGAGTCAGGAAACAAGTGGGCAGAAAGAGATGAGCCTCAGGCTGATGAGGAGTGCCATGGAACAGGGGGATCTGGGGATAGAATGGTTTGGGCTGAGCGAGAGCAAAGTGCTGTGTGCTTGGACCAGAAGATGGAGGGCATTCCCTGCACCTGACACAGGGGCTTGGCATAAAGTAGGCACTTAGTATTTATTGAATGAATGAATGAATAAAACATTTCTATAGCCTCTTCTCTATACCTTATACCCCCAAATCCTTTTCTAAGGGGTATAAAGATTCTCAAGAGCTCTGGACCACTAAGGACCTCCCTCTGGGGGTAGAATGAATCAGGGTCAACAGCCCTGCTGAGGGAAAAAGGGACAACATATGCATCTCCACCTCCACTACCCATGGTGTGTGTGTGTGTGTGTGTGTGTGTGTGTGTGTGTGTGTGTGTGTGTGTGTGTGTGTGAGGGTCTCAAGCTTTGGCAAAAGGCCTCCTCACCCCATTGACCAGGGCATAGGATGAGGTATGGAGCTGGGGGGTTGGTGGGTGGAGACTGTTCCTCTGGTGGAGAGAGGGGTGGCTTATCTTAATGAAATAGGCAGCTCCATGCCACCAGGGCCAGAGCTATGGGGCTCGGAGACCCCATTTAGGAGTCCTGTCCCCCAGGCCAGACCCAACCCATCTTCTCTGGTGTTAAGATCTTTGTGAAAGGAAATGCTCAGAGCTCCTGAGGACCCTGCTGCTGGGAAGTGCTCCTGAAGTTTGATCACTATTCCTCGCTACAATCTGCCACGGGCGAGTCCCAGTGGATGTCTTTGCTTAAAGCTTATCCACGGGCAAAGCTGAATTACACCTAGAAAGCCTGGATTTGGAGGCCCAAAGCGGCTTGCTTCTGGTCTGAGTTGAGTTCATTTTCTGAGTAGACAGAACTGTTGGCTCAGGGCAGGCAAGGAAAAGCCTTGTGAGCCAAGGGAAAACAATTAGGAGTAATTACCATCAAGAGAGGCTTCAGAGAGGGTGAGGGTGGGAAAGGCTTTCTGTTAAGAGGAAGCTGAAAGCGGCAGACTAATTTTGGGGGAAGAAATCGGAGAGAGGGTGGCAGGGTTGAGAGTGTGTATTGTCTTTCTTCTCCAGTAAGAGAGCAGGACCCCTTCCCCCTCGCCTCTAGCTTGAACTAAGCTCACCTCTCCAGGGGCACTTTGTATGGAGATGGAGGGGGGAGCAGCAGGGCACAGGGCTGTGCATTCCTGAGATTCTCAAACCAGTTGGAATGGAATGGCAAAGGGAACTCCACACGGAGGGGACAGAGCATGAGATGCAGAAGTGAAAAGATCAAATGGAACACTGTGGAGCAGCAGCAATGTCTCCACATCCCCGCAAACACCCCCTTGATTTCTGAGACTCTGCATGCGGGGCTGAGCTTGGTGCCTCCCTACTCCCCACCCTACAATCCTTAGCCCTGCCCCCTTTCTGGGTTAGAACCAGAGGCCTCAAAGAAAAAGTTTTGCTAATGTAGGCAGCCTAGAGCTGGGCAGGACAGTGAGGGAAAGGGTAGTTGTGGGAGGGGTGAGGGGAATTCCTTGGTACCCCTTTTAAGGAAGCCAAGAGGAAATAAACCCAAAGGCAGAGGGACCCCGCCATTCCCCTTGGCCTTCCAAACGCAGGTGAGGAAGCAAGGACCTCAATCCTGCTCAAAAGAGCAAAGAAGGAGGGCTGTACTCTGAAGGTTCCCTTCTCTGGTTTCTCGGTAGAGCCCAGTGATGTCAGGTCAGGGGCACTTGCCCTGCGGACGTGAACATGCCAGCTGTGCGAAGCAGCAGAGCACAGGGCTGTTAAGGGCTCTGGAGACTTGCTCTTGGCTTGAAGTTCCCACTTCCGTCACTGACAATCTGTGAGACTTTGGGCAAATTATTCAATCTCTGTGCTCGTTTTCTCATCTGAGAAATGAGGATAATAATAGTACCAACATCATATACTTGTGAGGATTAAATGAGGTAATGTATATAAAGTGTTTGGCACATAAGGCTGGGGCCTAGGAGTACATATTATTATTATTATTATTATTATTATTATTATTATTATTATTACTGGAAGAAGACAGCTCTGTTAAGTGGATGATGAATTTAAAGCCAGAGACCCTGGAGGAGGATGCCCTGTAAACCAGACACGAGGAGGTGAGGACTGGAATAGGGTGGAAGCGATTGAGATGGAAGGGAGCAACAGCTCAGAGATGTTGAATAACATTCACTTCTTCAACAATTCTCTCCTCCAACTGCTCTAGGGACCTGGGACACAGCATGAACAGAATAGACATTTTAGTGAGAGACAAAACAAATGAGTAAATAAGACAGTCAGATATTAAATGCTACAGAAAACAAATGAAGGTAAGAGAGCGACGGAGAGTAACAATTGGGGTGTGAGGATGACATTCCACCAGCGCCCGGAAGATGTGAGGGAGTGAGGCAGGGGGGTGTCCGGGGGGAAAAGCCCTCCAGACACATGAAGCAGCAGCTGAGGGGCTGTGAGATGGAAGCAAGCTTGGTTTGTTAGACAAACTCCGAGGAAGGCCTGTGTGGCCAAGACCAGGGAGCCTGGGCAGAGTGGTAGCAGATGGTATTGGAGAGGTGGGGGGTCGACGGCACAGGACCTCCTAGGCCACTGTAGGCATAGATAATTAGCCGGTGATGGGCTGATGGGAAATGGGGCACAGGTACACATGGAAGCAAGGCATTTTTCTTGGGGTTCAGGAAGTGTCTAGAACACAAGTTCCTTAAGGAACACGAGCCCCGCCCCCCCCTTGTCTATCTATATCTTTCTGCAGCACCCAAGACCAAACCAGGTACCCCGGGAGCAGTTGGGGATAGAGGCTGACTCTGGCTCATGACAGGGCTGAGGTCCACATGGTGAGGGCATTTTCTCCCCGTTCAGTGACAGCCATGCAGATCCAAGGCAATCACATTCTGGAACCAGAAAATAAGGGTGGCTTGAAGGTTCCCCACTCACTCCATTTTCAAATGGCTGAAAATCTTAGCCAGGCCTAGGAAAAGGTGAGAACTCAAAAATGTCCTGGAGACTACGAGGGGCTGCTCTAACTCAACACGGATAAAACACCGTTTCATCAACACAGTGGGAGATTTTCTCAAACGTTGGTGCTTTCTTATTTTTAATTTTTGGAGCTTTATAGGTAAAGCACGAGACAGCCCTTCTTTGAGGTTAGATTGTGAGGAGAAGGGGTGTAAGACAGAGGCAAGGAGACAAGGGGTGCTGTGAGCAGGGCGGGTTGGAGTCCCGACTGGTGTGTTTGGCTCAGGAGGGCTCTCTGGCCAACTCCACAGACAGACCTGGTTTTGAGAAGTGCCAGGGAGCCATGGATTTGCATGTTATTTGTGTTCAGGATTCAATTCCAGGTATGTGGAATGAAATGAATGAATGAATAGTATTCAGACTCCTGGTTCAGGGGTGGACTCAGGAATCCAGACCACACTGAGGATCCAATCACTGGTTCAGCTTGGATCAGGAGACACAGACACAGGCAGAGACAGAACAAACAGTCAAAGAGACAGAGAGACAGTCTTAAGAGAGACAAACACCATCGAGTCTTTTTTACCAGGGAGTTTCCAGTCAAAGCGAGAAAGCAAAATCCACAAAATTTATTTTAAATAAATTGCCTTTTAAAAACTAGGGAGTCACACATAGATTGGCAGATAAAGGCAACATCATCCCTGCCGTATCTCCACCTCGGCCTCTCCGTCACCCACGTCCAGCTTCACACTTTACCATGTGCTAGGGGTCTGCCTTCCTGATAAGGTACTTTGCTTGGTGTCTGCCTGGCCTCCCAAATAAGGACCATAAGGTCCCTGAGGACCGGTGACTTTATTTCCTAGGCCAAACCATCTCTTAATTCCACTCTTCAGGGCACCCGAGCCGTGCTTAAACCACATGCTTATTAAACACTTAGCATAAGGGGCTCCCCATAAGTATAAGGCAAATGCCCCCCAGGAACTTAATAGGCAAGGCCCAGGCAGCATGTAAAACAGTCCATTTAAAGGACAAGGCAGACAGAAAGGGACCCACAGTCTCGATCTACAAGTGATGTGCAGTATCACTGGAAATAAAAAAGATGGAGAAAAGTGTACATAATAGAAATATGTGTGGTTAAAAGAAATACTTTGATTAGTCCCTTAATAGAGAGCAAGACCCCCGAAGGGCATGAACTGCTGAAGAAGGTGTTTTTGTTAAGGGCAGAGTGGGGCATTAGGTTTGGGATCAGAGATAAACTGTTGGGAACCACGAAGGAGGTACAGCCTTACCACAGGCTGCCATGAGCGGTCCTTCTCCCCGCAAGCCCTGCAATACTGTCTTTCTACAATGTTTAACCGAGTTACCCCATAACTCCTCCCCAGCAGGCCAGCGGGACAGCTTACACTCCTGGCTTCCAAAAAGAAGGCACCAAATCATTCACCTGCCCTCAGTGGTGACACTTCTCAGTTCATCCCTGACGTAAAAAGGCAGATTACAATACAAATACCATGTGGAGTTACCTTATTTTCTGATAAGGGCTGCAGATGTCCAGATAAGAAATGTTAATGTGATCATGGAAGGCTTCAAGGAGGTGGGATGTGGGGGGGTGTGCTCTGTAGGTATTTGTGAAAGGAATCAAAGAGTAACTGAGGGAGGGGGCATCCAGCAGACTGAAGATTTTGGGCTCCTTATGCGCCTCTCGGCCGCACACTTTCCCTTTCCAGAACTTATGTTCCGCGTAGGGTGGAAGGAGAGTCTCCAGAAGTCAAGCAGTTGACGACTCCTCCTCAGCTGAGAATGGAGAAAAGTCAGCAGCAATGATACGTTCCGTTAGGATAGGACTGACCTGGGCCTTAACGCTAAGACCAAGCCAGTAATAACACTGGCCTTAAACTTTGAATCTCTACTTTGACCGATTTCTATTCCAAACAGCAGAGTGGCCCTAACATTTCAGAACCTCAGACTTTGACAAGACCCTGGAATCTGGCCCAACCCCTTACACCTGGAATTATCCCTACCCTGTGACAGGCCAGAGAGGCAGCTCATGCTAGCTAACATTTCCTCGAGGTTTACCTTCTAGTCCAAGCTTCCTAGTTTCTCTTTTCTCTCCCACAGGGGATTCATGTATAAGTTCTCTTATCTTAGTGGGTGACAGCATGACATGTGCTCATGTCCTTTCCTACCTCCAAAGCTGGGAATGGTAGTTGTGGGCTCTTAATAGACAGATGCTAGGATCCAGGGCAGATGAAGTTAAGGCCCTGGACTGTAAGGAAGGAACTGGGCTGAGCCTTATCTCTTCCAAAATTTTAGAATGAATTTGAAATTCTGGATTGTTGCTGGGAAATATGGCAACTTTCCTAGCTCAGCATGTAGCCTGTTTGAGTCAACAGGGCCTGATAGCATTTCACCCCCTTTTCTGATTCTCTTGGGTATGTCAAGTCACAGGGTGAAAGCATATTCCACTTCACCTTGGCCCGTCCCGGTGGTGTAAGGGAGAGGACAAAGCCCAAGTGTCAGTCAGCAAGACACATCTGAGAGCTGCAGGGACAGCACAGAAGCTGAAACATTAAAAACACTGGGCTCGTAAGTGAACCTCTCCCTCTCTGCCCATGAGAGCCGTTATGGGCATGAAAACCCGATGGTGATGGACAGGCAATGGGATGGGGTTACTGGAAGCGCTCTGCTGGGTTGCCTTTCTCTATCCCAAGACCACTAGAACACGGGGCTAATGTCGCCAGGGACAGTGGGTAGATGCTAGCATGACGACAGGGGCTGAAGAAGACAGAAGTTCGTATCCCAGAGAAGTGTGAAGAGCTTCATATACAGAGCGCCCAATTTCCACAGTCTCCAGGCTGGATGAGGAAGAAGTACTTCCATTCAACCCTAAACAGGAAGCTCAGGAGCAACAGTGGGTCCCAGCTGACAAACAGGATGGAACTAGCCGCTGTGCCTTCACCATGTATTTTCAAATGCACAGAAACAGTCTCTCGGACTTTCTCTACACAGGGCCCAGGAGTGACTGTTGGCACTGTGGTTTCTGTTGAAGGCTCTGTATCTGACATCTGGAGCTTATCAACCCTGAAGTGTTCCTTTTTCAGGGCATGTAGGTGACTATGAGCACTGAGCACAGGGGAGAGGAGGGGGGAAATAGGATAAAAGCAAGAGGCTTCTTTAGTTTAAAGCAGGTTAAACGAGATATTGGTTAACGTGCCCTTGGCCATGGAATACAGGAATGTCTCTCTCCTGGGCATCAAAGCCCACCCTTAAATAAAGGAAGGCATAAGTAAGTTTCCAGATGTTGGCTAGCCTTCTGGAAAGAATGGCCCACTCTAACAGTCTATATTTGGTTCCCACTGAGCCACCTAGGCCATACCCTAGGTCTCAGCTTAGCTCACTCCCATCATGAAGGGTGGTCTCAGGAACACTAACTCTAACGTTGCATAAAACCGCATTGGACAGAAAGGGGGGCCGTGTTCAGACAGGCTCAACAATTCCTTATGTATTTTTCAAAGTGCTTTTGTTCCGTGTTTCATTTTCTGCTATACATGGCAATAAATATTTGTTGCTTTGGTCAGTACAAAAAGTGTGAGGGAGGAAAGACAGATGTTACCTAAACGGACAATCAGCACAGAGAACTATCTTGTTCTGAGTCCCCCAGACAATAGAGAGACTGAAAAACTCAGGTCTTTTGACTGATAGTCCAGTACCTATACCATATTGCCACCTTTCAAGTTGCCACTGAAATATATTAAGCACCAAGAGTCAATGTTTAGGAGTCCTACAATAAACCTGCATGCCATTGCTTTCTAAAAGAGAATGTGAAAGGTCCCAGCAACTCATATATAGGAAGCTATTTATTTCCTACAGAAAACACCAAAAAAAAAAAAAAAAAAAAAAAAAGCAAAGAAAAAACAAACAAAAGCTGGTCTTCCCCCAAAAGGCAGGCAGTTATGAAAAAGGTAAGACATCTAGTTGCTGGAGTGGAAACAGTAACATTCAGTTAACAATGGAATATTTAAAAAAAATAGTTTTCTTTTCAAATTGTAACCTGTGGTAAAACATAGAAAAATGTACTAAACAAGCTTGGTATAAAACAGAGTAAAATTTTCAAATAAGCCCAGGGAGAAAGCACAATGCTGGAAAGGATGGGGTAACAAGGGAATAGGAGAAAAGATTTCATACAAAACTACCTATTACAATACAGAAAAAAGTATAAAACGTTCCTATTCTGGAACTTAAGTACAAAAATGACACTGGTATTGGATCATTTTTACTATCTAGCCTGAGGAATGCTCAGAGGGTGGGGGAGATGCTAGAAAGAACACAATGAATAGCAGTTTTTAAATCTCAAGTTCATCAGTCCAAATTCCACCCGTTTTCCAGTTGAAAATCTCACCTCCCTCTGTAACCTCTACCCCTAAGCCAAAGTTCATCCAGGCCTCAAAATATTGTTAGGAAGTCCACAAACACCCTACACATAGGGCTGGGATCTGTGAGTGCTGGAGCTAAATTTAGAAAATGGAAATAAATCTACAGGCTAAAATGGTGAACACATTCAGCCTTAAAAAAAAAAAAAAAGCATATCCTTGTGAAATATATATATATGTATATATATTAAATTCTCTGTGGTTAGAAACATATTTAAACTAACTAGCCACAGACCAAACTAGACTCGCATTCATCCAACGCTGGAATTTTATGCTAAAGACTGAGGTCCTTCTTCTTCTTGGTCAGAAGTAGGCGGCAGTAAAAGTGGTGCCTTGTTGCTCCACTAAACCGCTCCCTGGGTGGGTCTTCCCCATATCATGAGTGTGGCACATGCAAACCCCTGCTTGTACGGAAAGGACTGCCTGGGACTGGGGGCCCACCCAGGGCTCATGTGTTGTGCCTCAGGATGGGAGGAAGCTTAGATGACAGAACAGCCTGTATAGAACCAGACGGATTTCACAAAGGGGAATATAAATAGGAAAAGTCCCGGAGGGACTTACGTGTGCGCCCCAAAGCCCAGTTTACAGTCACTTTCCTGATGACACATCTTAAAGATCATGTGTGCATGTATATGTGCGTGTATATGCTGGTGGTTTTTATCCCTACCTTTTCACCCATGCCCTTTCCTACCTCTTAGTAAGGCCTAACAACAAGAGTTTAAATAAAACCAAGAGTCTTTCCAAGCTTCTCTCAGCCCCCTAATTAGGGACTGAGTGAGGCTGGAGCCCTTTGCAAGCATGATGGCAGAACTGAAGAAGTGAAAAGCAGTCTCTCTCTTCAGCTTAGGGATGTCCCTCACCCCTTTCACAGCACCAAAGTTTCTTTGCAAAAATAGTATCTGAGATACAAAAGGAAAGGCAGATGTGCTTGTGAATGCATCTCGCCAGGGCCTGGTCCAGGATCAAGGGCTTTATAAGAACAGAGGGCTGGGAGCAGCTGTTTCCAAGGTCTCTGGCTGTAGACAACAAAGAGCTGGTCCCCCACAATGTCAATGTCTGCTAATTGAGACAATCTTCACAAGAGCTTTCGGTGGAGGATCTCCCAGACCATCCGCTTCCGGAAGTATGGCATGTGTTGCTGTAGGAACACAGAGACACCTTAATTTTCATTTCTTATCCACACCCAGTACTCCTTCCCCCATACTCCTTTCCCTCTTGAGGTTTTCAACTAAAATAATCTCAGTTGCATTTCTGGCCTTTCAAATTTCTCATTCTTGATTACAAGTGATTTTTTTTTCTTTCTATTCCTTTTTTCTATTGCTATCTCTATTGCTATTTTCCATTGTTGTAGCTTTAGACATTTTACTGGGTACTGCCAGGTGTCCCAGGGGATACCCAAATGTCTCTAAGTCTCAGAATTGAGTCTATCATATCTTCTACATTGAAATCTTAATAGGGTGTGAGATCTGAGGCCTGAAAATCAAAAAGTCACTTTTTAGGTAAAGAGTGATGGGAACTGCAAGAGTCAGTTTCACCCAAGGATTATGGTGCAAAAATCCGGTAAAGCCATTAATTCAAACGGAAGAGTTAAAGTGGAGGACACAGAGTAAACCATAACGTTTAGCCTCAATCCATTTTGGTCTCTGAAGGACCACGTGGACAGAAATAACCAATCAAAAACTAAGAGAAGCCTGATCAGCTGCCATCAAATGAGGGGCCGGGGAGGAGGGCAGCATAACAAATTACACTAGGAGATCTAGGGGTGGCATGTTCCAAAACCTGACTGCTAACCAAATAAAGGGAAACAAGAAAATGTGCTCCTGTGCCAGTTCTTTGTTTCTTATAGGATTTTGAGGTAGGTGCGGGAGATGGGCAGAGAAGAAGGCTCTGCTATTGACCAGGATTCCTTGACTTCAATATGTAATATATGAGAACCCAGGATGTGGCCGATTATTCTTCTTCTTTTTCTTGTGATGCGGCAGTCAGTAACCATCAGTGTTATAAGCTCTAGGCTGAAAAAGAGTCCTCTAAGCAGAGCAAGTAGAGAGAAAGACACCTATCGGGCAGCCTAGAGACAGGGTGGTCACAGAGCTCCCTCCTGAATGCTCAGCTCACCTGTGTGAAGTTGATTGGTCTATCTTTGGTAATGCAGTCAGCATATTTGCAGGCAAACATCCCACAATCACTTCCATTCATCTGCTGTGGAATTTCCTAAAAGACCAAAAACAACAAAAAGGTGACATCTTTCCAAGATTCCTTCCTTCTTATTAGGTTATAAATAAGAACCAAAGGATATAAATGTTACAGAAAGAGATGACCCTTATTCCCCACTCAGAACACAGGCTCAGAGGAAACAAAAAAATACAGCATCTTAGTCGCGTCTATGTACTTTATATTAATCACACAGGAAGCTATCTTAGACTTCCGTGGCACCTAAGGGTATAAAAACTGGTCCCTCCCACAAGGGCCAAACAATCAGCAAACATGTCCCACAGGAGTGAAAAGCTTGGAAAAATAGCTGGGCATTGAGGAAATCTAGTTCTAAGTAAGAAGCACCGTACCAGTTTCCCCACAAATAGCTTGCTCTATCTTCCCCAAGGAACCAAACAACCAAGTCAAAGTCAGGCTAGACTCTAGGATAGAAGGTCCCAGGGAATCAAGCAGTAAAATCCTTTCCTTCCAAATACTGTATCGTCGTGATAAAATGTACCTGGCTTTTCTTGCTGAAGAGCTGCCAGCCATTGGCATCAAACTCTTTCCTTTTCTTGTCAATGCTTTCTTGCTTTAAGTATTGCCTAAAAGTATTGGGAGAGAAGGAGATGAGCTGTGGGGAACACTGATGACAGCTGCCACCCAAAGAATGGGGATGACAATCCTTAGGAAGAGTCTTCATATGCACTTCTGAGGAAAATAGCATATAATGCTGGGCCGGGTATCTTTGGACTGTTAGGCTTCCTTCTATACTCTCACAATTCATGCCCACCTTGTCAACCCAAGAGAAATATGACCTCTGCCTCTGATATCTAGGTCCCTTCTACCTACTGTTACTCCTGAGGAAGGAGTTTTGATTCTTGTCCTTGGTTTATATGATCCTTTAGAACTCAATCTAATGGAAGAAGAATGTTTCTCTAGCAATATCAAAGTATTTATTTCCCATTTTTAGTCTTGAAGTCCTGTGCAAAAATTCAATCCAAATCAACAATCTGTTGAGTGCATACCTCATACAGAGCACTCTTCTTAAGTGCAAACTGCTCACCATTTTGGAACCTACCTCCTCCTGGCCACCAGGGTGGTACAGTGAGGAATAAGCATTTTGGAAAGAGAAACAGAGGAGGTATAAAGAGATTTGCATTCTGGTTCCCAGTTGAGCCACTAACTAGTAAGACCTGGGCAAATCAAAGTCACTCTGTGGGTCTTGGTATCTTCATCTGAAAAATTAGGAGGTTGGGTTAGATGATTTCTAAGTAGTTTCTATATCTATATGTATATATCCACTCTATATTTTAGAGCACTAGGATAGCAATTGTCCCCATTAGGGTATATTTAGTATTATTATATTATCATTAAACTTACTTAGATGTAAAATATCCATTCTTACTTAATATGATGATTTCCTTTATTAATTGCTCCACTTAAGTTATAAAAGAACTGAGGGCAATAGCTTGAAAACACAACATTTTTCTGACACCAAACTCTTCTGTCTTCAACTCCCTACTTACAAGAGGATCCTGCAGGCTTCGTTGTTTATCCCACCCATAGAATCGTAATAGGTAATATTCTTCTTTCTAAAGTCCACAACCTGGGAATTAAAAAAAAAAAAAAATCTGTGTGTTTATAAAATGAAGAAGACTGGTTTCTAGCTTTTCCCTTCCCTGGATCTTAGAACCTTTTGCCAGATTTCCTGTGAAATCATGACAAGTTGATGGGTATTTTGCATCATACCATGCTTAATTTGCAGAGTACAGAAGAAGAACAGGGTGATTATTTACATAGAACTATGGGGGGGGGGGCTGATCAACTGGTATCCCCATTAATAGTCCTGAACTCTTTTGCTGTACTCAGGTTCCCACCTACAGTGTGGGCAACAGTGAAGACACAACATTTTCTTCAGAGAATGTAAGATGACTGAGATCATTTCCACAGTTTCAGAAAGATAGTAACAGATTCTGGGTTTTGTTTTTTTACCTGGAGAATTACTTTCTGGCTTTGTTTTTCAAATCTATCGATAATTCAAAATAGACTGTGAAATAACTTTTACATTTTTATTAGTACATTAAGCTAATATATCCATGTTCTCAGAGTCATAAAAACATTAAATTACCAAGTATGCAAGGCAAGTCATGATTAAGCAGAAAATAAATCACAGAATCTGAGTTGGCAGCATCATTAAGAAGTCACTTTTTCTTCCCATGTCTTGCCTTGAGGCTGCTTAGACTTATAACCCCTTTTGAAATATTTCCAGAAAAGGAAATTCCACAGCTTTCTCAAAGTCTAAGTATCTTCCACTCTTGACAGGAAATTCATTGATCTATCCAATTTTTAGCCAACTAAACACTACTCTTGTCTCAATCATCCAATGAAGATATAGAACTAATTACTCACTACTCTCTGTGTATTCTAAAATTATAGATTTATTTTAAATTTTATTTAGGGCCCTAAATATAATTTTTAAATTGTTGGACTTTAGAAAGAAGAAAACAAAAGGGTACTCACAGCAAGACACCAGTGCACTCCCAGGTGAATGGGCACCAAAAGAATGTCAACAGAAAATACATCCACTTTCTTTGTCCAACGTTTCACTGCTTGATAACCAGCCGTTTTTAACTTAGTGAAAAAAAAGGTATTAAATGCATGTACACTTGGAAATCCCTTCTCTTTACTCCGCTCCATCAGCATATTCATGTAAAAATTGATGATCTGTGGGAAGAAATTCCATGTATTAAAATAGATACTCAGGCTTTTCAAAGTTGTTAGATGAAGGAAACCAGTGGCTGTATTATACAGCATAAGTATTGTTTCCTAATCAATTCAGTTAAGACTCTAACATCCAACATCCTCATGTCCCTATATCAAATTCTGACTAGAAGGAAGAAGGATTGAGGTGGTTATAAACAATGAAAACAGAAAAAGCCGAGATATACATATAATGGGGTTGGGTACACATATGGGCAGAAGCTGGCCAGAAGACTGAGGATTAGGTCAAAAGACTGCAGAAGGTGAGACCTAGAGAAAAGGAAAGGAAGGAGTATAGCAGTTTAAGGAGGCACATTAGCAGTTAATTTAACTTATTGGGACTGTGTGAACAATTTAAATAAATCCTGAGCTCAGAGTCTAGCATTAACAAGGTTAAGACCAAGAGTTCAATCCTTATATGTGGGTCACCTGGTTTTACACAAAGATAGAAAACTGTGCTCCATGGCTAAAGACAGTTTTTTCAGCTGAATAAGCCATCTTGCAAACTGTTTTGGACCCAAGCAGACCTGAGTGACAAGATAAACCATCAATTGCACTGGGAAAAATCCCTCTAAACTGATAGTAGCTCAGCAACGTCTCCTTTTATAGAGGCAGATATGGGTGTGGTATAAAAAACCTGTATTACATGAGACTTAAAGGAAAGTCACAAAGAGTCAAGTTCTTCCCAGAATCTGTATGGTTAGCTTTCTCATTTTTGTTGATTCCATTTATGCCTTCAATATCAAGTATGAGTGAAAAGAAATTAAAATGCTTGATAGAGGAAATCTGTGATTCTTTCTGTTAATGAAACAATGTATTCTCTAATAATGACTATGTTGTCTAGGTTCCTTTAGGTCGAGGACTCTTTGGTATTAAAGCTTGAAAGTTACTGGGCCGGAAGTTGCTGCATACTTACTTTATGTGGTCAGATGAGGCCAGGCCAGTGTCTGTCAACTGCAAGGAATGAATGGGCTAACTGATCCACGGCTTGGAAATATGACTAAGAAAACAGGCACATTTTTCAGAATGCTTTTTGGGGAATGGGAAAATGCCCCCATCCTTTGACAAATATTTACACACTAGGATGCCAGAGCAATGAGCTACTGCCCAACAGTAGGCAACTACATACTAGGCAGGCAGCAGGGACCACTGCCAGGAACACACCGGTGCATGGTCTAGACTAGAGAAAGGGCCTATAGATGAGGATGCCTAGGCAGTTGCAGGGAAACCACAATCGCCGTGAGGCAGAGCGCTGAGGAGGGCAGGGAGAAGCTAGGGTTGAAGAAAGACACTGTTCTGCCTGCTTCTCTGAAGCCTGAGCAAAGGCCCAGCAGGCCCAGAGGATTTGGGCTGTGGCTCATTCTCTGCCTAGTGTGATGCCCAATACATAATTTCAGCTCAGACATTTTAAACAATGATGATGAATCAACACACAATTAGGATTATACATTTCTCAACCTAGGTTTCTAATCTAACTGCCCCCGAGAATAATGGTGCTAAAGATGCTTCTAGGAATCAAACAGGCAGGAATACAGGGGGGTCTGCCCAGCAAGCACAGATTTCTAGGCTATAAACTACATTCTCTAGTGAGAGAAAGTCAGCAAAAAGGGACAGATTCCTCTGGTATTCTACCCATCCCACAGTATTAGCCATGTTATGAGGCTAAGCCATTCAATCAAGGGGGTGAAGTGAATAGGCAGATGACCTGCCAGTCACCATAAACCAAACCTTCCATGGCAGACAAGTTATATAACAGGCAATAAGGACTCAAGGGAGAGGTAGAAGGAATCAGGCAGACAGATAAGAACAGGCAAGTACATGAAAGCTATCAAGATATTTCTCCTCCAGGTGCCGATAAAGGCAATTATGACCTTTGGGATAATTATCCTGAAGTAAAATAGAATGACATAAATGAGTGTCATGCTACACATGACTATCCTATTTTTTTCAGGGGGAAAGAATTCTAGAAACCAATAAAGTTTAGCTGGACTTACACAGCCTGCATGCGCTATTTGGTTTTTTATTTTTATTTATTTTGAGAGACTGGACTATAAAGCTAAAGACCAACCCAGCTGAACAGAACAGAAACCTAGCGATCAGGATACCACACTTTCTGTTTCCTTTGAGAATCCCTCTTCCATTGCTTTTTAGCTCTGTCTCCAACCAAGATGTCTCCACTGAAAGGAAAATGGCCTCCTCCAAAGTCAGCTCATTAATTAGCTCTAAGGAGTAATGTGGGTTCTTTTTCATTTCCCCTATATCCTAGTAGGAGGGAGCTTGGTGACCTCAACGTTCCCTCCCATTAGCTGAGGATGTGTAATCTGACATCTGAGGCAGAATTTAGATCCAAGTTTCTCTCCTCAGTTTTTCAGCTGTTACTCTGCCCAAATGAGGAAAAGTGCCATAGTTCAGCCAAAACACAATCACACCAAAAATACAAGCTAGGAGCTAGAGAACAAAAAGAATTCTACATGTCATCTCACAGAGGGCGAAAGATGAAGGAAAAAGAAATGAGAGACGGGATCACAGCGCTTAAGATGAAAGAGAAGCAGTGATGGTCAGAGCATTTGCTTGTATTTTGTGCAGACAAGGGTCCCTTCCCTCCTATGGTGAGAGCCTTTCTGCCCACAAGACTCTCTTAGCCCCAGAAGATCTTGAACTCCCTTTGAAATAGGGGGCTAAAAGTAATAAATCAGCCCTGGGCCTACTGTTTGTCTGGCCAATATATCAGCATCTGAGGATGATTGCCAGCGTTGGTCCACTTGTCACTCTTTTGGGGCTCACACAGCCTGTTTGCTTGCTGCAGCTCCTGGTGCCTAAGGAGCTGCCCTTCCTGCTGCCTTCACAGCCTTGGCCATGAGCGCCTGCTTGTCTATGCAGTCCTGTCTGGGGGTGGGACGGTTGTTTATAGTGTCTTGTTCCTTTGTGATTTTATTTGAAGAGCTGCCAGGCTGAAGCTGAAAAAAAAGCTTCTCTTTAAAAGAAAACCCTACAATGTTTTCAAACTGAGGACTCAATCCTTTTCCTGTATGTTACCACAATGACAGAAATGACCACTGCTATTTGTATCTTCCTTCTTGCCCAGTACACCAGCCTAACTATTGTTTTCTCATGCATTTAGAAGTAAAACATTCTACTAACAGTAAAATATTGACTTGTCTGAACCCTTCTAATTAGCTTAGGAAAAAAATGTTCTAAAAGTCCTGGGCATGACAGAGCTCCTGAGCAGAGACAAAGGCAACTTTTACAGGAGGTGGGGGAGGCGGGGGCCGGGGGGAGCTGGTTTTTTCCTATTTTACCTCTGGATTTTCACCCTGATCTCCCATTCTGGGTTCTTAAATTCAATCTGTCCTAGTCAACCACAAAGCTCAAAAGACCAACCACGCAGCAGCACTTGAATATCATGAGTCAGAAAGTCATTCACTTCTAAGCTTTAGCCTAATAATATTACAAAAACCAAGAAGGCAGACTCCAGGTAAGCTCTGTGTATTGCATTCCTCGTTATAAACACGTACCCAGGATTTTTCTTGCATGCAAATTCAAGCAACAAATTATTAGAATTACTGCTAAAGTTTTAGAGAAAGATAGGCAGGCAACACCCATTTTTATGGAGTCATGACAACTGTAATAACTATTCTCTCTGTGACTCCATATAAATCCCTGGGTAATCAAAAGGACTACTACATTTACTAAGAAACACTTTAAAGAAGTAAACTACAATGATGTGGAATCTACCCAACGTGTCACGTTAGAAATGCTACAACTTCCATTCTGATCATTTTATTCCACATGTAAGAGTGCATAGCATACGGTAGACCTACCACATTCCCTTTACTAATTTATCTCATTTTGTCTAGTTTTTTCCCTTAAGCAGTTTTTATTCCCTAAGGAAAATCTACCGCCTGTGCGAGCTTTGTCTAGTTGGACTTAATGTTTTGTAAGTTGTTTTCTTTATTAAGTATCACTTAAACTTAACTGTTCCTTGGAAACAATTAGAAAGCTTTATCATTATTAAATATCACTGGTATTATTCCTTGCTCTGAAATCTACTTGGTGTGATATTAATATAGTTACTTCCTCTTTCATTGGATTAGTGTTTCTATCATTCTTTTTTTTTTTTTAAGATTTTTATTGGGGAATTGGGGGATGGGAACAGTGCTGGGGAATTGGGGGAAGGGGGACAGACAAGTTGCTGTCCTTTTGTTCTTCAGTCTAGTTGTGGAGGACGTTGCTTCACTGGCCCATGTTGGTATTATCATTGCGCTCTTCTCAGGTGAGGCAGATTGGTCGCTGGCCTCTGGACGGCTGCTCACACTAGCTGCTGGCCACACACGGTAGCCCATGGCAACCCACTGCAGCAGGGGCTGCAGCCTACACTGTTGCCAGCGACTCACTGCAGCCCAGCTCCAGGTTGAGCTGTTGTTCAGCATCTTAGCTGTAGAGGGCAGTGTCACTGGCCCTCATATGTCGGATCTGAACCGGGGTCCTCTGGCGTCCCAAGCCAACTCTTAACCAATGTGCCACTCGGCCGGCCTGCATCATTCTTTTCCATCCTTTTACTTTTTTGTTTGTTTTTGTTTTTTGTTTTTTGTTTTTTTTTTTTAGCTGAGCCATCCTGCTACCTATTGGCAGCTTAGCGGCTGCTCAGCTCGGGCTGGCCTCGAACCGCTGTTGCTCAGAGCTCAAACTCTTGAGCGAGCTCTTAACCAACTGAGCCATTCGGCCGGCCCTTCCATCCTTTTACTTTTAACCTATCTGTGTCTTCACACTTAAAATGGGTTTCTTGTAGACAATTTTTTTTTTTTTTACTCTATCTGACAATCTCTGACTTTTAACTGGATGTTTAGTCTATACTGTCCAATATGGTAGCCACTAGTCAAATGTGACTATGGAGCACTTGAAATATGACAAATCCAAATTGTGCTGTAAGTATAAAATGCATACCATATTTTAAAGTGGTAAAATATCTCATTTATGTTTTAATATTTATTACATGACAAAATGACATATTTTGGATATACTGGGTTAAATAAAATATATTAAAATTAATTTTACCTGTTTCTTTTTACTTTTTGTAATGTTACTAGAAAATTTTAAATTACATAGATGGCTCACATTATATTTCCATTGGATATGCTGGGTTAGATCATTTACATTTAATGTGATTATTGATATGGCTGAGTTTAAATCTACCATGATGCTCTTTTTTTCTATTTGTCTCATCTGTTCTTTGTATCATTTTTCTTTTCCTGCCTTCCTTTGGATTTTTTAATTCCATTTTATCTTCATTACTGGCTTATTAACTACTCTTTGTTTTTTGGGGGGTTGTTCTAGGCTGTATAATATGTCTTTAACTTATAACAGCCTATCTTCATATAACATCATACCACCTCATGTATTGTGTAAGAATCTTCCATTTCTAGTACATACTTCCATTTCACTTCTCCTTTGTGTTGATTGTCATATATTTTACTTCTACATGTTATAAATCCTGCAGTACCTTGTTTTATTTATGCAAGAATTAGTCAGCTGTCTTCCAGAGATATTAAAAAAGAAGAGCATTGGGCCGGCCGAGTGGCGCGATGGTTAAGAACTGGCTTGGGATGCCAGAGGGCCCTGGTTCGGATCCCACATATGAGGGCCAGTAACACTGCCCTCCACAGCTAAGATGCTGAACAACAGCTCAACCTGGAGCTGGGCTGCCTTGAGCGCCGGCGGCGGCATAGACTGCAGCCCCTGCTGTAGTGGGTTGCCATGGGCTACCGTGTGTAGCCAGCAGCCAGTGTGAGCAGCCAGCAACCACAGTGAGCGGCCGTCCAGAAGCTGGCGACTGATCTGCCTCGCCTGGGAAGAGCGCAATGATGGTGCCAACTTGGGCCAGTGAAGCAACGTCCTCCACAACTAGACTGAAGACCAAAACGACAGCAACTTGTCTGTTTCCCTTCCCCCAATTCCCCAGCACTGTTCCCATCCCCCCCAACTCCCCAATAAAAATCTTTAAAAAAGAAGAGCATTTCCATTGCTCTTCATTCCTTTGTGTAGATTGAAATTTCCACTTCATATTTTCCTTCTTCCTGAAGAACATCCTCTAATATTTCTTATAGTATAGATCTGCCAGTGGTGAATTCTCTCAGAATTTGTCTAAAAACGTAGTTTGCTTTTTGAAAGATTATTTGCTGGGTATAGAATCTAGTTTGCCAATTTTTTTTTCCCTTCAGTACTTTAAAGATGTAACTAAGTATATTTTCTTCTGACCTACATGGTTTCTGGCAGATCTTTGTTCCTTTGTACATAATGTGTCTCTTTTCCTCTGGTTGCTTTTATTATTTTTCTCTTCATCACTGGTTTTCAGCAATTTGATTATTATATACTTTAGTGTAGTGTTTCTTTTACTTGGGGTATGCTGAATTTCTTGGATCTGTTGCTGTAAGTTTTCAAATTTAAAAAATCTTCCACCATTGTTTCTTAATTTTTTCTGACACCACTTACACTCCACCTTTCCTTCTGGGACTCCATTTACATGCTTAAACTGCTTGATATTGTCCCACAGTTCACTGATGCTCTGGTCATCTTTCTTCAGCCCTTTTTCTGTGTTTCACTTGGTTCCTTTGCTGTATATTCAAATTCATTTTCTTTTCCCTTTTGCAGTGTCTAATCTACTGTTAATCCCATCTCATGTATGTTTCAATTCAGATACTGTATTTTTTTATCTCTACAAGTTCATTTGGGTCTTTTTTTATATCTTCCATATTTCTTCTCATAATGTCCATTTTTCTTTACCTTCCTGAACATATGAAATATATTTAGAATATCTGTTTCAATACCCTTATCTGCTAATGCTATCATTTTTGTCATTTCTAGGTATTTCTAGTGGTGGGATTTTCCCCTTTGAAGGGAAGTTACATTTCCCTTCCAATTTGCATGCCTGGTAATTTTTTATTGCATACCAGATATTGTGAATTTCATGTTGCTGAGTTTTGCAGTTACTAGAATTTGTTGTATTCCTTTAAATATTGCTGGGGTTTGTTCTTTGATATAGCTAAGTTACTTGTATCAGTTTCAAACTTTTAAGACTTGTATTTAAGCTTTGTTACCATGAGTCTAGAGCAGCTTTTATTCTAGGGCCAGTTTGGCCCTATTCCTGGGGCAATACCCTTTTGAGGACTCTAGTCAATCATGACTTTTCCACTCTAGCTGGTCGAAACATGAACTATTCCTGGCACCTGTGTTAGCTCTGAGGCTTGTTCTGATTCTTTCTTTCTGGTGGTTCCCAGCCTCTGGTAGTTTCTTCCCAAATATGTACAAATGAGTACTCAGGCAAAGATTTAAGACAGGGGAGGCTCTGTACATTTCTGGAGTTTTCTCTTTATGCAGCAACCTCCCTCCAGTATTTTACCTCACAAATCTTAGCCACTTTAGCCTCCCCGAACTAAACTCTGTCTCCTCCATGCAGCAAGACTGTCAGGCACTGCTAAGTTCTACCAGTTCTCCACCCTCAACACACAAACCCAGTAAGCTGGGGCAATCATAGGCTCATCCTTTTCATTTCCCTTCTTTCAGGGATCACTGTTATTCAATATCTAAAAATAGCTGTTTCATGTTTTATCTAGTTTTCTAGTTAAGCTGTAAGGGTAAATCTGATCTGTTTTATTCTATCATGACCAGAAGCAGAAGTCAGATCCATTTACTTCTATGCCTAAACAGTTTCCATGTATTTCTAAATTTATCTAATGTCTTAAAAAACAACTCTCAGGCCCTCTACACAGAACCATCAAGCCATAAAAAGAAACACAAAGCCCAAAGCAGTCCTCTCCTTAGGATCATTAACCTAGAATCTTAGAGTTGGATTCCAGAAGTTATCCAAGTCAATCTCCAGTGATTAATAAATAATTTCTAGTATTGATATCCATTTAAAAATATTTCCATTTGTTTCTTGATTGACTTTCAATCTACTTTTGCACCTAATTCCTCGTCTTTAACCCTGTCCTCCTTTCCTTAAATATTTCTACTAATAACTAATCACCAGACCCAGTATAGAAACCCCATCTATAATGTCCCTGATGCTGTTACTCTGCCAGCCTTCTTTTGTATTCTTTACAAGGCAGCCAGTTCCCATATTCCACTTTTGAAAAGTTTTCATTTTCTTATAGTAAGGTAAAATGTGAGTTCTGTCAATCATTAGTCTTTTAAAGCTATACAGAATTTAACTATTCACCCACATAAAAATCCATTCATGAAAACATGTTTGAAAGCCTACTGGATGAACAGGCACTGTGGCCCACTCTTCTTTTAGGAAAGAGACCAGACAAAAGGTAGCCTAATGGCTTTCTATACATATCCCAAATACAGAACTTCTGGATTTTATTTTCCTTATAGGCTAAATCTGATCCCTTTCACTTCTACAATCTTATATTCTTTTTCTACAAAACGTTAAGAAAAATTTGTCAGTCACCTTATTTTGGAGAAAGTTTTACTAAAGTCTATAAAACTGACAGGAGATACAAAAAGGAAGAGAAATTGTTATTAATGAAAATATGTATTTGAGGGAAGAGGAACAGGGTTGAAGAGATGACAAATTAACTTGCAAAAGACAACTGAGAGTTCACAATTGAGAAACAGAATTAAGTATTTTTAAATGAGTACAAATACTTAAGGATAACTACTAATTCCCCATCAGAAGTTAGCTTTTCAAGGGCAATAACTTTGAAAGCCTAAGAAGTATGGTACTTTGAAAATGGTTCTCATCATCATGGACATGTGAATTGGCACCTGCTTTCAAGGTTACCATTATTCTGAACTCAGAAGACAAACAATCCCTACAAAAGTTATGGGTAGGTGTGGTAGAGATGCAGTAGACCAGGAATCTTTCCTTCCCCTCATCTTTTCTAAATAATGTAACTTCCATTAACTTTGCTTGCTAAAAATCCAGCCTCTGATGGGCCTAGGGAATGGAAAATATGTCCTGATGAATGCTGCCTCTGTAAGGGATCTCACTGAGGTAACTGGCACAGTACATAACTACCAAGAACTCAGCTCATATCCTACTCATTGCTGCCCCCTAGGAGGTTTTGCATAATTCACAACACACAGGCTACAATCCCTGTAGAATAACTAACCCTCTCCCTTTTAGCAGTGGCAGGCAAAAAAACGGCAAGGGACCTCAGATTAATGTCTCCAAATCAAAAACATTTAATTGGTAGATACTTCTGACTGTCCTTGATTTTCATTTTGCCCTTTGATTTGGTAAGCTCTTTTTTTCCTGTTATTTGATCCACTGTCCTAATATCACTATTCTGAGCCAAAAGAAGCAAGGGTGTTTTCCCCTAAAGCAAGGCAGTACCGAAACATACCTTCCTTGCTATTCTTGGTCAGGGAGTGACGAACTTCTGAAATTTATATCTTATAAACTCACCAGTGGCAAAGAGAACGGGGTAGTTGAGCTGGCCCTAGAGAAAATCAACAAATTGGGCGTGACATACGCCTCTCAAATTCTATACACCAGGATCCAATTTAAGATTCTGAGGCAGTATGATATAACATATAAGAGCCAATGCTTGGGTCTGAATCCAGGCTCTGCTACTTAACTAGCCATGTATCCTTGCGAGTTTCTTAATCTTTCTGTGCCTTGTTTCTTCATCTATAAAATGGAGATGATAAAATTATAGTATCTACCTCCAAGGGTTGTGGTGACCATTACAGGTGTAGAAAACATAAAACACTTAGAACAATGCCTAACATGAGGTAAATGCTCAACAGATGTTAGATGAAGGTCCTAAGCATATAAGACCAAAACATAGGTATCTAGACTATCTAGTGCTTACTATACTGAGTATCTAAAAATCCTCCATAGCTGTAAAGCTTGATCAAGCAGGGATGCCCCTAGTGGGCCTAAGATAGGAAGCAGGTACTTAGAAAACAAAACCAAAACAAAAAAAACAACCCACCCCAGTTTTCTTCTTTTGCTGTGAAAATATCCATCTGAAATAAAACAGGCTCCTGTCCAGATTTAGGAATAGGACAGATCAGTTTAAAGACTACAGTGTAATCAATTTACTTAAAATAATTAGAACTCTTGGGGGCTGAGGACCATAACTTTTTTTTAACCCAATACATCAAATATTTAATAATATAGCTTTTTAATGTCAGTTTTTAAAATGCCATGTATAAATGTAGGCTATTTTAAAAAGTCATTACCTGAGACCTAGAACAAGTAGAGAGAGAAGGGGAAGTAGAAATGGATTCCTATATGGAAAGTATTCCTTCATGCTACAACATAGTCAGCTATTAAGTATCTGCTCAGAAATGTGAACTGCAGGGTAGGTGCCTTAACAAGAGTGAGAATACCAACGAGTAAATGTCCTCTCCCTTAGCGTCCAAATCGTCAATACATAAAAAGGTAAATCAGCAGTTCTTAGACTTTAAGATATATAAAAATCTCCTGAGATGTTTTTTTTAAAATGCATATCTTTACCACACTGCCTCATACTTATTGAGGAGAACTGAGAGGCCTATGAGAGCTGATTCTGATTCAAGTCATTCAAGGACCACGCTTTGAGAAATAGTGAGATAATGCCTTAACTTAATTTCCACTTAATGTTCACCCACTATCTGAATATAAAAATGGGTGCAAGATTACCTCATCATTGAGCCAGTTCAGATGGTTTAGAGTTTGAATATCTTTCCGTGTAATGGTTAAGCGGAATGCTTCACTCAGAACTTCATCCTGGTTCCCATTACGAAATACATTCTTTATTTCTTTCTCCATTTCCTAGTGAAACAAGAAGAGGTGTCAGAGATCAAGTATACATGGCTTCAGACACACCAGATTTCTCACTACACCCCTTATGATCCCCAGACTATTTATCATTAATCAACTGTTTACTTCTAACGTCTTGGTTTCTATTCTTTCTAGTAACCTTCCTGATTACCTTCTTCCATCCCATCTTGTCCTCTCTTCTCTTTTTCAGCACATTTCAGCCCTTGTTTCATATTATTCCTACTAAAGTCTGAAATAACTTTCTGCTTTCAAATTTTCTAAGCCCATAAGACCTAATTATATTTTATATTTCTGGCCCAAACAATTTCCTGAGAAATAGAATGTTTCCTAAAATACAGTCAGGGAGTAAAGGTAGTCTCTTTTAGACACATTTTCCTAGAAAAATTTCAATTTTTTAATGTAAAATATGGAATAGTGCATAACTATAACAAATGTGCTATACTCACCAGCTATATGATAGTTTTTCAAACAGAAGACTGGATTAAGAAACAGATTATTTTAAAACGTACACAGGCTTTTATAATGAGTTTTTATTACGTAAAAAAAAGTAACCCTCAAAATACTGTATCAAAATACTGTACACATGCATAAAAAATGCACATGAAATGAAACAAGTTTATATATTTTTTAAATGCTTTTTCACTTAAGTCACTAAATGCCACCCACCCATAATTTTTTCCTCAATTTTCAATAATCCTTTAAAAATAAAGCCAATATTGGGATATAATAAAAATGAAAGCAGGAGCGTGCAATACAATTTAAGTATCAGGTGTTCTATTACTTTTATGTTTTCAATTCCTCCAAAGTATTCTTTCTAAATACATTACTTGCTAGTGCAGGAATTTATATTATGCAATTTACCTCTGTGATTTCAGGAAACTCATCTTCACTATCAGTTAACTTATGACCTTTTTTTTCTGTTTCTTGGGTGATTGTGACAGGGATCTCCTTTTCAAGAGGTACACGAAGATGTAGTTCTACTGAATCATGTACTGAATGTTCCTGTTCCTGCAATCTCTGAAAGACAGAACTTCAGATAAGTGGGATAAATAAATATGCTCTCTCACTACATTGAGTGGTACTAGCTGGATAGACGAAGAACATATACCACTTATCATACAATGCTATGATATCATACAATCTTGCACTACAACAGCTTTGACGCCAAATCCAGGTAACCTTCCAAATTAGTTTCAACTTGGATATGCTATTTATTTATAATCTTACCCCATTTTTTTTTTTACCTGGTTTTGAAGCTGTAATGCCAGTGCTTTCTGCTCTTCAATCTGGCGCAATCTTTCCCGTGCTCGAGAATCATAAACACTAGTTCTAGGGAATGAAAAATGTGACAAATGCAGACCACTCTCTTAGCATCAAGCACATTGTTGACGCACAATGAGCATTAAATATAAAACCCTCCTACAGAAAGTCTAAATAAAATCCTTACACTAACTTATCACTGTACTTATATTTTAAGACAGAGTGAAACCATGTAGTGTTATTAAAATCATCCTACTATTTTATTGAAATGATGAAAATTATTAGCTTGTGACCAAATGTGAACAGGTGACTTTTGTGGATACTTGTAAACGTGTTGTCCTTTTTAAAAACATGTTTCTAAGATTCTAGAAAAAAATGAAGCTCTATTTTAGAAATTCAAAAATAAGACTGAATCCCAAAGAAAAAAATAATGCAAGATATCATTGAGGTTTTAATTCAAATATTGTATTTATTAACCAAAAGAAGCAATATTGGTTTATTTTTTTCTTTAAAAATAATTAACAGGAGCAGGGGGTTTGGATAACTCAAAGTGAGTTCTTAAAACCGGAGACCAAAGGCTTTCAGTGATTTTGTAAACTCCAGAAATAGAAATTAGTCAATAAATTAGTTTTATCAATGTGAAAATAAGGGCATTTATTTTCCTTTCTATATAATTGCTACCTTTGAAATATTTTTCCAATTCAAGTTAGCTTTGACAACTGTTATAGATTTAATAAACCTGTGTATAGAAATGTCCTAACACCAACAAAATTTAAAAACCTAACAACTTAAAAGTTGTTTTATAAATAGCTATAAATAGAGCATTTTTACTCACTTAAAATAGGATGATTGGCTAATTGATTTCTTCTAACTGAAAAGGAAATGACAGAAAAGGAAAAAATGATACCAAAAATAGTAACTTACAATTCTTTGATCCACAGCTCTGCCTGGAAAAAAGTAGGACTATGGGTGGGAAAAGAAAAATGTGACAAGTGAGCAGGAGGCTTATGAGAAAATTCAAATATCTTCACTAGCAAAACTGATCACTTAAATAATTTACAAGTATGGAATAAATAAAAGAACCTAAGTTACATAAAATAATTGTAACAGGTAACTAAAGAAATACACGAGTCATTTGCATATACATTAGTTAAAAAAAAAGACCCAAAGTTCAACACAGAAATTAAGTTTAATATAGCTCCTTACTTACATGAGACCAACATTATGTGAAAGAGTACATTACTTGTCAAGATAATATATTAAGCTAGAACATTATTCTTCCCAAACGGTTCAGACTGACAGATTTATTAATAATTTAATCAAACCTTATAGGTTCTTGAACTTGTCAGTCTACTTGAATCAAAATACATTCAACCATATGACAATATGGATGGACTAGAAGGTATTATGCTAAGTGAAATAAGTCAGACTGAGAAAGACAAATACCATATAATCTCACTTATAGGTAGACTATAAAGAACAAAATAAACGAACAAACAAAACAGAAACAGACTCATAGATACAGAGAACAAACTGATGGCTACCAGATGGTAGGAGAGTTGGGGGGCTGGGTGAAAAAGGTGAAGGGATTAAGAAGTACAAATTGGTATTGGTAGTCACAGAACAGTCACAGGGATGTGAAGTACAGCATGGGAAATATAGTCAATAATATTGTAAAAACTATGTATAGTGTTAGATGGGTACTAGATTTATCAGGGGGATCATTTCATAAATTATATAAATGTCTAACCACTACACTGTACACTTGAAACTAATATAAAGTAATATTGAATGTCAACTATAATTGAAAAAAAAATAGTCACAGGGATGTAAAGTACAGCATAGGGGATATAGTCAATAATATTGTAATAACTATGTACAATGTCAGACGGGTAATAGACTTATTGGGTTTATCACTGTGAGGTATATAAATGTCTAATCACTACGTTGTTTTGTACACCTGAAACTAATATAATATTGTATGCCAATGGTAATTGAAAAATAAATTTTTAAAAATTAAAAAAAAAGTCATAACAAAAAAAATATATTCAACCAAATCATAGTAGATACTGAAAATCCCCACCCACAGAACAGTCCATATCAAACAGCTAATGAGTCAATGAATGAATCAAAGTGGAGAATCGGCAATACAATTCCATTTCAAAGATGAGAGATCAATTCTATTCTGTGAAGCTCTTGCTGACAACCCGAATGAATAATGCTTAGCAGAGTTGCAGGCATGTTAAGTGTAAGCCCTAGAGTCTCTTGCTGTTCTCAAACTTCCTCATCTCCTTGCCAAGCTCTAACTGAAGGATCTCTTACAGAAACAAATGGAAGAAGAGTGAATACTTTTACAAAGAAAACTTTTAGATACATAGTACAAGTAAACATAGCATCAAATTGGGAGTTAAGAGACCAGGATCTCCTGGAGCTGTCCCTGATTAGCTTTGTGACTTTGAGCAAGTCACTTCATTCCCATGAGCCTTAATTTCTGGATTTGTAAAACATGGAGGTTAGAGTCCCTTTCGGTTCTTAATCTCTACAATCTGTCCTAGTGAAAGCAAGAGCAAAGGCTCAGAAGGTAGCCTTGCTCCTTAGCCTATCTTTTGAGAATTAGTATTCCCAATCCTCCTTAGGCTAGGGTTTGGCAATGAAAATGCTCTTCTACTGCCTCCCCACCGGCACGGAGGTTCATAAGGGGAGAACATAGCAGGAGGTGGTCTATCCCCTTGGTGCAGTGAACAACTGACATAACAACCAAAACAGAAGGCCACAGAGATCAGTGGTAGTAGTTAGGTCTACTTAGTGATACTAAAACAAATTGACATGAACACATTTATTGCACAATATAAAAAGCTGAAAAGAACCACCCAGAATTGCCCAGTATTGGGTCATGCTATTCAAATTTGTCTACTTCCCTTATTAGAATATAAACCTGATAAGGACAGACATGTTTGTCTTTTGTATTTACTACTGTATCCTCTGCACCAAGAACAGTGCCTGACACATAGCAGACACTCAGTATTTATTAAATAAATGAATAATACAAGGGACAAGCACTTCTCTTCAATGGATGGAGGTATCTCCTGGCTTAGGAAAACAAAATGCAGGGGGAAAAGTAAAATCTCTTTGCTTTTCAAAGAGATTATATATTATTTCTTATATAACTGAAGCACACAGTAATAACTACAATAACTACTGAATACCTACTTAGTGCTCCATGTGTACAATTCTGTTCTAGGTGCATACTAGTTAAGCCTCATGATAATCCTCATATATCAATTAAACCTCAATACACGTAAAATAGCTAATAAGGAATTATTACTCACACTATACAGAAAAGGAAATTTGAGGTTCAGAAGGATAATTTGTCTTGGAAGGGCCAGGATTAGAAACAGTGTCCAATTCCAAAGACTGTGTTCTTCTACAATTATAAAGTACCTTTTAATAAACCAAAGCATTAGACCAAAACGAAGATGCTGAGTACTTGAGTTACTCAAGAGAGCACTGCAGGCCTTTTAGGAAATTCATTTATATAACAAAGATTTATTTACTAAGTACCCATCATGTGATTGGTCCCAAAGTACAGGGATAGAAGTTCTAGAGCAGCAGTTCTCAACCTGGGGGTCGCGACCCCTTTGGGGGTCGAATGACCCTTTCACAGGGGTCGCCGGGTACTCGTATGTGGGTGTATCTGCATGTGGGCATGGAGACGGATAGAGGAGCAGTGTCTCAGTTCCTAAGACCATTGAAAATATGTGTTTTCCGATGGTCTTAGGTGACCCCTGTGAAAGGTTGAGAACCGCTGTTCTAGAGGGAAAGACTAATGCTATCTTGAGAAGTCAGAGAAAAAACAACACCTGAATCAGATTTCAAAAAGCAAAATAAGAGTTTAACAAGTGGACAAGGAAAGAAAGGGAATTCCAGGCGGAAGGATCAGAATGTACAATGACACAGAGGCATGAAACGACAAGGCATAGTCTGGGAAATAAGGGCAAATCTTCATTGCTGGTAGGAGATTAAGAATAAAAAGCCAATCAGTCAAGCCTTGGGAGAGTAGCCTCCAATTTCGATAAACAGCATTCTCCAATCAGCCTTACTCAAGAGACGATTTCTCCTCCTATCTCATTCTTCAGTCATCACTAGGAGAACTCCTTCATAAGGGAAAGGTAGATTTAGTCAAGAACAATTACAGAACTAAAAGCAATCTTCACATGAAATTAACTATTTCCCAAGGGAGAATACCTTTTTTTGTGCACTACCTGTGAAACACCTTTCTAAGTGCTTTATCTGAAAGTTAATCTTCACAACAATTCAATAGTAAGGTATTAATACTGGCATTTTATTGACAAGAAAACTGAGGCTGAGAAGAGTAACTTGTCCAAAGTTTATGTGAAGCCTGGAAAAGGCAAGGGGAGAACCAAGGTCTGATTAAAAAAAAAAAAGGTATGTATAAAGAATCCAAACTGTAAAGTCTCCTTGAGAAACTATTAACAAATGGAGAATATTTTTTAAATATCTAAAGTTTGGAACATATAGGAGAGCTGAAAAGAAGTAGTGGAACTGAGATGAGAAAGAACGTTTTATTATCATCCCTAACCTTCTCAATGGAAACCTGATACTATCAGCATCCTAGCAATTGAATTGCTAAGGCCATATATAGGAAAAATATAGCAATCTAAATAGTACCCTACTGAATTACACAGGAAGAAGTATTTGATACCTCCCAGGGGGTCAAGTTTCATACAGAAGATCACATTGGAATTGAGGCTTAAGAGATAAGAAAGCAACTATTGTCAGATAGACAAGTTGAGGTGGGGGGACATATCAGGCAGAAAGAATGTTGAATGTAAAGGTAAAGAAAGTATATATCATATTATAGTAGAGCATATAATAAACACATGAAAGAGTCCTATATTTCCATATGACTCCTTCACTCACCTCGATCATGCCTCTCAACTGTCACCTTATCAGGCTTCCTGTGACCATCCTTGATAAATAGCATCCCCTTCTTCAATCGATATATTACCCTGCTTTATTATATTTCTTCACAGAACTTATCACCACCAGGTATATGTTTATTTGTTCACTATTTGTCCCTACCCCTCCCCTTACACTCCTTACAACTAGAAGGTAAGCTCCTTTTTTATTAAATGCCAATTTTATTAGTGCACTTTAAAGCAAAAATGCTGTGCACTTTGAATTAGTATTGTAGGTATTTTTAACTACTTAATTATTTTTTAATTATATTCCAATATTTTTAACTATGTTCAGTTGAGTGTACTTAAATATTTGCGGCACTCTGTATTAGTATTTATATTAGAGAAAACACAGCCTAAATCAACTTGCTCTGGCATTCCATAATTTGTGCTGGCACATCTCTAACAGATTTATACATGCCTATCAAATGGTTCCTCTGGCTATGCTATAATTTTAAATCTTTATCTGAATTTGATTTTAATGTACCACAAAAATAAAATGTATTGGTTTCTTTATATTGGTTTCTATATAGTAACTATCTTATCTGATTATTCATAGTCCACATTTGCAGACTAACTGGAATTGCACACTCTTGAATTAAATATAAGTGTGCAGCTTTCAAGTTACCCATCGGAACCTCCAGCTCACTCCATCCCTGCCGCATTCCTGGAAATATTCTAGATTTGGATGAGTCAAATTCTCTAGCAGCTAACGGGTAAAGAGTAAGGAAAACTGTATCAACTTAGAGCAACACCATGAATGTAAGCTTCTTGAGAGCAGGGATTTCATTTTGATCACTGGTGTTATCCCCAATGTCTGGGCTTGTATCTGGAACACAGTAGACTATTAGTAAATACTTGTTAAAGGAAAGAATGTGTGATAGGAAGCGAGGTTTATGGAGGAAGTGCTTTGCATAACATACTAAAAAGTTTGGTTCTGTCTGATAAGCCATCCTTGAGGGAATTTAATGAATGATCACATATGCATGTTAGATCACTCTGGTTGAAGAATGAAAGATGGACTAAAGAATAATACAAAGAATGGATCAGAGAACATGGGGGAAGATGGAATGAAGAACAAAATGGAGGCTGCAGAAAAGACCAATTAGAAAGTCACTGAAATAATTCAAACACATATGAGAGAGGTCTGAATTGAGGCAGTTTTAGTTTTATATTATGTAACTCTTAGTGGGGGGAAAAAAAATGTAGTTAAACACTATGTTAATAATGTCCTTTTTCCAAAGTTTACCTGGGAGTTGGAGTCTGGGACTCTTTCACTTTGAGTAAAATCACAGAGTCTGATCCTAAACAAAGAAACACAAGAGCCTATCATTATTAATAGAATTCCACACAGTTATACATTCTAGATGTCTGTAGTTTAAGTTCCCATACTTTGTTATGTTCCATTTCCATAAAAATAACATAGTATAAGGATAAAGGGAAGATGGAAGAAAAAGAAAGGCGTATCCATTTTCACTAAGCCAAGAATAGGGCTTACTGAAGTGTCTGCCTCACTAATAAAGCAGTGACTCTAACATACAAGTATATACACCCTTCAGCATCTATTCCCGGGCTCCGCTTGTTCCTTGTGCTTCCTCTTTCTGTTCCTGGGGAATAAGAACATGCCAAGATATCCCAAAAATCTTCAGCTCGTGAACTACCATAAGACTGCATACGGTGAAAGAGCAAAGGGGAAGGGGAAGGAGAAAGAAGAGCTAACGATAGAAACAGCTACAGGAGAAGCAGCAGCACAAAAAGTTCAAATTCTGTAACATTCTATCATTTATTTTCTGTATCGATAAAAGCAAGAATCACGTCGTTTTAAAGCACTGTGATTAAAACCTTATTTAGAATATTTATTAAATAGGAAAGCAGTTAAACAGGTTGATGTAGTATATCTGTCCCAGTTTAGTTGTATCTAAGCATCTGCCATACAATGTATGTTTCTGAGGTTAAAGGCTTTAAAAAAAAATGATAGCTCTCAGTAAGTCACCTCACTAGTTTAATACAAGTTTTCATGAATATGTGTAGCTATATAATGATGCCACCAACAATTTTAATTCCCAAGAAAGAATTTTAACAAAGTGAGGAATAGAGTAAAAAAAAATAAATAAATAAATAAATAAAAAATCCAATGACCCAAGGAAGGAGAGCCTTAGAAATCCATCTGTCAGAAGATTCCCAATGTCTAACCATTTAATGTAAAACTTGTTTTAAGTTACATACCTAAATACATACCAGAATTATACACATAACACATACCTAAAGAAGGGGAAACTAAGCAGAGAAAGAAAATAATCATGACAAAACCTTAATTAACTGGAATGCTAACAGACAGAATATTTTGGTTAGCTGAAAGTCAGGTAGAAAATTCTTTTTGTTTCAAAAACTTGCTGATGACCATTCTAAAATGCATAAAGCCGTTATACAGGTTTTGTAAGTATTACCTGATTAAGAGCTTATACTTCAATACTTAATTGATATTCTAAAACTCCTAGAACATCAGAGTACAGATGACCTTTCAACAACATGGGTTTAAACTGCATGATCTACTTAGATGCAAATTTTTTTTCAATAAATACTGTAGATGTATGTTCTCTTCCTTATGATTTTCTTAATAACATTTTCCTTTCTCTAGCTTACTTTATTGTAAGAGTACAATATATAATACATACAACATGCACAATATGTTTTAATTCATTGTTTATATTATTCGTAAGGCTTCTGGTCAACAATAGGCTATTAGCAGTTAAGCTTTTGGGGAGTTAAGTTATACATGGATTTTTGACTGCACGAGGGTAAGGGGACAAGCGGTGCCCCTAATGCCTGCATTGTTCAAGAGTCAACTGTACTTAATTTTCATTGTAAAGTACTAGAACAGGGAAAGTACTGAAGTGATTGAGCTGATCATACTATGACGTTAGACTCTGCTTAGGAAGTTAATCTTTTAAATAAAATACTATATGAAATCACTAGCATCTCCATGTAAGAAAAATGTTACCTGTAGGTTTAGTGTACTCGTAGCACGGCTAACTAAATTAAATGTATTTAAGTTATTTATGTGTTAATTAAGTTACATGTGAATTACAACCTTGTGTGTAATTCACATATATCCCATAAACAATGAAGTGGCTGCTAATAAATACAGTTGAATTATAGCAAAAATACAGTTATAACAGCATTTTTACCTTCAGATTGTGTATTTGAAGCTGATAAGTTATCTAGCTGATGTAGAAGGGAGTGGTGACGTTGGGGTGGGTAGAGAGGGTCGGAATCTTTGGATCCGAAGGAAGCATCTGGAGTATAAGATGACAAGGAACATGCGCTGTGTGACAGCTGCTCCTGGGTAGTTAAAATGCCGGCAGATCCAGAAGATGAAGTGTCAGAGCCAGTGATATGAGCTGCACAAGAGTTTCCATTTTTAAATAGTGGGTCTTTCAAAGCATTCTTACCGGAACTAAGACATCGAGAACTAGCAAGGGAAAAACACAGTTTCAATATCATGTAACATAATGTAGAATTAAATTCTCTGAAATATGTTTCTGTGACTCACAGGTGTAAAGGAAAATGGGTGGTGGGTTTGGCTACAGAAAACTGTTTTCCTGTGACCATCTGAAGCAGCTGTCTATAAATCTCTCTTTCTTCTTCTTGAACTGTCTATAAAAGAAAAACAAAAATATTAAATACATTCAATGAGGCAAGTGTTTCCCAAAGTAGCATCTAGATTCCCACACGCCCTGCCAAAGCTCAAGCAGAGTCCTCAAGACAATTAAGAATTATGGCTCATTAAGGATATTCTACAAAATTATAAAGTATATGTAAGAGGAGCCTAGTGAAGTAAATATCAGATAGTATATTTTGGAAAATTATAGGGCATACACATAAATAATAGTGCAGAGAAGCTATAGGATATGAAACCAGAAGGCCAGCAGGCAATCACTTCTGAGTCAACTGATAAGAGTTCCAGAAATAAAACATTTGAGGACCTCTAAATTAAGTTTCCAAAAAACCCCTTGATTCCTGATACTAGCTAGAAAAATCATAAGGAAGTAGCCAGAACAGTCAAGATCTGAGTGCAATATCTTGCTAACAGTTTTCTATTCTATTCAATCTTTAAGAGTGTAAGTATTTTCCAGAGATGGTTTTCATCTCCAACATTTATTTTACTTTTCTTAAGTCCCAATACTGAATTTAGGGGAAAGTACATGCTCCATAATATTCATTCGTTTATTGACTTGAATATCTACTATGTTCCAGTCACTAGAAATACTGCACTGAAGAAAATAAAGTTCTTGCCCTTGTGGAGCTTACATTACAGTTAAAGGATTGACAAACAAAAAATAGTCAGGTAGAATGAACAAAAATAAAGATAAGGGAACAACAGAAAGTGAAGGAAGGGAACAGAGGAAACAGGTTAAGACCTCTCTAACAAGGTGATATTTCAATAGAAACCTAAATCAAGGGAGGAAGTAAGTCATAGAAATTTATAAAAGAGTATTCCAGACAAAGGAACAGCAAAAGCAAAGGCCCTGAGACAGGAATGTGCTTGATGTGCTCAAGGAATAGTAAGGTCAGTCTGAATCAGAAGAGTAGTAAGAAATGAGGTCACTTAGCAGAGAACCAGATTACACAGGACTTGTAACCATGGTAAAGCATCTACTCCATATAGATCCCCTAAAGCAATGGGCTGCATTCACTAAACAATACACGCAGTACTTTTATTTCTTTAACTCTCACATACAGCTTAATACAACCACCAACTTCACAAAATAATTATACTTTGTGGCAGGACTAGCAGCATTTTGTATCGTGACATTTCAATATGCGCATAAGTGTTTTATTCAGTTACAAATGTTTGTTAGAGGCAGAATAAATTAAACAATGATGAATTTAAAAGTAAAGAGATACTAAATTTTCTTTTTGAGTCCTTTTTTGCTACATAGTAAATTTCAATTACATTGTCAGTATAATGTTACTGATCTAACAAGATACACCTGAACTGTGATGCATGACAATTATTAATGAGAAAGAGCTATCCTTAAATTTGAATAGTTGAGTGGTACCAAAAGTTAGAATTAGTTGAGTCCATTTGGTGGAAAAATAGACCCAAGAGAAAAAACAAATTTGTAATGTTCTAGTGAAGAAAATAAACCCAATATTTTATCCTTAGACATTAATATTTTATTCAAGTTGATGGCAGTCCTGTTTTCTACTGTTTGTGAAGCAAGTGTCTACGGTATTGGGCAGGCACATCAGTGACAGCACAAAAATTATGTTTAGAAAAACACAATTACCAGGTGTAAATTAATATCAGTGACCAAATCTGCACTTTAGGGCTATTCTACTGGAAAGGATATGAGTATTTGAGAAGCAAACTTAAAAACCATAATTAAAATAAATGCCTCTTTATTAAAACCTAAATTTGCTATGATGAAGATTCTTTAAGAAAACAGTCTGAAGAATAAAGCATCATTACAGGTTATTAGATTCTAAGAGAGATCTTTGCCAACCAACTCCATAGTGATCTATCTATATATAGATAAGAAAGCTGTGTTATCTTACACTTTAATAATTGGAAATTTTTAATACAACCCCCCCATCCCCACCCTCAGCCCCATGTAAATCTTGATTTCACTTTCCCACTACACCAAATAACCTAATCCACAATACAATGGAGTTAACTGTTCTGCTTTCAGGGCCAGTAAAACAGAGGGAGGGAAGGAAAATCAGAAGAGGAATACCATGGGGTCATGAATATTAACTCTTAATTAACTAGTCATAGTTCATTTACACTGTCCTACCAAATTAGATTTTAAAAGGCTTTGATGGCATTATCACATCATAGGAAAGAAAGTGAAGCAGTAACTGGTGTAAGAGGTTACTTTGCATACCCAGGGAATGTAAAAAAATATTCTCAACTCATAAAGACTTCAAGAGAACAGTGCGACAGAAAGGACCTTTGTTTGTGGTACCCTAATGACTTCAACCATAAAATTAAAAACACTTCCCTCCTCCCTCACATCACAGAGCAAAATGTTTCCTTAGAAAAAAATTTTTATACTTATAAATAAAACATGAAGAACCAAGGTGCCATTAAGTGACACAACTAATGCAAATTATGAAAAATCTAGATTCATTCAATACAAAGAACTGATTTTTAAAAATCAATTTACCACACACAACAGTCCCCCACAAGTCATTTTCCCCAATCAATATATCCTCAAAGAAAAGCTGCCGTCTGAGCCCAAACAACCTCACATTATCTTGAAATAATAGATAATGAAACAACCTGTTCATTATCTAATGAACAGTCAATATAAAATGAACAGGAATACGTATTCCATATTCCAAATAATTATCTGAGGTCTCTTTGAGCCTCATACTTTCAGTTTAAACTAATGTACAGTTTTAAAAAGACATTACAGAAAAAAGGTTAAGAACTTTCCATTGTTCTACATGTTAACTTGTAGGTCACAAGACTTTTAAAAAAAAATAATGCAAGGTACTTTTTGGGGCTTCATTAAAACAAAACACATTGGATATGTTATCCTTTATTTAGAACCATGTCAGACAAAGAAGAGACAGTCTTCTACTCTAAAAAGTACATATATAACATTTGGCTTTACCAAAAGCAAATGTAAAGAGGTAAGTCACTTGAAACTACAAACACAATCCTTTGGAGCATCTGATACTATAAAGTAAATGAAATCATCTTTCTCTGTACATTATTTATTAAACTGTTTTCTATTGAGTAAGCAAATTAGGAAATTAAGATGAAAGGAAGCAATAATTGGATAATATGTTAAAGTAAAGGAAGTTGGCTAATGTTACATTTTAAACCTAATAAAGGATCAAGGAAAGTTCAAAACTGTATAAAGGTAATTAAGATGCGAAATTCTATTAAGAAAAAAATATGGCCGATTCTTGCATTTAGAGGCTTCTGCAACAGGCTCCATCATAAAAATGAATTGTAAAATTATTAAAGTATAATAGGGAACACAAAATAAATTTTAGCAAACCAGTAAATCCTTTTGTTATAAATCGTCCAAATAACTTTATAAATCCCCCAACTTTGATTTTGTCTAAAGTAATAGCTTTATACTATATAAATTCCAACTATAAAAAGTGCATAAATTAACAACTTTCTGTTTTTAAGTCCAAAATGTTTGGTTTATAATAAAATTGTATTTTTTAAAAAAAAAAGCATCAATTAAGGGAGTCCAACACCTTAAAATGTTGCTCAGTATGTTGCAGAGAAGCATGTGTGGAAGCAACATATATTGAAAAGAAACTACTTGTGTACTTACATTTAACATTTTTATTGTCCCTAGTATTTTCTCTTTCCAAAACACAAATTCGCATCTTCTATAACACTAAAAGAACCTTCTGTGATAATGAAAACGTTGAGATATATCTGCACTGTCCAATATAGTAGCTACTAGCCATGTGTGGCTAACAAATACTTGAAATGTAGCTGGTAAGACTAAGAAACTAAATTTTTATTTTATTTAATTTGAATTAATTTAAATAGTGCATGTGGCTAGTTTTTGGGGTTGTTTTTTTTTATTTTTAATTTTTGCCTGTTTTGGGTTGTTTTTAAGATTTTTTTATTGGGGAATTGGGGGAGGGGAACAGCGCTGGGGAACCGGGGAAGGGGAACAGACAAGTTCCTGTCCTTTTGTTCTTCAGTCTAGTTGTGGAGGACGTTGCTTCACTGGCCCATGTTGGTATTGTGATCATTGCGCTCTTCCCGGGTGAGGCAGATCAGTCGCCGGCCTCTGGACGGCCGCTCACGGCAGCTCTTGGCAGCTCACGCTGGCTGCCTGCCACTCACAGTAGCTTATGGCAGCCCACTGCAGCAGGGGCTTCAGCCTACACCATCACCGGCGACTCAACGGCAGCCCAGCTCCAGGTCAAGCCATTGTTCACCATCTTAGCTGTAGAGGGCACAGTGTCACTGGCCCACATGTGGGATCCGAACCGGGGCTCTGCTGCTCAGAGCTAGCGTCCCAAGCCAGCTCTTAACCAACGTGCCACTCGGCCGGCCCATGTGGCTAGTTTTTAAATGTCACCCTTGAATCAGCCATCAGACAAGTGGTAGTATAGCCACCACTTGCTTATTTCCAAATTCTTCTTCATGCATTCTCTTTAAACCCCATCTGTAACACTGAACAATACATTGGTGTCATCATCATGTTAATTTTGTAGATGGCTTCATATTCCTGAAGGTGATGGACAAATCCAGGAGAGGATTAATACATTATTTTCCTTCTTTAACATAAGCAACTGCATCTCCCTTGGAGATCCTAACATTTCCATGGGAAATAACTCTTCCTCCAGTTTGTAAGCTCCCATCAATAAATTCTTTAGTCCTGGGGGCAGGGGGGGATTATTATATTTTAATTAGATTATCTGTAATATCCAAAACTCAATATTGAAATAATCTGTTGAAAGTTTGATTTAATAAAGTTTGGTCCAATATTTTGTTTTATTCATATTATATGGGTTATTCCATGTTTCTGTTCTACCACTTTCCATAGCAGAATACAGACCTAAAATCAATTGAGGCAAAATTTCCTTCATCTCTTGTTTCATAGGATAAGTTCGATCCTTGGAATCTCCTTGACTCTACTGTAGAAGGAAGAGGAACCCTTATTTCATACCCTTCCTTGTCCCAGCCTGTGACCCAGCCAGCCCAAGTCCTCAGGCTAGAAGTGGAGGCAAAAGGAAAAGGGGCTGAGTAGTCCAAAGGACTGGTTGGCTAGTGAGTGAATGGTGGGCTCACAATGAACAGTCAGGACCTAGTGATCCCAGGGCAGTCCATGGGACAGGGGAGTGTAGAAGGCCTGTATCCAGCTGCCGTGCAGTTGCTTTCTTCTCCACAAGTCTCTCTGTACCCCACATGCTGCCTAGGCTCCAGCAGAAGCACAAGCCCCATAACTCCAGTAATTTAAAAAAATTACACGTAATAATAAATACATGGTACTAAATTCAACAGTACAAAAGTACAGTAAAAAATAAGTCTCCTTTTTGTAACTGTTGCTCAGCTCTTATCACCAATTGTTGCCAATTTCTTGTCTATCCTTTTTCTTTTCTTTTTTTTAAGATTTTTTATTGGGGAGTTGGGCGAGGGGAATAGCGCTGGGTATTCAGGAGAGGGGAACAGACAAGCTGCCGTCCCCTTGTCCAACTGCGGAGGACATCGCTTCACTGGCCCATGTTGGCACCATTATTGCGCTCTTCCCGGGTGAGACAGATGGGTCGCTGGCCACTGGACGGCGGCTCATGGCAGCTCACACCAGCTGTCGGCCGCTCACGCTGGCTGCCAGCCACTCACGGTAGCTTATGGCAGCCCACTGCAGCAGGGGCTGCAGCGTACGCCGTCGCCAGCAACCCACGGAGCCCAGCTCCAGGTCGAGCTGTTGTTCACCATCTTAGCTGCAGAGGACAGTGTCACTGGCCCTCATATGGGATCTGAACCGGGGCCCTGCTGCTCACAGCTGGCGTCCCAAGCCAACTCCCAACCATGCGCCAGTAGGCTGGCCCTATCCTTTTTCTTCCTAAATATGATCTACTAGATCTGCCACCCTCTGCTTGAATATTTTAGATTCCATACAAACTTCAAACCAAAAAACTGTACAGCATTTTTACTAACCATGTCACAAATAATCAAGTTTTGCCACTTAAGAGACCTTCATTACCAAATTATATAATTATTTCTGACTCCACGATCTGTAAGCTCCAATGGGCAGAAACCACACCACCGGGTTATATAACAGACAGCACACCAGTCTAGACTCCTTCAGAAGACCTGGGTCACAGGCTGGCCAATTACTAGTTGTGTGACCTCTGACCTTTACTTTCCAAATCTGCAAAATGTGGATATTACCTCATTTCTACCTATATCACAGGGTTAAAAGGATTCAAAACAATAATACATGCGGAAAGCACACTGGAAACTCTAATGCTACATAAATGTGAGGTCATTATTATTCATTTTATCTCCACAGCAATTCGTCCAAAGCTGACCAGATGCATAATGAATATTTAAACAGGTATAAACACATTTGCTATTGTATAGATTATAGGCTATATTATATTGACAGAATTTATTTTTTCCTTTACATTTACTGAATGAATATAATAACCCAGTGTCAACAGAGCATCTTTCTTTTGGGGAAAAATCTACTATCTCAAAGATCTTACTCATAAAAAAGGATGTAAATTATTTAGCTGACTTCTTGATTTTTCTTTTTTTTGAGGAAAAATTGTCCTAGTAAGAAGTAACGGTGGGTATTTTATCAAATCCAGCAAGGTTAACAATTTTGCCACATGAAACAAGAGTTTAGAAAGGGTCCAAAAAAGGGAGAAGAGAGTTTGATGTGTGAGAAGCCCTTCAGACAACACTGAAGATTAAGTCTTCTGTCCAACAGAAATAGAAGATGGTAAGAAAAATAAAGAAGTTCTACTAAAAATATCTCCAATTTCTTTAGAACAGACAATAGCACTCAAAAAGAGTAAGAAAAACACAGAAAGGATTAAGTAAATGGAATAGTTAACAGACATCTAAATTGGGGGGAACAAATGGCTAACTGTAGGGAAAGATTCTAATCTTTAATAGCTTTCGTTGCATGTTTTCCTTACCTCTTCTGCTGTACTAACATGTCGCCTCTGAGTTTTCTTGGGGCTCAAAAGGTTTCGACGACATGAACCACTCCAAGATGGACTTGGAACAGATTTAATAGGGAAAGATTTTTCATATGCAGACACATGGCAGTGATGGTTCGACTTTCCCATAAAAGAGTTTGATAATCCACTAAAAACAAAAAAAAATTGTAAGAAAAGGTAAGAACAGTAAGAAAATCTAACCTAGTGATTTTCACTTTCAAGAAATAACAAACACAAAAATTAACAGGTAGAATGATAGATGTACCATTTGAGGGAAATATACAAGAAATCATACATGGATTGCTGCATCAGATTCTGTCACTTAAGAGGTCTTAGATCGCCAAACTATATAATTATCAAACACCTAAAATTGTATGTCTTAGCTTCACAAAGTTCCCTTGGTCAGGAACCACAGACATGTGGTATGGCAGAAAGCTTATCAGATTAGACTTCTTCAGAAAACCTGGGTTCTAGTATGCTAATGTACACATACACTTTCTATTTACTCCCCACAGCCTCCTACCCCAAGCCCTTTGGAGGGAATTATTTTAAGATTCAATATGCAAAGATGGATCAAACTGAAACCTCTCAGCTAAGCTTTTAAACTAAATTTTTAAAATTTCCTAAAACACCAACAGAGGGCTCCCATCCTTCATTAAAAACAACCAGAAGGCTTTTTATTAGGCTGCATCACTCTGTAAACTCTCCTGGCCTCATTGTTTACCTCCTCTGAAAGAGAATTTTGTTTTTATTTATACAATTTGTGCCCCAATAATAATGAGAAAAATTGGAAGAAAAAATATTTTTATAAACTCAAAACCTAGTCTTACCTCTAAGACTAGGTAAACAATTTAAAGTTTGTTCTGTGTGCTTTCTCATCATTACCCAGCAAGTTTGAGGTACTTGCTATCAACATAATGAATTTTTTCTTTCTTTTTTTTTTTTTCTGAGAATGCAAAATAGAGCTACATAGCTGACTAAACTGAATTCAATAAAATTAACTCTTTAAATCAGTACATGTGGTCTGGATCCAAATGAAATCAGACTAGGTCTAAGCAAATAAAAAAGCACATATACTCTCTAACTTTTCAAACTCTAATGGTTTCTGTGTGTGTAAGAATGGGAAAAGGAGCAAGGACTCAGAATTTTAGGAAGAGGCTTATTTTCTTAGGATGGGTGGATGCAGCTAGGAAAAGATGGCAAGGGCAATATAATTTGTTTGCTAAAGATATAATGAATTCCCCACAATGTCTTTTGTACTTATGCTTCATAGAGAGTGTGTGTTGTATTTGTGTTTTTAATGCAAAAGATTCTTTTTTCTAAGGAAACAGTGTGAAGGCATCTTGCCATGCTGGGGAGCAAAGGTGCTACCAACAATGAACAAATTTGGACCAGACACAGAAGTAAGCTTGACCAGTAAGCTTCCCACTGGTCAAAGTTGTGAGAATGTAAGTATTAAAAAACTAATGATTGTAGTGGATTGAAACATACTGAATCCATAATGACACTAAAAAAAAGAATAGGAAAATTCATTTGAACCACATGAAGTGGCTATTTAAAAAAAGCTTACTTTAAAAATTGGTAATGAAAAAGAAAGATCTAATCATATATCCTGCCTTCTCAGTAGGAAATACATTTCAGGGTAACCAAATAGCCCCAGCTAATGAGGGAAAAAAGCCTTCCTTTATAGCAGAGTTCCAATTAATGAGTGAAGAAAAAAATGATAAAATTACAAAAGTATTATTTCATTAACTCTAATAAAATTATTATCAGGTCAGAGGGAGTCAAAAGTACAAACTTCCAGCTATAACATAAATAAGTCATGGGGATGCAATGTACAGCATGATGCATACAGTTAATAATACTACATTGCATATTTGAAAGTTGCTAAGAGAGAAGACCTTAAAAGTTCTCACAAGAAAAAAAGAATTTTGTAACTATGTATAGTGCTGGATGTTATTATGGTGATTTTTTTGCAATGTATACAAATATCAAATCATTATGTTCTATACCTGAAGCTAATGTTATATGTCAATTATACCTCAGTTTTAAAAAATTTGATAATTTTTTATCAAATCCTTATCTGATATAAGGATTATCAATTGATATTAATAACTATTAGGCTGATGTGAAACTGGTCATTCATATAATGCCAAAGTAACATCATTTAGATTACTTTGTTGACACGGGGCAAAACCTAACTATACAAATAAGGACCTGACTGTTATCTCCCCAATCCAGAGGTCAATCCAGCATCACTCATGATAGGAGAACCAGATTTGCAGGTTTCCTAATGTGATATAATACAGCATCAGCTTTTATTAAAGTCAAAAATCTAGTTTACAAAAAATACAGAAGAGGACAAAATAATGATACTTTGAGGCAGAAATCTGTCAAATCCAAAAGGTGAAAAACTGCAGAAAAAAGTCACAATATTAAAAAAAGGTGCTGTTCTACATCGTAAAGAGACTTAAGAGGTGCAATCCTAGAATGGATCCCGGTTTGGACAAATTAGCTGAAATGATACTTTTGGGTCAACTAGAAAAATTTTAACATAATTTAATGAGTGTACAGAATAAAATTTACTGACTGGAAAAGATAATTTACTGCAAAAGCAGATTACAAAAGCATGTGCACAGCATAAACTCATTTTTGAAAAATGTGTGTCATTTCAGAGAAAAATATCTGGAAAGATATATACTAAGATATTATAGAGGTGATCTCTGACTGGTGGAAATGCAATGTTTTTATTTTTGCTTATCAGTATTTTCCAATTTTTTACAAAGCACATGTACTGTTCCTATAATAATGTTACCTTAAAAAAATAACAGCATGGCATTGTTGAATAAAAAAAGCAACTTGCCAACTGACATGTATAAAATATCTTTAATAAAGAGAAAATATTGTACATTTCATAGTATACATAGCATATATATCATGCTATGTACCGAGGGTGCCCAAAAATATATATATATAAGTGGACACTTTAGTCAATGTTGCTCAAGCAGTAGCTTGCCATAATCAGAAGTGTCTGGACACTGATGGTAACCACGTTGAGCACCTCTTGTAATTGCAGAAGTCAAACATGACTTGTATTCATCTTTTGTTGAAGTCATATGAATACATGACTTGTATTCATATATATATATATATATATACATATATATATATAGGTATATATTGAGTATTACAATTTCAATAGTTTTTTTCCTTTCTCAAAATGTGTATACATTTTTTTGGCACCCTCTGTATAAGTAAGAGAAAGTGAAAGAGAAACAAGCATAGGAAAAGGTTTGGAAGGAAACACAACAAGGGGAGGGGAGTAAGATTGTGTATTATTAGTGGTCAAGGGCTCTTTAGCTTTATCAGCAATGTTTTAATTTTTACAACGTGAATGTATTAATGAATTCTGGTATAATTTTTAAAAATATTTACAAGTGGGAAGATGACCCCTGGAAGTACTGACACATGTTTACAGTCTATGTACTGATAATCATAAAATGAAATAAAATAAAATAAAAGCCATCTTATTGGTTTCAGTCAACAACAGAAAGCTTCACTAAGCAGGAAATTAAACGATACCACATTTCTAAAATCCATCATGAGAGTAAGATTTAAGAAGTCATAAGTACTATTTTAAAAAAGAAATATTTTACTAATATATTAAAGTGCCTAAGGGAAAACTTTCTAAGCCAAACTTCATCTGCCTTTAATAATCACTATAAGCTTGGTGAGGGAATAGGTAGAGCTTATGAAGTTGGGCTAAATAGGATAAAGTTCTTTGTGACTCTACTTTCTAACAGAAGTAGGTTAGGTCTAGTTGACTAAGGTCATGAGGTGCAGAGCTGCTTTGGCTTAAGTCAGGTCTCTGTTCATGTAAGAGCCCACAAAATGTGCTACTTTCTTTGCTACCAAAGTTATAGAAATTGAGTGATTTTCACTTTGAGATTCTTAATAGCCATACTGATCCTAAAGGGTAGTAATATACTTACTCAACATCCACAAAGATTTCAAAACTCTCTAATGATAAGATTTGGCTGTCACCAAAATTCAGCACCAAGGAAATGAAAAGTTGAAAGTTTAAAATGGACTTGTCCATATCTCCATGGTTTAAAGTTCAAAAATGCCAATGTAACAACTATCTTATAGCCATTTTCTCTTATATGGCAGGAAGGACTTGTGAACGAGGCAGCCAGAATATCTACCTTGAGGTCTTTCGGGTTTCGAGGTAAAGACTTCGGCTGTTTCTTGATTTCTGTAAAGTTGAACCTGATGCTGGAGTGGAATTTCTCCACTGACCATTTGCACTCTGGCCAAAGGTTCTTACATCTCCTGAGCCAAGAAAACAGTCTGAGGAAGGGTTATCTAAAAGAATAAAAGTTTCAATAAATTAAACAAATACCTACAGTGGTTCTCCATATGACTGCAACCACGTCCAACATTGTATTCCAAAGTAATGTGGCATATTACCATGTCTCTCATGGAAGATCCCAGTCTCAACTGCCAGTAAAATCTGCAGTAAGGGAACTTCTACAAACTATAATTGATTCAGCCATACTAACCTGAAAATTGTTGAAGGAGCTGAATCCTGCCACAGCCATGTGCCTTATCTGCATCAATGTGACTCCGTGGTGTCCACCAAAAGTCAACATTTTACCCCAACTATATCTTGCAAGCACTCCCAGGCCTGGGCCTGAAAGAAGGTAGGCCAGACCAGTAAGAAAGCAGGTGGAGGGCCAAGGAGAATTGTAATTCAAATGAACAACAGTTATTGTTTAATAAGCAGCTGGTGTCTCTTGTTTTTAATTACCATGTTCACAACTCAGGGGCTCTAAGAGCAGAGATAACCTAAAGGCTGCTTATTCTGGCCAGCTTATGGCAGGAATGACCCATCATATGCATCTGGTTCTGGTACGACAACCTTCAGTCACTTAGTGCCATAATCAATGGACATCAATACTCCACAATGTTGGCTACTGCAATCAGACTAAGTGAGGACTTTTTGTTCATTATTTGAATTTCCTAACTTGTGGCTTACAAGTTGGGGTGATAAGAAATCTCTTGAAGTTTCAGCTAGGCGTAGAATAATTTATATGCCCTCTTCTTAGCAGCAGGATTGGACAATTTAAAACAGCGTCTTCAAAAATAACTTCAGATGTTAGGCTATGGCACTCTGAGGAGCACCAGTAGAAAAACAAGAATGATAATTCTCTACTTCTTGAATTTTTGTCTAATGTCAACATCATTGTAAAAGTCCTCTTTCAAAGCATATTACTATAGAACTTTGCACAATATTATATATTTATGTTATTTAAAATATTTAATGTAGCTTTTGATACTCTATCCAAAAAGTAAGGCAACCAACAAAAATATGTTTTGTGGTTTTTGTTGTGTTTTGTTTTTCAGTTGATCAGGATTATCAGGATTCAGGGTAAATAAGACACAAAAAAGCAGCAGTGGTATTAGTACCAGTTGATTTCCCAGTGGGTGAACCTAATCTAATAACTAAATTTACTCTCAAAATTAATTGTAACTTTTTTCCGTTGTAATCGTTACCTATGCTTAGCATCTATTACCATTACTGTGAGGATACAGACATGAGGCTAATGAAAATGAGTCTCATTTATGATCAGAAAATTATCTTTAAATGTGAAGTAATAACAATAGAAATTTTTGTCTCTTACACTTTTTTGCTAAAATTTGATTAGAGAATGATCCAACTAGAGATGTCTACAAAAAATACAAATTACCCTGACAGGTGTGAAATTTAAGACTAAGGATAAGCCAGAGTAGCCTTCTCAATGGCATGTGACAGAGACTTCTGCTTTAAAACGCAAGGGAAAAGCACAGGATCAAGCAGTCTGTTTAACCAGAATAAGGTGGTTCCATCCCCACTCAATGAAATCACTGAATAGTCCTCTCCTGCTGATGTGATCAAGCAAAGCTAGAGGGGATCAACAGGGTGTTGCAGACACTCTTTTTTAGTAATGGTTTAACCTGGTATTCTGTCATCATTAAGAAATGAGACTGCAAATGCCACAAATAAGATTACTTATTATGTGCACATAAACACACACAAAACTATAAGGAAATACACCAAAATTTTAATTTTGATTGTGTTCTAATAGAATGATGGGTATTTTTTTACTTTTCTCTGTAAATTTTCTACGAGGATAGGCAATACTTTTATGGACATAATTAAGTAAACTTTATATCTTAAAAAAAGTGTATCAGCCAATCACTTACTATGAAAGTAACCAACAGTTGTTCCTATTAACTTAAGGATTTATTTAGTTATTATGAACAGCAGGATGCTTTAAATCATCTTACCTACTAAATGCCAGTTTGGCAGCCTAATTTAACTAATTTAACATACTCACATTTTCTGAAGAGAAGGCATTGCTAAAGATTCTAAGCATGAGCAAAATCATTTCTTTTCATCTTAATCTATTTTTTTTTGTTTAGGGTTTAAAATGTTTTAATTTTCTTTTCAATTGTACTCTTAATATAACATCAAGAGGTCTTGAAGTCTGACCAGCACTAAGTTATTAAAGTGAAAGTGTTGCATTTTCTCTACTTGCTACATTTTTTTAAAAAATCAATGTTTTTAATAGTCTAATCTTAAATGGATTAAGAAGCAGATATTTTAAAAGCTTGGTATAGTGAGGCAGATCCAGTAAAACAGTAAATAGGAAGCTCCTGACCCTAGATACTAAAGTTTGGGGCTTTCCTGTGTTTGTTTTCATGTTAGTAAAGGAAAGGATAGCAAGGTGAAAGAGGAGACAAATACCAACCGAGTCAGAGTGAGAAGACTAAGGCAGGTAAACTGGGGACCCAGGTCTGCCCAATCAAAAGGTAAGGCTTGAGGTAACAGACCACAGACATCAATGTGGGGATTATCAGAAAAGAGTGATAGCAGAGACAAAATTCTGTAGGACATGCAATGAATTGGAATGGGTGTGGCAAAGGAACAAAGTTTTTAAAAGTAGATTTGAATTAAAGACTTTATTGTAAGAAAAAAGTATAAATACCCTATAGATCCTTGGCATTCAAGATTTAAAATTCTGACTGTTAGGGAGTAAGTGACCTTGAAGGTCTGTGACATGCCATATTTGGTCAGGAACTAGATGAAATTCGATAGAGGCACAAATATGAATCCTCTGCTTCAGGCTGTAATTTAAAGAATAAATCTAGTAGCTAAGTATCCCCATTTCAATGCAGCTTTACTAGTCCCTGTTGTTATTCTCTTTTCATCATCATGTATTCAGTAACAGTTATAAAGTAATATTTTTTCTTTTCCTAAAATGATGGCCTTCAAGTGAGAAATAAAACTTCAGTGTAAGATTTTGATAAGGGAATCAACTTATGGTATGAGGACAAACGTAGAAAAAAATGTAACTCTCAAGAATCACGTAACTGAGTAGAAAGCCAAGAATCTGATCAAGTATCACCATAGTCAAGAATATGATGATTTGAGATGACCTCATATATATCCTTTGTGAATATCAAGGGTCTACTGAAATTTAAAAGAAAAAGTGCTATATATACAAATGTTTTTAAGTTATTTATAATAGCTGAAAATGGCAAGGGTGAAGGGGACCTAAACTGTAGGAAAAATAATGAAGCAAATAAAGACACAGACCCATTATTCTAAATCATAGCCCTTGGGTTCAGCTGTTTGAGTTAAAAATTCTGAAATTTTAGAAAGATAACCTGGAATATACTATGTAACACTTCCAAGTATAATCTGATGCAGCATGCTATAATCAAACATTGATATATATGCAGTAAAATGTAAGTACTCATACTTACAGAGATAGATGAAAGACAAAATATAAATAGTTTCATTTCAGTTCATGTAGGTTTTGCCAAGGAATGAATTTAGGTCAAATTTTGATACCAAATGAATTACCAAAAAAAATGTTTGGTTTTCAGAGCCTTTTGGATTTTGGAATTTCACATAAAGGATCGTGTGAAATCAACAGAAAAAGGTAAATATGAAGAATAACATGTAAACAGATGGAAAGTAAAAATATTGGGCTAAAAACAGATTATATGTATCAAATCATATAATGTGTACTATGTATGTACACACAGGTAAAATCAGAAAAGACCACAAAGAGTTGAGTTATGGTCAAGAGATTTTGGGTACAATTGTTTATTATTGAGCAATTATTTTAAACTAAAAGCAAATATTCTGTCCAATGGCAAATTAGCATATGAAATTACAAGGAAACACAACCTGAGTTCAAATGGAAATATTAATCACCTGATTTCATTACCCACTCAACTGTCCTTCCCCTAGGATTAATAATGAGCTATCAAAACAGATGTCTGGCTCTCTGCTCACCAGGAAGGCCTTTTCAATAATAATTATGGCAGAGTTACTTTTGGAGCAAAGTAACAGATTTTTCTGTACAAATTATGCACATACTATGTAGAGACCATTTTCCATCCCAGGAGAGGAAATCCAGTGTCCAGGGTAAAGTACCACCCACCTAAATGACATTTAAATAAAACATAAATCTAAAAGAGCATCATACTAATGCCTTTTTAGGGGAGGAGATCTCATCTTGCTGACAAAGAATCCTGAGGAAGCCAAACAACAACAATAATTATTATTTACATTTCATATTTATTATCTCAGTTTATCTTCATAAAAATCCACTGAAGCAGGTTCAGTGGTATTGCTAATATTTCCTTATGTGTGGTAAGGTGAGGAGATTGAAACAGGAGGAGTGAAAAGACATGGGAAGACACTGTAATCTTCCTGGGGCATACCACCAGGAGGCTAACAAACAAAAAACTCTTAAATTTCCCCAAGACAGAGCCAGAAGATCATTGAAATTCCAAACCTTAAGGAGGGGAGATGAAAAGTCAGGCAGGACAGGGGCTAGAATAGCCTACAGAACGCTGACTTCTGTCATGGATCACAAGTTGAATAGGCAAGTCCTTGAATATGCAAGCATGGCTGTGGCAGGTGCTAGATAGAGACATGTAGTTAACATCTCCTGCCCTTATAGAGGGATAAACTTGGGCAGAAATAAATTTTCAGGATTCATGGTTTCAAGCGGAATACACATAGGCTAGCTCTGTGCTTTATATCAATACGAAACTATTATCCTTTACATCACATACGCATATCTAAAAACCAAGCTGTAGTGCTTTTCACAATGGTATAATGAACAAGTAAGAGAATGGATTTCAAAAACACTTTTCCATTAAAAAATACTTGGTTTAGACTAGATTAGTAAAGTGTCATAGCAAACACACACACACACACACACACACACACACACACACACACACACACACACACAGAGCTTATTAAAATGTATTAGTGGAGAAAATACTATTTTGACAATGCTTTTATACTTTTAGAGATGGTAAACACAAATGATTTGGTAGGAAGAAATCTGAAAGGTATAAATGTCATGACTCCAAGTAATGTGTCATACCTGAATAATAATTTGGACTATAAGCTGCACTTCTTGTAGAACATGTATAGGATCGGTCCAAATTTCCTTGCCTGGAAGGTAGTATCTAAACGAAGCAGAAGATTTTTATTAAATCATATTTTTGACAATGAAATGGATTAAAAATTTATACTAGGAAAAATCATTAAACAAGATTATGACATATTTCAGAACTCAATATAATTAATTGTATTTATATATATTATAAATTAAACAGCATACTAATAATAAAGGAAAACACATAGACAATCTGATGAAATGACTGAGGCTTCAAGAAGAAAATGGGCAAAAAATATCTGTTATACAATTTAATTCAAAGAATGTTCAACAGAAGGCAAATATGCACTTAGTATAACCTGTTCTGAAAGCCAGTTGTATCATATATCAAAAAAATAGACAAAATCGACCCAGTTTTGATTCTTTTGGAAACTTTACAGAGTTTTTAATCAGGGGTAGTGCTGCACCCCAGTATAAACCTGGAAATGTGTAAATATATGTTCAGTTATCAAAATAATTACTGGGGCAGATTCTATAGGTATTTAGTATCCAGGGGCCAAAGATGTTAAACATTCTGTTATGCTTAGGCCAGATTCACACAGCAAAGGATGGCCTCATTCAAGTTAATAATGGCTTTCCTACTGAGAAAGACTGCTTCATTAATAGTGCTCCTCACTATTAATGTGCATATACATCAGCTGGCGATGTTTTAAAACATAGATTCTGATTCAGCAGGTAGGGGGTGAAGCCTGAGATTCTGCATTTCTAACAAGCTCCCAGGTGCTGCTGCTGCTGCTGATCCTTTAAGAACCTAAGCTGTACAGCAGAGAAATCTCAGAGCTGCTATATATTGGACTGTCGGAAAAGTCGTGATGTATTTTTCTATGTTTTTCGTTGCAAAAATGCATCATGACTTTTCCGACAACCCAATATTTACACACACACACTCCATTTAATGATCAGCAATTTCAAGATACTAGTTTAAATGACCACAGATCTGGGTATTGGTAATTAATATTGAGAGAAATAATAAGGAGTTTTCTCAAAAGTACTGTTCTCAAAGAACTCATACATAGCTTGGTTCTTGTCTTAACTTTAAATATATCAAACAGAATTCCAAACACTAGATTTATTGTAAAAAGTTTATATATATATGCTTGTACTTTTGAGTGTGGCATTTAAACTATATCAGATGAAAACTTAAGCCAAAATAATTCATTAGTTAAGGAAGAAAACTATTCCTAACCTGATGGTCAGAAAGTGAAAGCTGGTCCTCTGGAAAACCTGTCTGTGACAGGAGATGGGTTTTGAATACCGAGTTGTGGTTCACTAAAGTTACTTCTCCAGCATCCATTCTCATCCTATCAGCAATATCATCTGGGGAAAGAGTCCGGATTAGTTCAAGTCACATAATTATTTAATAACTACTTTCCTATGAACCAATCTTTTCACCTAGCAAAAATTATTCCCAAAGAATACCTCTACAGTTAAATAAAAGCTCTCATTCATAAATAACCATTAGCAAAAAAGCCTCAAAATGTCATTGTCAAAAAAAGAGGCCCACATACAGAAGAAAATGGTTCATTTGGAAGTGACTGAGATCATCTACTAAATAGTTCAAAGCTTGTACAAGTATAACAAGAGCTTAATTTAAAGCTTTAAAAACAATGAAATTTTCCCAAAAGAAATTTTTGAATGTTTTAACAGTAGAAAAAATTTTAACTATTAAAAAAATAGGGAAAAATATTTACCATTCAAAAACAAACACTTGCTAACATTGGTTTATTGTTTTAATTTTAAAAGGTGCTTTAAAAATTAATCCACCTGAAAATATTTTTCTGCAAAAAGCATAATTTATTCATATGACTCTTAACAGACATCAACTCAATCACTGTAATATTGTGACAGAACCTTACTTTATAACCATTTTTGAGACTTTGTTACTTTGTTATAAAAGAGCCGGAATAGGAACAAATGAGAGTAAGGGAATTCAATGACTTACAATGATATCAGCAATGAGAAAAAAGAAAAACAAGAGGGGGGGGAAGAAGGGAGAGGGGGAGGAGGAGGAGGAGGAGGAGGAGGAGGAAGGAAGGGAGGGAGGGAGGAAGGGAGGGAGAGGCGGATAAAGTAAAGGAAAAAACAAAGTAGAGAGAAGACTAATGTGAATTAGATAGATTTTCAACCTATTCCTAATTTGGCTACTAGTCTTTACCTTATATTGATCCCCTTTACAGAGAATAAAGTACTATGAATAGTGGAAAATGTTCCAATCATAATTGTCAGTGCCACTAAATATTATAAAATTTAAAACTTACCTTAATCAAATTATTATGGATCATATAGAAGTATAACAAAGTACTAAAGAACAAGGACTCTGGAACCAGGTCAAAGTTAAAATCCTGACTCTGACAGTTACAGTTCTGTGACCCTGCGCAAGTTTCTTAACCTCTGTGTCTAAGTTTTCTAGTTGATATAATAGGGATAATAAGGTACCCTTCAAAGGTGACTGTAAAAAATTAAATGAATATATTTTCAGTACTCAGAACAGGGCCTGGCACATAGTAAATGTCTGCTAATGTGTATCTGGCTTTTTCAACACAATGAATGAGAAATGCTTCCAAACAATGCTTTAAATGATGTCTCAACCAAAACAAAATTGTTTGGGATACAGTAATAGGACAAGATCTCCCTTAACATTATTAAGCACAAAGATGCAAATATTAAAAATTTTAGGAAAACCCATTCTTTCACTCCAGCTTAACTAAGCAGGGTAACTAAAAGGAGTGAAGGACTACTTCATAGTCAGTCTTACCCATGTCAGGTCTTTTCACATCACTGACTTCAGCAGAGATACAAAGTCCTATAAAAGAAGACAGAAAACAGAAGTGTTACAAACTGAAACATCTTCATACCATTATAAAACAGGAAGCCACTGAGAAGTGACATTTGTGTTTCTAGTGGAGAAAAATATAAGGTGATAAGGAGAGTTGACTTGATGGCAAGAGAATAAAAACTAAAATTAGCCTGAGGTAGTTCCAAACATTTCTGCAATCTGTGCTATACTAAACAGCAATTATGGACTAACCACAGAATCACAGAATATTACAGCAAGAAGCAAGTTGGGAGAGCCAACCCTTTGGAGATTAATTTGCATATGGTCATAAAGTGTTTAGTGACTACACTGAAATTACAACCTTTTAGAAATTCTTCCGAATTCATTGCTCTATTACCTCAGGTTAAATCATTTTATAAACAAGTGACAGATCTTGTGGTGGTCCTATTAACACTTCTCTTCCATGCACAGCTTACTCAATGGCCAAACATAAAGCTATGAATATTCTGAGGACAATGAAGGAATACTTCACAGTTGTATTAAGTACTTTCTCCCCCATCATTAATCAAACTGCTAAAAACCAAAGCCCTTTTGCCTATATTAAATTATTTTCTCCTCTGATGTATCTAATTTTCCCAGAAAAAGGAAGTTAAAAGCCTAACTGCTTAGAATTAGGTTAATAAACATACCCTCAGCACACATGCTTCTTGGCAGGTTTCCAAGAGAAGAGTAGGGATGATAATAGTCACACTTATATTACTCCTAATCTTATCACCATGTTTTTTAAAAGATTGAATACTTCATCAACTACATGGCAATATCAGGGCTTCAATCTACTAAGACTGGTTGATGCTAATAGGTATTCTTTATGGTCACAACAACAAAGTGCATTAAAAAAAGTCTGCTTTAGCTTTTCTTAGTGTAACTACAAACTACGCAGAGTAATCATCTGATTACCTACATTATCTTGCCAGGGAGGAGTCCCAAAAATATTTAATCCTTATGTTTAGGCTTCAAATGTTTCTAAATGCTCAATTTAACAAAAGGCTTCTATCTGGAAATTCTCCAGGTACTCTTTCCCCTTCTTTCTTTTTTAATAAAGCAGAATTCCCTGGGTCTCAGATTAAGGAGGGAAAAAAATTCCATCAACAAATAAATTAGCAGTAGCCTTTTCACATTTCACTCTATCAGGCCATTTCATAATTGTCGTCACCAGCTTTTTTTGTTGTATTAAGACTGCCAATTTAAACACTTGGTGCCCAGTAGAACAGTCCCATGTTAATTTCTTTTGCATTGCTGAGATAGATGTAAGGAGGGAAGCAAACAAGAAATCAAAGAATTTTAGAGATTGTGTCCAAAAAGGTTTAAGTGACTTCCCTAAAATCATACGGATGGGGCAAAGGGGAAACAAAAATCCAGGTATCCTGACTCCTAAGCTAATGTGCTTTCAATAAACATCACAAAACTTTAAATCCTTTAACATATCCTTATTCAAGGATTCACACATTTAACAAGATAAAAGTAACTCCAGCTAACTCTGGGGAATGTTTTATACTTTAAATAATTAAAGCCCTACATTTACACTTTAATGTAAATACATCCAGCTTCTTCAGGGTGCTTATGGTAATTTTTGTCACTTTGCAAATTACATTGGGAGAAGGGATATTTTACCCCAAGATTCAACATGAAATGCTGATGTGGAACCACTGATGCCACCAAATTCTTGCAAGCATAAAATTTTTTTCCTTTTAAGAAAAGTATTCTAATAATTCATTTTCTAGTTTACATTGGTCATTTAATTTACATTAACATCAGCAGTTACAGATATTTATGTGAAGACAGGTTAGTAGCTGAACACAATAGGAAATCTGAAAGGAAAAAAAATAGCAAATCCCTGACAGTAACGGAATGTAACAAGTATGGTAAAACATTTGTAAGCTTACATACATGCAAAGAGGTGGTTATAAAAAAGAATGTTTAGAGCTGTGATAAAGTTACCAGAAAGTATATACTGTGGAGAAACACTGCACAATTAGCTTTATTCAGGAACAAGATGTGGTTAGAACAATTTATGATATGAAAAGGGTGTGGAAGTGATCACGTGAATCACCCTACCCTGAACTCTGGGAAACTATGTATATGATACAGTTTGTACTATATTATCACGTTTGTTTCTGTTTTTCATATTTTCACACTATTCTCTCCCAATTAGACTCTTTAACACCTTAAACACTAAGTATTCAACTTCTTTCATACACAAACATTTACTGTACACCAATTACATGCAGGTTACTGAGGATAAAAAGAATAAGAACTGGTCCCTGCTGCTGAGGGAAGTCAGACCCATAAATGGATATTTACAGCAAGAAGACAGGTGTGCAATTTGGTAGGTGTGGGAGTCAGGTAGAGAAAAGGAAAGACTTCCAAAGCAGTAGTTAAGAATTACATCACCTTAGCCTGAAGTAGCAGAACCTGTTTTTTAATCCATTTGCTCCCTCTAGATTTTAAACTCATCAGACAGGTGATATGAAGACCATCTTTGCAGTGGGGACAATTAATTGGAATCAGGTAAAAATGAATGAGGCTTCTGAAGAAGATAAAACGAAGGAGGCTTCCAAAACGGAACCGGATCTGAGAAGGGTTAAGGAAGGGAATCTCTAAATAGGAAGAAAGCTAAGGGATCATGCTTAAAGAGATGATTACAGTTTCCGTGTAATTGTAATTCAAATTTAGTGTAATCTATCTTTCAGTATGCGTCCTTAACACAAATTATCTTTATCAAGATTTAAGAGATGATGCGATCTATTCCATCCAGAATATCCAACTAGAACATGGGCCCTAAGTCACATAGTTGGTAGCTTTATATAAATTTTATAAGAATCACCACCACCCCAAATATAATAAGTGTACCAAACGTGAAGTGAAACAACTTTAACAAGGCTGACTTGAAAGTGATAAAGGAGCAAGTTATTGCCAATAAGATAGTGCAAATACTGCAGAGGCACCGATAAACAGAAATCACCAAGCTCAAGAGAAACTGGGCATATATCCAGAGACCACGTTAGGGCACACCAAGAAAGAGACGGTTCAAGGGAATTACCAGGAGGCGATGAGCCAGGTAAGCAAACTGTGGCAGTTAAGGGGATTTTCATAACCTGGGCAGGAGGTCCAGACGTTTCTTTCTGGTGGTGGCACTAGCGATTATCGCATCGCAGGGGGATACCACAGAGTAAAAGAGTTGGAGAAATGTTTACGTGAGACGCAGAAGTAGTCGAGAAATGTCATTCAGGTCTCAAGGAAGGCGGGAGGTGAAGCAGGTGTTAACAGAAAGCAGAGAGCTTCCCGGTGAAAGCAGCTTTCTCTTGAGACGACCCCGGCTCTGCCGGGAAAGCCCCGAAATCCCAGCCGGCCTGTTCCCCACAAGGAGGGCTGGGCGCTGAGATGGGGACTGCCGTAACGGCAGGGAGACGGCCTCTCCACCACCCAAGAGAACGAGGCCTGAGGAACCGGCCTCTGGAAGCCTAACGGCCGCCGGCCAGTTCGGCGCCCGCGGACAGCAGTGGGGAGGGGAGGTGGTCCCAGGGGGCGGGGCAGAGGGAAAAGCGCCGTCCCCACAGACGTCCCTGCTTCCGCCCAGCCCAGCCCAGGCTGCCCGGTCCGGAGCAGCACTGCCTCCGGGCCCGGGCTCCCTCCATCCTCACCCCTCCCCCAGCTTCCCGCCGCCACTCACCGAACCGGAACCGGCTGCTATACGACGGGGCTTCCGGTCGGGCGCGGAAAGCAAAACCCGGGAACCGCCGCGAACCGGAACCGCCTCCACAATACCGGAAGAGCCGCTCGGTGACTGACGAGGAGGGGGTTGGGGCGGGAGGTCAAAGAGCAGCGATGACCTGCAGAAACGCCTGCGCAGTGTGGCGAGGCCCGAGAAGTCAAGGGAGCGCCTAGGGCCGTAGTCATAATTTTCCCGTTCCCCTTTCAGTTTGGGCTTTTTCTTGTTCTCCGAGTACTGTTAGTGTGCCTTTCGTCCTTCGCTTTTCTCTGCTCCCTCGGTCCCCTAACCCGCCGCCTTCTGGTTCCGCTTGGCGATTTTTTGCTTACGCTGTGGTTTCCATGGCAGCTTTCTCTCTTGCCCTCCATCTGCGGGAACCTCTGGTCACCTTGACAGATGTAGATCTGAGAGCCAAATGAGCTCAAGCTATATCATGTTTTATTGAGAATCACAAAACGTTAGTGCTTGGAGAGATTATTGGAGATATTTTAGTCTAACAGTTTCAGAGAAGTGAAGTCATTTCCCAACGTTATAAAAGTTCATAGCAGGCCTGGGATTAGGAAACAAGTTTCTTAACTAGCAGTCCTGTACTTTTTGCACTGCATCAAGCTTAATTAGCCATTTGGGAAAAGAAAAGGGGGAAAAAACGCAGCTTTGGATTGGCATAGGTTAGACTATAAGCATGTCCAATCTTCCACAACTCTGAAGGAGTTTGAAAACCGGGCATAGACGTGGGGGAAAGCTGTTCACCAGAGTTCTACTTTTCTGAGTAAAAAATAGGAAAGACCTAGGAGTCTGCCCTCTGAAGAACTAAATGGCCCAGGTGTTATTCCTAGGACCAAATTGATCCATGCTATACTTTTTAAGAGAAAATAGTGGGAAGAAATATGGTCATTTCAGACTTTTTACCAAGCCCCTCAACTTGGTGGGCCTCTGGACCCAGGCCCTGTTTAGAAGACTTGGAGAAATGCTTCTAAGTAGGTGCTCTAAACCCAGGTGACAGCCACAGTCTGAGTTCAGACTTGGAGAATGGAAGCTTCTGGAAGCCCCCAGCCTTTTAAGGCTACTCTTGCAGCGGGGGAAAGGAGATGCTTGCTGAGTTCAGGGGATCCTGACCTGTCAATTGTATAAAAGTAGGTTATTTATGTCACTTCATATGCTGATTTTTAGATCATTAGGTCCTAAGGCCTGTTAGTATTGAGCATCCTGGTCCATGTCACTTTTGTCCATCTTAGTCATTTCACAAATCTGTTCATTTAAATTAAACTCTGTCTCTATTTCTAGGAGACAGCCATGCGTAAAGAGGAATTGCATCTGAAATTTTTCATGTGTGCGATTCAATCTCGCCAGTTAGTCAGGACTCCTCAGAGACCAGGTACTGTTATCTCCTGATCATGCTCCAGTGACAGAATGGGTTCTCTTACAGGGAGTCTCAATATAGGCTGTGGAACTTATTAGTGTAAATTCAGGCTTTAGGCGTCAACTGACATTGTTTATTCCATCCTCACTACGATAAAATATTTGTCACTGAGTCATGTTTTTTCATAGTACAAGTATCAGGAGAGATTATGGCCTGATATATGGGAAAAAGCCCTAGGCAAATAAGAAGGACTTGGGAACTGAGGGAGAGCAAGATGTATAGCACATGAGCTAATAGTTAATTTCTCTGTTCTTTGTGAATCATTTCAACCTTTTCTGTGGGAGTCTTTGTTGCCATTATAATTGATACTCCAAAACTTGTAAAATAGAGTCCCAAAGAAAACTGCCTTTCTCTTCTACCCCAGTCTCAAAGAATCTAGTTACGTGTTCTGCTTTTCCCTATTTATGTCAAAGGAATAGAACCTTTTTAAGGTAAGATAATTGTTGAGAAGAGTCATCACTTCTCTAGGTTTCTACTGGATTTATGGAGAGAAGGCCCTGGACAGGTGAGAATCATAGAGAAAATGAAAGAGAATAAGGAGCACTCCCTTTCCTGAATCCCACTTTGAGGGTGACCTAAACCTATTGCTTCTCAGATGGGGAAGCTTCAACTTCCAGCATGCGCATACAAAAGCCACCACCTGAGACAGACGCCTTGAAGAGTCTAGATACTATGGGTGATCCAGACACCGTGGAAAACACACCTATTTTGGAAAATGGTGAGGCATGTGGTTAAATGAGTGGGAGGAACATGGAAAGGAGTATTGGAAAGTTTATGCATAGCATTATAATTTAGGATAGACCTACCAAATTTGAAATATGAGTTAAGACATAAGGGAGAATGGGGGGGTGGGGGGAGAGGAGATTATCTGGGAAATGGTAGAAAGAGGGACAATTCTCTCTGAAGAACAGTTTGATTTACTCAATAGTAAGTCAGTTGGTGCCTTCATAACTGTAAGCTCCTAATCTGGTTTATCCTGTTATCAGCAACCTGGATATGTAAAAATGTGAGACTTAAAATTGATTAAATTTAAGAGTTATTATGTTGGGGAATTGGGGGGATGGGAACAGCACTGGGGAATTGGGGAAGGGGAATGGACAAGTTGCTGTCCTTTTGTTCTTCAGTCTAGTTGTGGAGGACGTTGCTTCACTGGCCCAAGTTGGCACCATCATTGCTCTCTTTCTGGGCGAGGCAGATCAGTCGCTGGCTTCTGGACAGCCGCTCACTGCGGCTGCTGGCCGCTCACGCTGGCTGCTGGCTACACACGGTAGCCCATGGCAACCCACTGCAGCAGGGGCTGCAGCCTACGCTGTCGCCAGCGACTCCCGGCAGCCCAGCTCCAGGTTGAGCTGTTGTTCAGCATCTTAGCTGTGGAGGGCAGTGTCACTGGCCCTCATCTGTGGGATCCGAACTGGAGCCCTCTGGCGTCCCAAGCCAGCTCTTAACCAACGCGCCACTCGACTGACCCAGAATTTGCATTTCTAATAAGTATCCAGGTTATGCTGAATCTACTGGACTGGAACTCAGAACCATTGTCTTAAGCTAGTGCTGTGAGTCAGAAACTTTAATATATGGTTGGTAGAGGCTGTTCTGTCTCCAGGGGTCATCCTATTTTAGCTAGTGCAAAAGATGATTTCCCCAGTGCAGCCAATGGTTTCACGCCTATGCCCAGAGCCTGTCCTCATGGAGCTTATATTCTAGTGGAGGAAGACAGACAATAGTGCATTAGTCAGGTAATGACTTGATAAGATTATAGGGCTTGTATGTAAGTCAGAATGTGTAAGACCATTCTTATGGTCTTAATGTAAGACCACATGTGTATTTGTTTCAATCAAGAGAGAGGCCCATACTTAATTGCTGCATATTCACAACATCAACTTGCCGCGTCATAATTACCTATTTACAATTCTGATTGTAGTCCAAAGGAAACCTTGGTGATCCTCTGATGTGACACTCTTAATTTGTTCCTGCCTCAGAACCTTTGCAATCGCTATTCTCCCTATCCAAAAGCTGTTCCCCCAAATGGTATCATGGTTTTCTCTCTCATTTGTTCAGACCTCTTCTTAGAATGTCATCTCAGCTAGATTTTTCTAGTCCAGCCTAATATAGTACCCTTGTACTCTGCTTCTTTGCCCTGCTTTATTTTTCTTCAAAGCACTCATCACTACTAACTAATTTGTTTCTTATCTGCTTTCCTCACTAGAATGTAAGTTCCATGAGGACAGACAGGGCTTTTATTTTTCTAATCCTGGATCCCCTTGAGTCTAGAATCATGTCCAACATGTAATAGGTGTTCAGTATTTGTTGAATGAATACATGAAACCTATAGTGTGCTATTTTCTGTTCTCCTGGGTTAGAGTCACACCTGGATGACTGCCATGCCTACTCCTCATTTCTAAATGTTCTGGTACACCAAAACTACTATCATCAACATCACCTTCACCGTCTCATCACAGTGGTCTAAATATAGATCTGTACCCATCCATAGTCATGATACCATCCTAGTGGCAATGAATGGATTCATCAGTATGGCATACAACATCCTCTTTACTGCCCTCCATCTATGCCAGCCTTTGGTAATCATTGTCAAAGAGATATTCTGTCCTCATGAACTACTCAACTTCCTGGTAGTAATGTCTAGTTTTATTTTGGTTTGGAGGATACTGTCTAAAGCTCTCTACATCTTCATTTACCTATCGACTACTTACAGGGCTAATGGTCAGAGCATATGAATCAGGTACTTTAGAATACCTAAGCTGGTTTACTCAAGTGCTCTTCCTCTCTAGCTGCTGCAGAATTCTCTTTAAACATATTCTTATACTTCTCCTCCAGAGTGCCTTCTTTCATAATATTACAATTTTCATCCCTACTTTTGCCTGGACTTCATGCCAGCACCCTAATAGCTGACTGATACCTAGAGAGCTCTGGGAAGCCTAAGAGGACCTTCTAAATGCCTTCCTATATACTGAGGATCAATAGAAAGAATATGCCTTTCATTGCTGGGTACCGGGTTATGACATATAAGGAAAATGTCATTTGGCTCTCCTCTGTGCACATTAGCTTTACCTGCCATGCGGAAAACAGGAAGACCACCAGCAGCTAGTACAAGACAGAAGGAAAGATGGCCTTTAATCACATGGCCTTCTGGGTCCAACTGACCTTCTTCTTATGGGTTCAGGTCTTTTTTTCCCCTTCATTCTCTGCCAAGTTCCCTAAACCTGAATTCTAGCTACTAACCTCAACAACTGAAGAAAGTTGATTATATTTGGGACAAAATTCTAGATTCCCGGCAGTACCCTAGCTAATTCCTATACTTGAGCCATTAGAATGGACCTAAGTCCTTTTGAGAGGTCTATCAGAAGGCCCCTTCTTTTCCAGTGCAGACCCAGAACATTTCAGCTTTCTCCTCTGGAGGAGGGGTTCAGGGAGTCCCGTTTCTGGCCCCATTAAATAGTAACAGCAATAAAAATAGTCTTGGAATGAGTACAAATTCAGCTACTGGCTTAGTTTGATTGCCGCTGGAATTTGTTGGCACCATCTCTTGTTTGACTATCTAACTTACTGCTTTGCTTTTGAGGATATTTGTTGCCAGTAGACCTGCCTTGCACAAAATGTTAATAGAAGTTCTATAGAGAGAAGGAAAATAGAAATTTGGAGCTACATAAAGAAAAGAGCATCAAAAATGGAATAAGTGAAGATAAAAACTTTTATTTTTCTTATTCTTAATTGATCTTACATAACAGTTCAAAATAATAACAAGATGTTTGATTATGTATACTCAGATGTATATTACATGCATATGCTTATGTATGTTTATATATAACTGAAACAAAAGACAATAATGATACAAGGGACAGGAGGGAGGAATTGGGATTATTTTTGTTATTTTAAGGTACTTACACTACCTGTGAAGTGGTATGGTGTTATTTGAAAGTGAATTTACATTACATGTAAATGTTTATTTCAAACTCTAGGGAAACCACTAAAAAAAGTGGTTTTCTTTTAGTAAATAAGTAAATAAGCATTTAAAAATTTTTTTAAAAAAGTAAATAAGCATTACTAATATGCTAAGAAAGGAGAGAATATGGAATCATATAAAATGCTCAATTAAAACCACAAAAGGCAGAAAAAAGAATTGAAGACAAAAAGAGGAACAAAGAGAAGGGGCAACAAATAGAAAACAATAATGAATATGGTAGATTTAATCCAACTATTTCAATAATCACTTTGAATGTCAATGGTCTAAATACACCAGTTAAAAGACAGATTGTCAGAGTGGATGAAAAAACATAACCCAACTATGTATTGTCTATAAGAAACCCACTTTAAATATAAAGACACATTTAGACTAAAAGTAAATGGATGGAGAAAAACATACCATGTTAACACTAATCAAAAGAAACCAGGAGTAGTTATATTAACTTTAGACAGAACAGACCTCAAAGTAAGGAAATTTATCAGGCATGAAGGGCATTACATAATGGTAAATGGGTTCATTTTCCAAGAAGACATAACAGTTCTTGATGTGTATGAACTTAACAACACACCATCAAACTACATGAGGCAAAAATGGATAGAGCTACAAGGATAAATAAATGGACTTGCTAACAAAGCAGGAAGTTTCAACATCCCTCTCTCAGAAATGGACAGATCCATCCAGCAGGCAGAAAATAGTAAGAACATAATTGAACTCAACAATATTACCAATCAACTGGATATAATTGAGATAAACAATTCATCCAACAATAGCAGAATACACATGTTTCTCAATGCACATTTTACATAGAACATTCACCATGCTAGACCACATTCTGGGCTATAAAACACAGCTTAAAAAATTGAAGAGAACGGAAATTATACAGTGCCCACTTTCAGGCCACAATGCAACTAAACTAAAAATCAATAACAAAAAGATAACTGAAAAATCCCCAAATATGTAGGGATTAAGCACACACTTTTAAATAATGCATGGGTCAAAGAAGAAATCCCAAGAGAAAATTTTAAGTATTTTGAATTAAATGAAAATGAAAATTTATTGAAATTTGTAGCAGAAGCAGTGCTTAGAGGGAAATTTATATCATTGAATGCATATATTAGTAAAGAAAAAAGATCTCAAATCAGGAATCTAAGTTTTCACTTTAAGAAACCAGAAAAAGAAGAGTAAGCACAGAAAATAAATAAGAATTAGAGCAGAAATCAATAAAATTAAAAACAGGAAACTACTAAAGAAAATCAATGAAGCCAAAAGCTGGTTCTTTAAAAAGATCAATAAACTCTATAAGACTCTAGCCAGGCTAACAAAGGGAAAAAAAGAGAGGACACAATTACTTTAATATTAGAAATGAAAAGAGGTGACATCACTACAGATACCATGGAAATTAATAGGATAATAAAGGAATACTATAAACTCCATGAAATGGATCAATTCTTTGAAAAACACAATCTGCCAAAATTCACATGAGAAATAGACAATATGACTAGGTCTATATTTATTAAAGAAATTGAATCAATAATTCATACTTTCCCCAAAAAGAAAGCACCAGGTCTGGGTAGGTTCACTGGTGAATTTTACCAAATATTTAAGGGAGAAATTTTACCAATTCTCTCCAATCTCTTTCAGAAGATAAGAGCAGAGGAAATACTTCCTAACATACTATGAGGCCAGCATTACCATAGCACCAAATCCAGACAAAAACATTACAAGAAAACTACAGATCAATATCTCCTATGAACATAGATGCAAAAATTCTTAACAAAATATTAGTAAATGAAGTCCAAAATAGTAGAAAAAGAATTATACATCATAACCAAGGAGATTTATCCCAGGTATGTATGGCTGGTTCAACTTTCAAAAATCAATTAATATAATCCATCATATAAGCAGACCAAAATAGCAAAATCACATGATCATATCAATAGATGAAGAAAAAGCATTTGACAAAATCCAACTCCCACTCATGATAAAAATTCTCAGTAAACTAGGAATATAGGGAACTGTCTCAACTTGAGAAAGAGTATCTACAAAATCCTACAGCTAACATAATACCTTATTGTGAGAAAACTTGAAGCTTTCAGTACCTACTGAAATCAGGTACAAGACAAGGATGTACCCTCTCACCATTCCTTTTTATCGTTTTATTGAAAGTCCTTGTTAATTCAATAAGGCAAGAAAAAGCAATAAAAGGTATACAGATTGAGAAGGAAGACATAAAACTATCTTTATTCACAGATGGTATGATCATCTATGTAGAAAATCTGAAAGAATTTACAAAATACTGGAACTAAGTTATTATAGCAAGGTTGTATGACAGATTGACATGCAAAGTCAATTTCCTATACATCAACAATGAACAAGTGAAATTTGAAATAAAAAACACAATACCATTTACATTAGCAACCCAAAAGTGAAATACTTAGCGATAAATCTAATAACATATATACATGATCTTTATGAGGAAAAGTAAAAACTGATGAATGAAATAAAAGAACTAAATAAATGGAGATGTATTCCATGTTCATAGATAGGAGACTCAACATTGTCCAGATGTCAGTTTTTCCCGATTTGATCTATAGATTCAGTACAATCCCAATCAAAATCTTAGCAAGTTATTTTATAAATATCAATAGGCTGATTCTAAAGTTTGTATGGAAAGACAAAAGACCCAGAATAGCCAACATGATATTGAAAGAGAACAAAGTTGGCTGCCTGACACTACCTGACTTCAAGAGTACCATAAAGCTATAGTAATCAAGACACTATGGTATTAGTGAAAAAATAGACAAATGGATCAGTGGAACAAAATAGAAAGCCCAGGACCCGGCCAAGTGACGTGTTGGCTAAGAGTTGGCTTGGGACGCCAGCTCTGAGCAGCAGGGCCCCAGTTTGGATCCCACATTAGGGCCAGTGACGCTGCACCCTCTACAGCTAAGATGGTAAACAACAGCTCGACCTGGAGCTGGGCTGCCCTGAGTTGCAGGCGAAGGCATAGGCTGCAGTGAAGTTGCAGTGGGCTGCCATAAGCTACCATGAGTGGCTGGCAGCCAGCGTGAGTGGCAGTGCAGTGGGCCAGCGACCAATCTGCTCACCCAGGAAGAGTGCAACATGAGCCAGTGAAGCGACGTCCTCCACAACTAGACTGAAGAACAAAAGAACAGCAACTTGTCTGTTTCCCTTCCCCGACTTCCCAGCGCTGTTCGCCTCCCCCAATTTCCCAATAAAATCTTAAAAAAAAAAAAATAGAGAGCCCAGAAATAGATCTGTGACAGAAATGTGATCTGTGACAAAGGAGCCAAGGTAATACAATGGAGCAAAGATAGTCTCTCCAACAAATGGTGATGGAACAACTAGACATCCATGTGCAAAAAACAAAAATCTAGATACAGACCTTACTTCACAAAAGCTAACTCAAAATGAATCATAGACTTAAATGTAAAATGCAAAACTATACAACTCCTAGAAGATAACGTAGGAGAAACCCTAGATGACCTTGGGTATGGTAATGCCTTTTTAAATACGACACCAAAGCCTTGATCCATGAAAGAAATAATTGATAAGCTTGACTTTATTAAAATTAAAGTATACAATTCAATAGTTTTTAAGCATATTTATAGATTTATGTAGTCACTCCAAGTATAGGAGTGACTACATAAATCACACACACACACACACACACACACACACACACACACAACACAAAAAAAATCCTGTACTCATTGGCAGTCACTCCTCATTTCACTGCATCCCTGAGCAACTGCGACCCTACTTTCTGTCTCCATATATTTGCCTATTCTAGACAGTTCATATAAGTGAAATCATATGATTTGTGGTCTTTTGTGACTAGCTTTTTCCACTAAGCATAATCTTTTCAAAGTTCATCCATGTTGCAGCATGGTTCATTCTTTTTATTGCCAAGTAACATTCTATTGTATGGATACAGCACATTTTATTTATCCATCAGATGATGGACATTTGGACTGTTTCCACTTTTTGCATATTATGAATAAAGCTGCTATGAAGATGTGTGTGCACGTATGTGTGTGTACATGTTTTCATTTTCCTTGGGTATATACGTAGGAGTGGAATTGCTAGGTCATACAGTAACTGTTTAATTTTGAGAAACTGCCAACCTGTTTTCCGTATTAGCTAATATACAAGGGTTCCAATTTGTCCACCTCCTCACGAACACTTTGGATTGTTTTTTTTTATAACAGCCACCCTAATGGGTGTGAAATGGTATCTCATTGTGGTTTTGATTTGCATTTCCCTAATGATTTGTAATGTTGAGAACCTTTTCATGTGTTTATTGGTTATTTGTGTATCTTCTTTAGAGAAATGTCTATTCAAACCCTTGCCCATTTTTTGTTTTAATGTCACAATTTCATTTGCTATTTCACTGAACAGAAAATATTTTTAGATTAATATACTTTATTTGTTAGTGCAGGTTTAGGCTTACATAAATTTGAACAGATTGTACAGAGTGTTTCCATATATCATATTTCTTCTCTGCTCAGCTTCCCCTATTATTAGCACCTTACACTGGTGTGGTACATTCATTTCAACTGACAAACCAATATTGATACATTATTAGTAACCAGTCCATAGTTTACATTAGGATTCACTGTGTTGTACAGTTCTATAAGTTTTGACAATGCATGATGTTGTATAATCACTATTATAGCATCATACAGAATAGTTTCACTGCCCTAAAAATCTTTTGTGCTGCACCAATTTATCTCTACTCCAAGCCCTTGGTAACAGCTGATCTTTTTACTGTCTCTATAGTTCTGCCTTTTCCAGAATGTCATATAGTTGGAATCATACAGTACATAGCCTTTTCAGACTGGCTTCTTTCACTAAGCAATAAGTATTTAAGTTTCCTCCATGTCGTTTTTTGGCTTGATGGGTCATATCACGGCAGGGGTTTTGCCTCTTAGCACTCTCTAGCTAGATTTTCAGTATTTTCTCTTTTTATTGCTGAATAATAAATATTTCATTATATGAATGCTTCACAGTTTGTTTATCCATTCTTCTTTTGAAGGACATTTTAGTCACTTTCAGTTTTGGCAATTATGAATAAAGCTGCTATAAACATTTGTGTGCAGGTTTTTGTGTGAATATAGTTTTCAACTCATTTGGGTAAATACTTAGGAGTGTAATTACTGGATCATGTGTGGTAAGACTGTATTTTGCTTTGTAAGAAACTGCCAAACTGTCTTTTAAAGTGATTGTACCATTTTTCATTCCCACCAAGAATGCTCCTTCACACTCTTGTCAGCATTTGATATTAGGTTTTTTTGTTTGTTTGTTTTTTGTTAGTCATTCTAATAGGTTGTAATAGTATCTCACTTTTAACTTGCAGTTCCCTAATGACATATGATGTTGAGCATCATATGCTTATTTGCCATCTGTACATCTTCTTTGGTGAGGTATCTGTTCAGATCTTTTGCTCATTTTTAAATTGGGTTATTATATCTATATTATTGAGTTGCAAGAGTTATTTATATATCCTAGATATTGATCCTTATCAGATATATGATTTGCAATTTTTTTTTCTCATCCAATGGGTTGTCTTTTCAATTTTTTGAAGGTAGCATTTGCAGCGCAAAAGTTAATTTTGTGTAGTCAAATACTTTTATCTCCTAGTCATTTGCATTCCTATTGTTTGTGGCTAGAGTGTGCAGGGGCAGAAACAAAATAAGTAAGAGGAAGGGCAGTAGAAACAGCAAGAAGAGAGATGACAGTAGAGAGGCATTGAAGCATGGGTGGAGCGGAGGAAGGAGTCAAGAGGAACTGGGTAAAGAATGCACCTCTTGCTCTAGGAGTACTTGCCCTACGTCCCAGGATCCTGTGTGCTGTGTGGCCCAACAGACATGCTGGCTTCACCACCAGGATCCTGCACCCTCTCCCACTGCAGGCGTGGGACAGGGTTATTCCCCTGCTGTTTCATTTATCTTTCCATCTCTCAGCACCTAAAACCTGGCACACAGCCTTCCAGTGTATGTCTGTTCAAAGAATGATAGAGATGGGAGACAATGGACAGGGCTGGAGGGAGATGTTATCGTCAGTTACCGAAGGTGCTTGAATGCAAGGAGTCTCAGGCAGTCCCGGCTGGGAAAGTTATCTCTGTGGAAAACAGGGAAGCAATTAAAATTTTCTGACTCCCACTGTACACAGGAGCTGAAGGCTCCCGAGATTGACAGGGGGGCCCGAGAACCCTCTGGAGCGTGAAGCAACTAAGCAGAAGCCAAATCTGAGCTGCGTTCTTTGGGGGAGGAAGAAGAGGAGGCGAAAGGCGAGCAGGGGGAGGCGGAGCCTCCCGACCAGAATCAGCCAGTGGGGGCTGGGAAGCCTCTCCTTTTTTCTCCTCCCTGTTGCCTCCACCTGGCTCCTCCCTGTGCTCGCTAGCTCCCCTCCCCCCTTCCCCAAGGACAGTGTGTAAAGGAAGCCGCTGCCGAGAAGAGCTAAGACTAAAAGGCAAGAGGGGCCCTTGGGTAAAGAGCGAGGGGGAATGCCGAGACCGAGATGGGAATGGACGTGCAGGGAGGAGGCGGTGGGGAGAACTGAAAGAAGCAGCAGGGAAACGAAGAGATGGTGTGGCATCAGAAGCAGGAGCCAATAGGGCGGATGGGTAGAGTCGTGAAGCCTAGCGCCTTGGTTCCTGTCCCTCGGCTTGTGGGCACAGCCTTATTCCCAGGGAACCGGGTGGGTGTGCGGTGCTCGGACCTCGTTGCCCGTAGCTGCCCACTCCTATCTTGGCACTCATCTTATTCAAATCAGTGCGCCTATGATGCTGTCTCTCTGCATTTCTCCCGCCCGCGTGCTTCTCCACACACGTGATTTTATGTTTATGTTTTAATATCTTTATTTCTACGTGTGTCACTGTGGCTCTCTAAAGGGTGCTTATATATGAACCTGTGTGCATTTCTGTGTCCTGTGCTCCTATAACTGTCTTAGATATGCAGGAGAAGAATCTGAGCTGTTTTTTGCAATCAGCACTCCCAACCTTCCCCTTGTTATGGTGAATTCTCTCCTTCGCTGAAGCCTCCTGGAGTGGAAGATCCCTGTGTGGGTTTCTATCAGTGATGTGCTCCCAGAGTATATGAGAAGGAAAAAACTTAGGAGAAAAGAGATCAGCATACTCATGTGTTTTGTTCTTTTCTTTCTAAATGTTTGCCTTCCTATTTGCAGCAGCCACGTAGTCTTTCCTTTTTTGAGAACAGTAGACATTTGGACATGAACACTAGTTCAATAGAAAGTCTCTATCCATGTGGGTTTATATTTCTTTCATTATTTGGCACTATGTGCTTTCTTAGGTTCCATTTGTATCTGTATGTGTTAGAAGTGCAGAGAATATGGAGCTGTATCTCAACATTTAATTTTTTTCATATATTTGTGTGCATTTTGTGTTGTTGGTCAGTTCACTAATGCTTTCAGCAAGTATTTATTGAACTCTTGTTATGTGCATAGACTTCACTAGGCTTTGGTAGGCTGTGGAAGAGTTTTTAAAAATGAACACGATCCCTTCCTGAAGGAATTCGCAGTCTAGTTAGGGAAAATGACTTGAGCAATCTAGTCCAGAGTTCTGCAAGCTTTCTGTGAAAGGCCACATGGTAAATATTTTAGGCTTTGTAGGCTGTCAGTCTCTGTTGCAATAATCTACTCTGCTGTTGTAGCACAAAAGCAGTCATAGGTAATACATGAAAGAATGAGAGTAGTATGGACACAGAAATTTGAATTTCATGTAATTTTCACGTGCATGAAAGCTTTTTTTCAATTATTTAAAAATATTATATAAAATCCTTTCATAGCTGCTGTACAAAAACGGCAGGAGGGCTGGATTTGGCCCATGGGCTATGATTTATTAACCCCTGATCTAGTCTAACATTTTCAATACATAACAAGCAATTAAAATACTATATAAAGTAGTCATTAAGTGAATGATCCAGTTCACTACCTGCATGACCCTGTTCCGGACAATATGTGATTAGAGGAGGCCTCCAAAGAAGCCCTCCTTGACCTGTGGTCATCAGTGATAGCTTAATAGGTTTAATAGGGGTGCCACTAGGACTGGTCTTAAATGATGGAGTTGGGTATTGATCTGTGGAAAAGGCCCACAGATCAATAAGGAACTGGATAGCCCTATGGAAAAGGAATGCAGTGTGCCCCGACACAAAAGTGAGGAGGAGCAAAGTAATGTTCAGGTGATGATAAAACAGAGAATTCATGGGAGCAAAGGTTGAAGCTCTAGGGAAGGGTTAGATCATGGAAGCATTGAATGCCAACCCAAGAAGTTGGACTTGATCTGTCATTACTGATTATGTGAAGTTATGTCTGTGAATCTGTGCCTCTTAATAACACTATGGGCATTGGTGTATGTATGTGTTCATGAGTATCTCATTGCATGTATTTTATTGGCATATGTGTGGGTCTGTGTGTTTATGTGACCTTTGTCTTTATCAGCAGCTACACTGATTTCCCCAGATTCATGGAAGTAACATGAGCTGTGCTTAAAGGTCATCAGCCCCTGTTCATGTTGAATGAATCCTCTTTCCACTGAGGCCTCAGGGGTCTCTGACCTTCCCATGGAGGTTTATTTTGTGTCTCTAATAGAGTGAAAAAGGGAAACACAAGGAGAGGGAGACCAGCCATTGTGGTAGGCAATTCAGGTGGAAAGAGGCAATGAGGATAGAAAAGAACAGAAAAGGGATGATAATGAGAAGGGAGAATAATAGGATTTGGTAACTTTTGATTCTGAGAGTAAGGAGGAGATAAATTTTAAAATAATAGATTTTAGCCTGGATAACTGGGAGAATGATGATTCTATTGGCATTTTGTGGATACAAAAGTATGTCTTGTGTGTTTCTTTGAGAGAGATAAGCCCCAAAGACAAAAATATGAAGGTATTCACATGTCATGTGTGCATATCTGTTATCTGTGACAGTGATTTTGTGTTACTCTTCTCATTTGATAGTATGTAGTATGAGGGGCAAGGCTTGAAAACAGGGTCAAGAGATGCTCAGGAGGTGGAGAGCCAGACAGCAATAGGAAAAGCCACAGAAAATTCCCCAACCATTCCTGAGCCTGACACCATTAATTTGTCCAAGCTCTAATGTGCCTTTATAACCTCGAACTCCAATTCCAGTTTAGCCCAATTCCATAACACCCAACTGTAATCTTAACCATAACCCAACCTACCCTCGCTTTTCTGTTTCTGCTTTGCTGGTTCTCATTTGATTCCTATCCTCTGCAACAGTCCTTCCCTTCATTAAAAGGGAGGAATCCTTGAGCTAACTTAACTTCCCTCCTTCCTTTCTCATTTCTGTTCGGTCAACCGCCCTTCTCTTTAACCTTTGCTTATTATCCAAACAGGCTCCAATTGGGGTGGGAAGGATTAGCCAGGACTTTTGCAGCCTTGGGCTTGATTACTGTGACATTTCAGCTTGTCACTCTGTGGGGGCAGGGCTCTCCTCTGGAAGGAGTCCAGGCTCTTAGGCTGCACAGCCCAGTCTTAGTGTAGTGGGAGAGCCTGACCGAGGTGACTCTATCCAGTCTTAACAGAGCCATTTCCAGAGCTCGTAGCACCGTGATCCAGCAGTGTCTTACCTGATCATTCTCTTGAATTCTAGAGTGGATCATGACCCATGAAGAGCATCATGCAGCCAGAACCCTGGGGGTCGGCAAGGCCATCGCCGTGTTAACCTCTGGTGGAGATGCCCAAGGTAAGGAAGAGGGTCCTGCTTGGTTAGTGACAAATAAACATGGCTGATAGGGCCCCTTGCGTTTCTTGGCTCCCCTTAGCCAGTAGAATAGAACTATCCTCCTTAATATCCTCCTGCTATAGATTCATACTGGAATCCTGGGCTTTTCTAAAAAAAAAAAAAATCTCTGTCAGGTCCAAGTCCTCAAGTGCTTTTGGATTTAATTGCTCTATTTTTATTTACCCAAATCTTCAGAAAACTTCTTTCCAAGTTTCTCTGAAGATGTGGGATGATTTGGGTCCTTTGATACCTGAAAGACTGGTGTTTCCTCAAACAACATTGAAAAGAAAGAGACTAAAGACATAAAGTTGTTGAGAAGGCAGAAGGTGGATTCACTTCAAGTTCATTGGAAATGGTGGGGAAAAGGGGACACCCAGCGTTGGTATTTGGTTGGCTCTAGCTAGATCTGCAGTACCAACTCTGATGTCTGCAGAGTTCCTGCCCTGACCAGGGCCAGGCCCTACTCTTACAGCTCATGTTTTTCTACAAGGCACAGCTCTGCTTCATTCAATTTTCTCTGGCCTTTCCTCCCCTCCCACCCCTTCAGCCCTTGAACACACAGATCAGCAGCAGTTCAGTACAGATCTGTGGTGGGGTGGGCAGGTAGACAGGAAGCCAGAGAAAACCCATTTCTGGGTTGAGTCTAAGAAACCTGGGACTCAGAAAAATCAGGTATATGGAAAAATGAAGTGGGAGATAGGGGAAGTGTGACTTATTTTACTTTTTGTCTCCTTTGATGATCTTGTATATTCTAATTCACACTATGTTGAAGAGAGGCAAAACCTTTTTGAAAGGGATACCAGGACATGGAGACTGTGATGAAAAAAAGAGAGAAACAGATTTCAGCTGGTCTCCCCTTCCCTCTGCACTGCTCTCCCTAGGCTTTTCTAGACTTCGTGTTTTGCACCCACTTGGTATAGAGCCCTGTCTCCTATGTTGTGAAGAAGCTGATTTCCTTTGGGAGCTTACAGTTTAATGAGAAAAGATAGCATACATTACTAGAATTCTTATGCAGGGCACAGAAATAACAATAACCAAGTATGCTTAACCAGATGGAATCCACTTATATAATGAAATGCTAGGCCCTGGTTGGATTAACCAGGGAAAGCTTCACAGAGAAGGTAGGTTTCAAGAAACTGAACACTTCATTTAACTAAAGTGCTTAGAACAGTGCCTGGTACATAGTAAGTACTCCATAAATGTGTTGCTAATTAAATAAAGGTGAATTATTGAGCACCTGCTGTGTGCCAAGCAGGAATGTAGGTACTAAGGATGGATACATTAATGAAAAAGTCACACATTGTCTTTGCTCTTATCCTTCTCGTTAGTATATTAGTAAACCAGACGTTAAGTGTATTTTAAGCTGGTGTTTATTTAATTATAGTTGTGATATATATTATGAATAGGAGAATGCTAGAATGAGGAAGCTGAGGAAGGCGGGCACAGAGGTCTGAGTTTAAGGCTAGTGGCCAGATTAGGAATGCAGACCCTAGTTGAGGCTGTAGAGACTGTTGACCTGGCTTTTGTCGCTTCTCTCTTGTCTCCTGGAGAGAATTCCATGCCAATACTGAGTTTTTCAACATAAACTCTGAGTGTTGATCCTAAAACCTTGGTAGGATGGCCTGTGGAATTGGATTGTCAGATTGGGGGAAGCAAGAACCTGCTAAAAAATCCAAATGAGCCAAACAGAGTTATGAAATTATGAAAAGCAAGAGCTCTTTGGGAAGGGAAAGAGGTAAAACAAAAAGGGGGCAAAAAAAAAAAAAAAAAGCATCCGGGCTCTTCTAGCTTCTGATCCTGAGCAGAGAGACCCTCTTATTATAGAGATGACCATCACCTGCTTTAAGGGAAAGATCATATTTCATGGAGGCAGAGCTATTGATAAGCTGATTTCTGGAGGGCTCAGCTGGGACAAGGCCTTTGGCATTCTGTGACAGACATGGTGTACCCAGGGAGATATCCCATTGCGAGTCCACATAACATCACAGATGCATGCCAGTAGGCACTGAGAGTGGTAGAGGATGAAATTCACGGGAGGCAGGGAAGCAAAGCAGAAAACTCAAAGTAGAGCAAGAGGTCCCACCTGAAAGAGCGGCTCAAATCAGAAACGACCTGCCCAGAGATAAGTTTAATGGTCCCTAGTTCTCCCAGGGGGAGAGCACAGAAATGTGTTTTCCCTAGAGGCTATGGGTCACTTGGAATGTGAGATCCATGGTGGCCATAGCTCTGTCATTCCCTGATCTTAGCAAAGCTAATAACCTCTTAAAGTAAAAGAATGGACAGGAGTGAGACATCCTGAACTCAGAAGCTAGGCTGGTTAGATACCAAATCCTAATCTTCATTCCAGGCCCCAGGCCCCCCTAAACCATGCCACATTTGGCCTTATGAAATCCGCATATTCTGCCAGAAAGGACCTCAATCGTTTGCTATATACTCCCTGTCTTCAAACAGGCAGTCCATCCCAAATGCATACTCATCCTGTTTTTATAGGTTTACAGGAACAGGGATTCTATTATCTCTGGATTGCTGTTCTAGGATTTATGATTTTTAATTTCATATTTATCAGAAAGTATAATTCACATCTAATAAACATTTATTCCTCATGTTGGAATTAAAGAATTCTTTTCTTATTCAAAGTTCAGTTAAGGTAGAAACTCTTTGGCATCTGCTTTCAAAAAGGTAGTGACCAAGTCATTTATTACTTTTTTCTGTCTCATCTTATAGAGAGCCATCACCCATAGTTCTTCTCCCCAAAGCCTCTTTCCAACAGGCTGTATGTAATTAGAGACTCCAAAGTACATGCTTCTGATGTTCTCCAGAACCCAGAATACTCCCTGTAATCTTATCCTTCATCTTGCTTCTAATAAGTCAGACAGCTGCTCATAGAGGGTTATTTAGGGCAACATGGAACAGCCAAGGGGAGCCTGGCCAGGACTGGCCCGGGGCCAGAAGAGGCCAATGAGGTTGGATAGGAGAGCCCAAAGAATTAGTGGGACTCCCTAGTTAGTATAAGCTCTCTATACATCCCTGTCTGATTCCTAAGGAACTAGGGGTTTGAGACATCCAGGAGCATAAAGGGAATCCTAAAACTTAATTTCTAGGAAAATAGTTAGGTATCCAATTTAGAGGCAGGAAGGATGACCTTTGGAGGTTGATAGGGTTGAGGTAAGAAGGAGGCAGAGGGAGGCGAGAAGAGAAAAAAATCTACTTTTCTTGTGGGATTTTTCTTCTGCCTAATGGACTTGGATATTTCATGCCCACCATCTGTTGTTTGCTTTACAGTTAATACCTGTTAAGTCATTTGGTTTTCTTAAATCTTTTCTCCTCTACCCTTACTCAGCTCAAAAGCAAGAAACAGTGTTCTAAGCTATACATTTCAGAAAAATGGTTTTTGTTTATCTTAAGATTATAAATTCATACCCCAGAACTCCAGGTATCCAGTAGAGAATCCCATAGACCTTGTGAAAGTCTAGAAAAGAAACAATAGTTTCATATCTGTCTCGATCTTACTGAACTGACTTTATTCATCTTTCCTAAAGCATTGATGGCTTTGCATTGACTCTGACCTCGTTCTTTTCATGCACATAGGCGTTTCCTAAAGCTTCGGAGAAGTCCTCTCCCTTCACAGATTCTTCAGTTTTGATACCTTAAATTTGAGGGTGTGAACTTAGACTCGTAGCCTTCATGGGGCTTTGCCTCAGTGATGTCGTAAATAAGCTTTGACATCAGTGCTCACCCATGACCTCTTGTTGGCAAGCCCAACCTTGCAGTTCCGATGGTAGATCAATTATCAGAAGCATTTGACACTGTTCTGACTTCTTGAAACTGTCCCTTTTGGCTTCTAAGACATTGCTGCTAAGTCCTGGTTCTCCTTTTGTCTTCCTTGTTGCTCATTATCGGTTTCCTTCGTGGAACCCCTTTTCCCCTGCCCATTCCTTTGATGTTGGTCTTCCTCAGGTTTCCATTCCTCTCCCTTTTCCCTTCTAACTACATATTCTCTTGAGATAATCTCTCCCAGTCCACATGAATGTCCCACAGGAACTTCAAACTCAACATATCCAAATATGAATGTATCGTCTCCAACCTCACCTTCCCAAATCAAAACCTGCCTTTGCTCAGTTAATTGCACCTCAGTTTTACCCTTTGCGTGAGTCAATCATGGGCATCTCCTTCTTCCCCTCCAAAACTTTGAAGTCTAATCACATTGCTGATTAGACGTAGGTCCTGTTGCTTCTGTTCCCTAGGTGTCTCCTGTCCACTATCTCTGTTTTGTCACAAATGTCACTCTTCCACTCTAGGCCCTCATCATTTTTTGTCTGTGCTGCCTGATAGCCATCTAATCCTGGTATCACCTCTTTCAATCACCACCACATTGATTGCCAGAGTGATCTTTCTGATACATAGATCTCATCCTGTCTCTCTTCTGAAAATTCTTCAACGATTGTCCATTGTTTGCAACTCCTTTTTTTAGGTCATAGGTCCCTTTAAGAATCAAGTGAAAGCTATGGACCGTCTCCAAGAAAGAAATGTCCACGCCCACAAAACCATCACCCGTAGATCTTTAGTCAAACACTGGCCTACAGAATATAAGCCAGACATTTTCGAGTGGCATACAGGTGCCTGCCCACCTGTGTAGCTTCATCTCTCACCACTTCCTACCTTATATTTTATTCTTTATAATACTGAATTACTCAAGGTTGTTGCTTGACACTCACCTTTATTTGTGCTAGTCTCCCTGCCTAGAATGCTTTCCCCCAAATTGTCCATCTGACAAAAAGATTTAAAAGAAAATTGTCCCTTAGGTCTCAGGACAAATGCTATCTTTTCTGTATAGCCTCCCCAAATTTCTTTCTGGCAGCTGAGATGGTCCTTCTCCTTGTTTCCACTGCACTTCGTACAAATCTCCTTCATAGGGATCCATATTGTCACTATGTTATAATTCTTCACAGGTCTTGAGCACCATTTCCAAGTCCTGTATCTCTGTATCTCCAGACTCTGTATCATTCTCTGCTATATTCCCAGTGCCTACATAGTGCCAGGACAGATAGGTATTCAATAAATATTTGTTCAGTGAGTGAATGGACCTTCAATTTGATTTGGAGCTAATAGCCATATGATACCAACCTTGGTCAACCTGAAAACAAAACAAAACAGACATTCTGGTCTTTTTTATTCTAATCCTTTCCAGATAGCTTTGGATTATGCAATAGTTTGTAATAGATTTTTAGTCTGGTACTGCAGATTTTTCTAATTACTGGCTTCTCTTATGCTTACTGGTATATGATATTTCCCCAGGTGGGGTAAAGGACCATGTGAAGAGATTTTAGATTGAAACAAAATACTGGAGTATCTCGAATGATTCATATGAAGTTGATCTCTTATGGCTCTAAGATTCCTTGAACATCACCATGAGTTCCTCCTCACATTACGAGCCAGAGGAATCTCAACTGTGTGGTACACATTGGAACATACAAGGTGTGATCAAACAATACGGTGAATGTTTAAATAAAAAAATGTATTACAATAAAGGACACATTGCCATTCATCTCCCTCAAAATACTCCCCCTCTCTTTGAACACACTTATCCCATTGTTCTTGCCACTTTCTAAAACAGTTCTGGAAGTCCTCGTTCTTGAGTGTCTTTAGTTGCGCTGTGGTGGCTGCCTCGATGTCCTGAATTATTTTGACTTTGGGGAGGAGCCAGAAGTCGCACGGTGCCAGACCTGGTGAATAAGATGGATAAGGACACATCGTAATGTTTTTGTTTGACAGAAATTGCCGTACCAGAAGCGATGTGTGAAACAGAGCTTTGTCATGATGGAGGATGATTTATGGCACACTTTAAAACACACCTTCACTGAATCATAGCTCACACTCAACTGACTGCATCGAACAAGTTGAAACTTGTCACACACTGTTACTAAGGTTCCTCGTGCTGCTTCCCCTATTGAATATCTCTGCCTTTTCATTGGATGGCACTCAGCAGCAGCATTCACCATATTTTTAAAAATCAAAACAGAAAGGCTTTCTATCACACATCGCTTCTGGTATGGCAATTTCTGTCAAAAACATTACAGTGTGTCCTCATCCACCTTATTCACCTGATCTGGCACCGTATGACTTCTGGCTCTTTCCCAAAGTCAAAATGACCATGAAAAGTAAACTTTTTTTTTTTTTTTAAGATTTTTATTGGGGAATTGGGGGAAGGGGAACAGACAAGTTGCTGTCATTTTGTTCTTCAGTCTAGTTGTGGAGGATGTTGCTTCACTGGCCCAAGTTGACACCATCATTGTGCTTTGCCTGGGCGAGGCAGATCAGTCGCCAGCTTCTGGACCGCTGCTCATGCTGGCTGCTAGCTGCATTCGGTAGCCCATGGCAACCCACTGCCAAAGGGGCTGCAGCCTATGCCGTCGCCGGCGACTCATGGCAGCCCAGCTCCAGGTTGATCTGTTGTTCAGCATCTTAGCTGTGGAGGGCAGTGTCACTGGCCCTCATATGTGGGATCTGAACCGGGGCCCTCTGGCATCCCAAGGCAGTTCTTAACCATCGCGCCACTCGGCTGGCCCAAAAGTAAACATTTTTAATTGATTCAGGACATCAAGGCAGCCACGACAGGGCAATTAAAGACACTCACGAAAGAGGACTTCCAGAACTGCTTCAGAAAGTGGCAAGAACAATGGGATAAGTGTGTTCAAAGCAAGGGGGAGTATTTTGAGGGGGATTAAGGGCAATGTGTCTTTTATTGTAATAAATTTTTTTAATTTATTAAAACATTCACCATATTTTTTTTTTACACCTCGTACACTAACTCCAATGAAACTAAAAAGCTGTGTATGTGTGGAGACTGGTAGAATCCACCAACTAGTAATGGACATACTCATGAACAGATTGTAATTAACTGGTCAGGTCACTGAGCCTCAGAGTGTCATGTCTTTGTCCTGAAAAGCCTACCAAAGCTGAATGTCTAGATTCAGTGCAAAAGGCAAGGGAAAACCTAGTATAGCCATTGGGATTAGGAGGGTACACACGGAGGTCAGTAGTGTTGGTTTAGGCATTTTTGGAATTCAAATCTGAGCTTTTCTAAGTACTAGCTCTGTGACCGTGACCTCTTCACACTTCAGTTTCGAAATCTGTAAAATGGAGGCAACTCCAGATTAAAAGAGATGATGTTTGACAAGCACTTAACAGTGTCTAACACAATAAACATTCAAGATTATTATTTCACAGATTGCACTGGCAAGGAAAATCTCAGGAAAGACAGGATTTGGGGGGATGGGAGATATAATAAATGGGGGGTATGTAGAACTACATTAACATTGAATATAGTAATTCAGTGTGTATGGGGAGGCCAGAAACTTGGATGAGAGGAATATTCTAGATCCACAGAAAAGCCTAAGAAAAGCACTGTCTCATATCTTAGGAGCCCAGGGCTGCTTTTCTTAGGTGTAACCTGTCCCTGACTTCTTTCTTCCCTCCATCCAGGTATGAATGCTGCTGTCAGGGCTGTGGTTCGAGTTGGTATTTTTACTGGTGCCCGTGTCTTCTTTGTCCATGAGGTTGGTTCTCTGCTTTGTTCTCCATCATTCTTTCTCTGTTGTCTGCCTAACCTGCCCCTTCCCTCTCCCCACTTTTTCTCTCCTTACCTCCCAGTTACATTGCTATGTCTGATTTGTCTTGGCTCCTTATCTACATGAGTCACTGTAACGATGGTGGGATCCTGGGTCCTCATGTTGTCTGTTCATTTTAGTAACTAAGGCAAGAAGTAACAATCTTCCTCTACCTCCCCCAAAACACAGAGAGAAGCTGAAATGAATTAGTGTTTCACAACAAATTGAGTCTCTCCACTGAGAGAGCCTTAGGAGTGAAGAGTCTCGCTAGGTTTCTGTAACTTGCCTTCTTTCTGAGGTTCTAACTCCTCTTTGGTTCCCTTCTTTCTGTTCCCTCTCATTCTGTGTCTACTCTTCTTTAGGAAAGGTCTACCTGCCTTTCTTCTCTCAAATTTCATAGTCTCTTATCTTTTCTTTTCAAGTCATATTCCCCTCCGTCCCTGCAATATCCCTTTCTCTTTCCCTCTGTTGTTACTAAAACCATCTGTTATCTAGTTCCCCTGGGAAGCAGATTGGAGGAAATGGGATGAGCCAAGAACAAGAGGAATTAAGATTAAATATGAGGAAGGACATCAAGAATGGGAGAGACTAAAAGGGTATTGAAAAAGTTAACGTTGCCTTCCTTGGACTGTGTTAAGTATGGTAATCTCACAGGCCTCCAGAAATCAGTAATGGGAGGCGGCGACTTGATTCTCAGAGAACCACTTCCCAGGGATCCTGCCTTAATCCTGGGAGTCTAAGGGGAAGCCTAACCAATGCTGAATGAGTATAATGTGCCCCACAGGGTTATCAAGGCCTGGTGGATGGTGGGAACCACATCCGGGAAGCCACCTGGGAGAGCGTTTCAATGATGCTTCAGCTGGTATGTTCCAGAGGATTCCTATCCCGTATATTTGCTGTCCTTGTCTCACCTCTCTTTGGTTTGGGCTTATGGTTTCCCAAATTCCCTGCCACATGGTTTGATGGAAAGGGATTCAGTGACAAGTCAGGGGCTATGTTTGCCCCTTGCTCTTTACATGTGAAAATAACACCCTGGTTTCCTAGAGTGGGATAGGGAGTGGGGATGTGATCACAGGACAGTTTGCTCTTTATTTAAAGCTCATCGGCAAGACTTGGGGAACTAGCACATAAACAAGTCCTGGGGTCACGGGGAAGGTCTGGCCCTGAAAATAACCTTAGCAGAGGACAGGAGCCAGAGCCAGAAGTAGAACTGAAATCTGCCAGTCCTCATGTGATGGTGATGAGGTGACCTGAAACCAGACCATTTAAGGGAGGAAGGAACCCAGAGAGCCTTTCACAGTTTCAAAAAAAAACTAAGAATATCCCGATCATATCCACAGCCCTTTTTGCTACTTTCTCTAAGTCATTATATAGCCATTTTCTAGCTTACTGAAAAAAATCTACAAATTACATTTGTATCCCCATTCTTTACCTCAATCCCTACAAATCCATGGGAAGACATTTAATGTGCAGTGCGTAATGAAGGTTCTATACAGGTGATGGTGCCTGCCGTAACGTGATCTGAGAATGAGCCCGAATTCTCCATTAGTACCCCTGAAGTCCTGGATGTCAGGAGCTTATATGATTTTTTAAAACCTTCAGTATATCTACTTCTCTTGGGGTAATCTATAAGCCCCTGGAAATTTGAGGCTTCTATACCCAGAGTTGTTTTTTCTGTGACTACCTGGGTGCTATGGCTCCATCCATTAGCACCATGGATCCCAAGGAGCAAAGGGGAAAGACTGGTAGTACCTAGTTACAATTAGAAATCACAGTGTGGCAGAGGGGGGAAAATACGACCAGGCACATGAACACAATCCAGCAATGTCGGGCCAGTCGGGAGACTTTCCAAAAACTGAAGTCCCTGCTCATTCTTCTTACACTTCTAAAAAGATATGAAAGATGGAGATTATTTCAAAAGCCAACAGACATGTATGATTCCCTTGTTCTCTTTGAGGATAATCACTTTGGTGACAAAGCCTTAAAGGAAATGGGTTGATTTTAGCAGCCTTCCAAGAGGTGTAGCAGAATATAAGAATGATGCTGTGATATCCCAGCCGACATCATTCCCCTTTCCTTTAGAAGGGACATATGACTCTTAAAGATGTCAGGGAACTTCCTAGGGAGCCACATCGATGGTTGTCAGCCCATCGCGGTGTTGGAATAGTGGGGAAATGTTAGCATGTGGAGCCCACATTTGACTGTGTCATCTAGCGAGCTGACTTTTACCTCTTCGCCAAAGGGAGGCACGGTGATTGGAAGTGCCCGGTGCAAGGACTTCCGGGAACGAGAGGGACGACTCCGAGCTGCCTACAACCTTGTGAAACTTGGGATCACCAATCTGTGTGTCATTGGTGGCGATGGCAGCCTCACTGGGGCCGACACCTTCCGTTCTGAGTGGAGCGACTTGTTGAGTGACCTCCAGAAAGCAGGTGAGACATTGTTCTCATCAGTATTGTTTGTGTGGCTGCACATATAAGAGTACACCCCTTACCTCCCATTGGAGAAAATTGTTACCCAGACACAAATAGGCAGTCTTTGCCCGCCTTTTTCTTCCATTGCTTACAATTCCCATTGGCTACAGTTCCTTCTGTCTGCAGTCATCTGTTCCTTAGGCATGTCAGGCACCTCACCCAGGGGCTCCTGGTTTGTTCCCATTGTCAGGTAAGATCACGGCTGAGGAGGCTATGAAGTCCAGCTACCTGAACATCGTGGGCCTGGTTGGCTCAATTGACAATGACTTTTGTGGCACCGATATGACCATTGGCACTGACTCTGCCCTGCATCGGATCATAGAGATTGTAGATGCCATCACTACCACTGCTCAGAGGTAAGGGAATTGGGGGGAGGCAGCTGGGACAGGCTAAAGGGCTAGGAGATAGAGAAGATTAAAGTGTTTGAGCTGTGGTGACTATAATGACTACTTTTCTGAGGCTAGAACACATTTTTAACCAGGAATTATCCATAGAGCACTGAAATTACACTGCCCTCTAAATGCTATAAGTTTTGCCTCTTGCCACTGTCTAGCTCACTGTCTAAACATGTACCTCTGAGGTCTTTAATACCTGTGGGGTCTCCCAAATGATTAGTGTCCAGACTGAGACAAATCCAGGGAGCCCAAAACCTGAGCCACCCTTTGCAACCACACTATAGCGATTGTGGAGGCCATTACCACCACTGCTTAGAGGCTAGGGTACTGGGAGGCAGTGTGGGAGAATGGGAAGGTAAAAGGCTAGCAGTTTACCCCAGGGGAATCCTAGAGGATTCCAGGTTAGTCGAGTCCTCTCTTCTCCTCTTTTCCCTTTCTCTCCCTCCCTTCCTGGACCCTATCCCTCCCTGGAGCAGAGCCTCAGTGTTGATACCTTTTACTGCTGTGTTTTCTCAGGCCTAGGAAGGATACCCTGTGGCTAAAATCTTTCCCCTAGGTCTTCCTGTTCTCTTAGGAAACCTGCTGGAAGGCCTAGCAGCATACATGCATCTGCCAGAGAGGTTACTTGGCCTAAATGTGGGTGGCAGCTTGATTCTGGCCACTTGGACTGTGTAAAGTATCTGTCTCTTTCAGCCACCAGCGGACGTTTGTGCTAGAAGTGATGGGCCGGCACTGTGGGTAAGCTCCCCATCTTGACTCATTTATCCTGTGGACCCAGCAATAGTCCTTTCCTCTTCCCTGGGGAGTCCAGAGAAATCTCCCAGTGGTACCAGATCTGGAGGTGGCCCTGCTCCTCTTGGTGTGGCTCCTTTCCCTGTCTCTGCTTTGCCCCCAAACATACCGACCTGTGCATGTGTGTATACGTGTGTACATGTGTGTACTTGCACAGACACACACACAGTGTGAACGGACAGACAGTGCTCTGCGATTAGGAGCCACTGCAGCGGGTACAGAAGGTGCTCTCCAGGGACAGAATCTCATTGAGAAGCTGTCTCAACGGTGCTCTTACCCTGACCGCAAGAATGAAATGGAGTATCCTCCGTCCCTTCACCAACATGGGGACCTGTGAACTTGCTGGGTACGGGTGAGGCTATTTGCGGAGCAGAGCTCCTAACATGATGCTTCTGGCTCTCATCTTAGATACCTGGCCCTTGTCACTTCTCTCTCCTGTGGTGCCGACTGGGTTTTTATTCCTGAATGTCCACCAGATGATGACTGGGAGGACCATCTTTGTCGCCGGCTCAGCGAGGTACCGACACTTTTTCTTTGCCCTTAAATCTCTCACCCTGTTCCACTGATGGACCATTTCCTATCCATCAGTTTCATTCCACTGACCATTTTTCTCTTTGTGCTTGACCAGACAAGGACCCGTGGTTCTCGTCTCAACATCATCATTGTGGCTGAGGGTGCGATCGACAAGCAAGGGAAACCAATCACCTCAGAAGACATCAAGAATGTTAGTATGAATGAAGCCAGAGAGGTCTTGGACACCTTCCCCACCCCCGGCCCCATTCCCTAGTGATTTCTGAGTCCCCCTGTAGTCCTGCGCATCTCTCCCCAGGTTTCCTGCCCCCCACTCAGGAATCATTATAAGATAAGAGGCCAAGTCGTCCGTGGTTTATCTACATCTGTTAGTTTTCTCTTTGACTTTCTATATCCCTTTCTCTGTCCCTCTCTTGGTCGCTTCAGCTGGTGGTAAAGCGTCTGGGCTATGACACCCGGGTCACTGTCTTGGGGCATGTGCAGCGGGGTGGGACACCGTCTGCCTTCGACCGAATCCTGGTAAGTCCTGGGGCTCTGGGGCCCTCCTGCCTTAGAACCCTCAGCTTGCTGTCCTTCCCCTGCAGGACTGCACTTCATCAGCACAGGGCCTTAAACCACTGCTCATGCTGCCCACCAACCAGCCTCTGGACTGCAGTGGCCCTTGGCCCTTTCCCACACACTCAAGAGTTCTCTTCTGTTGCAAATAGTGATGGGAAACTATATGCTCCCCCAATGGTGAGGGATAATATCTTAGACCTATGAGCATTAGTGAAGTTAATAAGATCTACCCTCAGACATTCAGTTTGAACCCTCTTATTCTATCTACTTTCAGAGATGCAATAGCCTTCCTTGTTTAATCAATAAGAAGGGAATATTACTAAGCCTCATTGATCCCCTTGACTCCTATGGTGGACATGTTTTTCTGGAATCAGGTAGAACCCTTGGGGTTCTGATGGCAAGAAGATGAAGAGTCATGAAGCATTAGATGAAATCTGGGTAGGCAGATAAAGCCCAATATGTTCTTGGCTATAGTCCAACGTGGAACTCAACCCTATGAGTTGGTAAGGGCTTTGAGTGCCCTGGCTATCCAGGCCAACCCAAGATGCAGGGGCCTGAACCAGACTGTCTTTTCTCCCTGGGTTCCTGCAGGGCAGCAGGATGGGTGTGGAAGCAGTGATGGCACTTTTGGAGGGGACCCCAGATACCCCAGCCTGTGTAGTGAGCCTCTCTGGTAACCAGGCTGTGCGCCTGCCCCTCATGGAGTGTGTCCAGGTGGTAAGTACTGACCTCGACGCCCCTTTCTAACAACTCCAAGCCCCTGACTCTGAGCTGGAGTTTATGGGGAAAGAGATCCAACTTCCAAGGCTGCTGGAACAGGACAGAAGGAAAGGCAGCGCAGTGGAGTAAGAGACATGGGAAAAGAAAGCAGTGGGCTTTGCACAGCAGCTGTACCCTCTCTTACTAAGCCTCAGTTTCTCCATCTGTGAAATGTTCCTAAAGAAGATGGGAGACTACATCCTACCTAGTAATGAGACCCATTATCTCATAATATCCAACCTCAAATGCTTTCATCATGTCTTTGTTGAAAGAGAAATGCAATATCTCTCTAAACTTTATTAAAAGCAGGGGAATAGTCTTAAGGTCTGGCAGGGTAGCTTAAATCTTTCTCTGAATTTCTACCCTGGCCATGTTTCTCTGGACCAACATGAGGTACTGATACTCACCTTGAGGGTTGTTAGAAGGATTGGAGAGAAGATATGTAAAGGGTCTGATGCAGTGCCCGGAAACTGATGAATGCTCAGGAAATGTTGCGGCTCTTACTGTTAAAGAATCACTGATACCACCGAGCAAACATTGTGGCTGGGAGCTCAGGTGTCTGGCCTGAATACGCCCCACCTTGTGGCCTGCTTCTCTCTGAGACTCAGGGGTTCCAGTGACCTATAGCCCAGACAGGCCTTGCTTGGAACTATATCTCTAAATGCCCCACAGCTAGAGCTCACAGAGCAGAAATCAGTAGTTGGGAAGCACATGGCAAGGATTAGCCTTTCTCCCTAACTGGGCTATCTGCAGGATCTCCTTCATTCACTCGCTAGTTCATAGGCTACTTTGAGGCTCTGTGAAATGGAAGCAGATGCTATTTTATTTGTGAGTATTCCTCCACTGCCCATATTCTAATAAATAGAGCATTGAATCAGCCCTATTCTTTTGCTGCTCATTACTCGGAAAATTAAGGAAAAACAAAAAATTCTTCTTCTGTGAAAGTTTGGGGGACACATAGAAAAGGTGGGGTGCAAAGTGGGCAGGATCTAGACACAAGCCCAGAGATGGGCAGTCTCCCCATGGGATGGGAATCCAGCTGTGGAGAACCTTCCCTGGAGTCGTGACTGTTTCTGTGCTCCTCCTCAGACCAAAGACGTGACCAAGGCCATGAATGAGAAGAAATTTGAGGAAGCCATGAAGCTGAGAGGCCGGTGAGGAAATGACCGGAAGCTCGCTAGCTACAGAAATGAGATGCTGAAATGAAGCCAAAAGTCAACATAGCTTCAGACCCAAAATATCAGCTTCTGCCTCTTCTTCTTCTTACTATTTCTGCAACAGTTTCTTCCCTAAGAGAATTCGTTGTGAGGTGACAAGGAGGCTTAGTTCATCCCAAGGATGCCCTCCCTGAGATTGGCCTTTTATAATCTGTTATTTCCTATATGTGGATCCCAGCTAGGTTATAAGTTTCTCTGGGCAAGAGGCAGTCTCTTGTGCTGAGCCTGGAGGAAGAGTGTCAGGAATGTTTGATGAATTAGTGGCTCCTTTGCAGTCCCTGCCCAATCCCTGCTTTTGCCGCAGTTATGTTCCCCAGAGGTTTGCCCTGTGGAACTTCAGCTGGGAGCAAAACTTCAGACCTGATCCCCTTGGCTGCTGGCCTGGGGAAATGGCCTGAAGAGACCGCTCTCTCTCTTTGTACTTTTAACAGGAGCTTCATGAACAACTGGGAGGTATACAAGCTTCTGGCTCACGTCAGACCCCCAGTATCTAAGGTACTGGCAGCTTGCTTTCCCCACTGACCCTGTCCCTCCCCCTTCCCCCAGCTTCCCTTTATAAGGTGCTTCTCCCAATTCCTACTACCTACAGCCTCGCCAGCTTCTTTGTCCCACTATCACCTTCAGTGCTGACTCCCTGACCCAACTAAGATAATTTTTTTCTTAGCCACCCCAGATACCACCCCTGTGTTCTTAGTGTGCCCTGGATGTCTCTAACCTAAGACCCATGTCCAATTCAGCGCTGACAAGATAGCATGCGAGGAATGGGAAAAGGGGCTTAGGTATTATTTCCTCTGAGCAAATCTGGTAAAAATCACATCTAAGTGTCTTTAAGCCACCTCTTCCATTGGAGTAGTGGTTCTCAGTATTTAATGTATATCATAATTATCTAGGTTGCTATGCCGATTCCTGAGTCCCTCCCTCAGAGGGGATTTAGATCTAGGGTAGGGACCAGGAAGCTGCAGATTTAACAAGCTCCCTAGTCGGATTCTGTTGCAGGTGGTCCATGAATCACATGTTGGGAGATGCTGCTTTGGAAGGTCTCTTATTCATTATAGAATGATATCTGGGATCAGGACAGCAGCGTGCTTTGTTGATTTATGATAAAGAATAGCATGGTGTGCTGGCGTTCCCTGAGAGAGGGGTGTGTGCTGTCAGGTAGATGTCCTGATCTCAGGACCATAAGGGACTCAGTTCAGCTTCCTTACTGACCTGTCCCCCTCTTTCTCCTGCTCCCTCTCTGTTTCCTTCTCCACAGACTGGCTTGCACACGGTGGCCGTGATGAATGTGGGGGCCCCGGCTGCAGGCATGAATGCTGCCGTCCGCTCCACTGTGAGAATTGGCCTCATACTGGGCAACCGAGTCCTGGTTGTGCATGACGGCTTCGAGGGTCTGGCCAAGGGTCAGGTACGGGAACTGAAAGGAAAGGGGGGTGATACTCTGGGATCAAGGCGCAGTCATAGGGCGATAAGTATAACTGGGGTGACCTGTCTGTTCACTTTCCTTCCCCTGTTCCTCACTACCTTTCTCTCTCAGGATTTGAGCAGAAGTAAGTATTTAATTTTAGGGCAGTAGAAATAGACAGGGGCCACTCAAATGAACCCTTTGCAAGCAACATATCATATTTGATTCTTAAATAAGAATGTCTTATCCCAAAGCCCAGCACAGTACCTGACATAAGTAGGTGCTCAGTATATCTGAATGAGCAATAAGGGTAGAACTAGTTTGACATCAAAATACAACTAAACTAAACAGAACAATCATCATTGAGAATCAGCCTGCAGTCTAGCTGAACCAAAGTCCTACAACTAAGGACATACAGAAGAAGTACCTTGAGACTGGCAGGAGGGGCAGAGACATGGAATGGGCTGGTCCCACTCCTGCATGTGACCGTTAAAAATCGGGAGGGATATCTTGGCTGTGGAGGTTCCCCCTGGGGGAGCAAGGTGTCTTAGCCCCACACAAAGCTCCCCAGCCTAGGGTTCCAGTGCTGTCCCCATAACACCTGGTTGTGAAAACCAGTGCAGATTGTGGGCGAGTGAGACAGAGGGCTGCTGGAATCCCAGGAATTCCTCTAAAAGGGCCCATGCATAGACTTACTCACTGATAGACTCACTCACTCTGAGTTCCAGTGCTGAGGCAGCAGTTCAAAAGGCACCAGGGACATACAGGGAGGAACTGAACTGTCTGGCTTCAGAGTAAGGGCTGGAGGGACAGCTTTCTCCCGGATGGAGGAGCTGGCAGAAGCCATTATTTCTTTGTTGAGCCCTCCCCTCATCCAGCATGCAGACTCAGGCTGCTGCCATTTCTGAGTCTCCATCAACCTGGCTATCATTGTCTACCCACTTTGGTGATTCCCTGAGTCCCTGCCCCACCCAACTTTCAGACCCACCCAAGCCGCTTCCAGTGGCTTTTCCATACAAACAGCCTGTCTTGGCTCATGCTGCGGACTTCCTAAAATCTCTCAGAAGTTCACAAACCCCAAACAAGCAGCATCTGGCTTCGGTGTGCCCCATACCTCTTGCTGAGCATCCCCAAGCCCAGCATTGGTGGCAGCTGGCCTTGGTTTGTGGCTTGGCCTCTCCCACGGACCTCCAAGCACAGTGCAGGTGGCGGCCATCTGTGGATTGCTTTGTGGCTCATGTGAGGTGGCCCTGGGCAGGGCACAGGCTGCTGCTGAACTTGGCCTGTGGTGGGGCCCCTCCCAAGAGGCCCTGGGGCTGGCACACCTGGTGGCCAGCTTCAGAGCCAGCTGGATCACCACTTGACAGCTTCCACAGGCAACATAAACAAAGGGCACACTGGGCAGGCACCAGAGCCCTGCTAAAGTGAATCCTGATCCATAGGGTCAGCCCCTGCACAACAGCTCCTCCACTGTAGTCATGGCCAGTCCTCCCTACTATTAGTAGGGTTAGTCCCTACTATTGATGTGCAAACAGCAACCAAAGCTCAACTACAGTAGGAGGGCACACACACTCACACAAGAGACACACCTGGAGCACCGGCTCAGGTGACCAGGGAGACGGCTACTGGGCTCCACAGGAATCTACTATAGAAAGCCACTCTACTAAGACTGTGAGACAGCAGCCCTACCTAATACATAGAAACAAGCACAGGGAGTTTGCCAAAATGAGGAGACAAAGAAACATGTCCCAAATTTACGAACAGAACAAAGCTCCAAAGAAGAACTAAATGAAATGGAGACAAGCAATCTACCAAAAGCAGAGTTCAAAACTGGTTATAAGGGTGCTCAATGAACTTAGGCAAAGAGTAGATGAACTCAGAACTTTAACAAAGAGATCAGAAACATAAAAATGAAGATAGAAAACATTAAAAAAAAAATGAAGAATACAATAACAAATAATACATTAAAGGGAATCAACAATAGATTAGATGAAGCAGAGGATCGAATCAGAGATTTAGAAGTTAGGGTACCAGAAAACACCTAATCAGAACAGCAAACCCCCTCCCCCCCAAAATGAGGATAGTTTAAGAGACCTCTGGGACAATATCAAGCATACTAACATTTGCATCACTGGGGTACCAGGAGAAGAGAGCAAGGAATTGAATACCTATTTGAAGAAATAATGACAGAAAACTTCCCTATCCTGGTGAAGGAAATTGACATGCAAGCCCAGGAAGCACAGAGAGTCCCAAACAAGATGAACTCAAAGAGGCCCACACCAAGACACATCATAATTAAAATTAAAGACAAAGAGAGTCTCTTAAGAGCAGCAAGAGAAAAGAAGTTAGCTACCTACAAGGGAGCTCCCATAAGACTGTCAGCTGATTTATCAACAGAAACTTTGCAGGCCAGAAGAGATTGGCATGAAATATTCAAAGTGATGAAAAGTAAGGACCTATAACCAAGATTACGTTACCCAGCAAAGCTATCAGTTAGAATCGAAGGACAGATAGAGAGCTTCCCAGACAAGAAAAAGCTAAAGGAGTTCATCATCACCAAACCCATATTACAAGGAATGTTAGAGGGTCTTTAACAAGAAGAAAAAATATATGTATGTAAATAATAAAATGGCAATAAGTATATATCAACTATTACTTTAAATGTAAATGGAGTAAATGCTCCAATCAAACAATAGGGTGGCTGAATGGATAAGAAAACAAGACTCTTACATACGCATTACAAGAGACTCACTTCAGATTGAAAGACACACACACAGACTGAAAGTAAAGGAATGGAAAAAGATATTTCATAAAAATGGAAACAAACAAAAAGCTGGAGTAGCAAAACTTATACCAGACAAAATGGACTTTAATACAAAGGCTATAACAGGCAAAGAAGGTCAGTAATCCCACTTCTGGGTATTTATCTGAAGAAACCCAAAATACTACTTCAAAGAAACATGTGCATCCATATGTTCATTGCAGCATTATTTACAATAGCCAAGATATGGAGGGAATCTGAGTGTCCATCACTGAATAAATGGATAAAGAAGAGGTCGTACATATGTATAATGGAATATTACTCAGCTATAAAAAAGGATGAAAACTTGCCATAAGCAACAACTGATGGACCTAGAGCGTATTGTGCTGAGTGGATTAAGACAGAGACAGACAAATTCTATATATGATTTCACTTATATGTGGAATCTAAAGAACAAAATAAACAAAACAGAAACAAACTCATAGATACAGAGAACATTTTGATGGCTGCCAGCTGGGAGGGGGCTTGGGATGAGAACAGGGTAGGGATTAAGAAGTACAATTGGTAGTTACACAATAGTCATGGGAATGTACAATATAGCATAAGGAATAAAGTCGATAATACTATAATAACTATATGGTGTCAGATGGGTACTAAATTTATTGGGGTGATCCCTTTGTAAGTTATATAAATGTCTTATCACTCTGTTGTACACCTGAAACTAACATAATATTGTATGTCAACTGTAATTAAAAAATAAAACAATTATTAAAAAGGGGAACAGTATTCCAATAAAGATATTTTCTTTCCTTTGGAAAAAAAAGGGAGGAAGAAGTTCAATGAGGTGGGGAAAACCCGATCCCTGGTGTTTCTCTTCCAACCAGAGGGGTGTCAGATTGGGGTCAGAACTCTAGTGGTGTCAGTCCATGATGCAGACCTGTGTGTCCTTCCCCTGCAGATTGAGGAAGCTGGCTGGAGCTATGTTGGGGGCTGGATTGGCCAAGGTGGTTCTAAACTTGGGACTAAAAGGTAAGTGGCATTATAAGAGCATCTCCTCTTAGTCACCCCTTAAAAGGTGTCCCTTGGAATGTGGTCATCAATTCATTAGGGCAGGGTCTGCTTAGACCATTGCTGTTGTCTGGGTCCTCTACCCCCAAGGTCACAGTTGCTTCAGTGAGAGCAGACATGACCATCCAACATCTTTTAGCAGCTCTGACAATTTAGAGCCCTAGTGTGTGTCCTTGGACAGGGGTGAGAAGTGGCGTAGGGAAGAGGGCACAAGTCAAGAAATGATAAGTGTCCTCTAATTCTAACTTTCCCCTCCTCAATTTTGCTCTCTCTTCCCCAAATTCCATTACCCTCCCTCCTCCCAATCAACTAGGACTCTGCCCAAGAAGAGCTTAGAACAGATCAGTGCCAACATCACTAAGTTTAATATTCAAGGCCTTATCATCATCGGGGGCTTTGAGGTGAGTGCCTGCCATTTCCCCCCCTCCCTGCCACCCTGCTCCGTGTCCCCTCACTCCTGCCCTTGCTACTGTGTCCTTCTCAGGCATACACTGGGGGCCTGGAACTGATGGATGGCAGGAAGCAGTATGACGAGCTCTGCATCCCATTTGTCATCATTCCCGCGACGGTCTCCAACAACGTCCCTGGCTCAGACTTCAGCGTGGGGGCCGACACTGCACTCAACACCATCTGCACGGTAAGAGCCCAGCACCGCTGCCCCTGCCTCTGGCCAGGATTATAAGCCCTAGATTGAGTCTGGTTCTAGAAAGCAAGCTATATTTTTTGTACCAAGTGGCAATGTTTGAAAAACCCTTCTTCAAGTCCAGGCGTTTGCACAAACTTTATTTAACCATTCACGTGGTGTTCATTCTCCTCACTTTGTGAGTCCTCTAACCTAGACATGCATCAGGACTCTGCATACCAAATGTTTTTTCCTTCCTGAGGCCATACAGCCTAATTTCCCTACTCTAAGCAACAGAAAGGGTAGGTACACCTTCCTTGCCAGGAGAGAAGCTCCACAGTATGCTTGGCAAATGTGCCTGCTGTCCCTGAAGGCGAGAGCTTGACGAGATGTAGGGGTCCTGCTGGCCTGGGGAGGAGATAGTTCGAGTTGGGCTATGACAAGGTCCACAGAAGTGATGAGAATGAGATCCCTGACTCTGTCTTTCTATGACCCATTGTCTTTGCAGACCTGTGACCGCATCAAGCAGTCAGCTGCAGGCACCAAGCGTCGGGTGTTTATCATTGAAACTATGGGCGGCTACTGTGGCTACCTGGCCACCATGGCAGGACTGGCAGCTGGGGCCGATGCTGCCTACATTTTTGAGGAGGCCTTCACCATTCGAGACCTGCAGGTAGATGGCCACCCAGAGCCTGCTGGGTAGCTCTGCCCTGCCCCAGTCTGTCCCCACTGTCCCCACAGCGAGAGCTCTCTCATTTTATCTTCACGACAGACATGCAAGGGAGCTGCTGTTTTCGTATGACAGATGAGGAAGGTTTCGAGAGGTTAAAAGCTTTTCTCATCTCATTAAGTAAATAGGTGACTTTCTGCTATGTCACGCCACCCCTCCCGATTTCCCTTGTACCAAAGTGGACTCTTCTCATTCCATTTTTGAGGGGGATACCCTTTCACCTCTGAGGGGCAGGGGGGCTCTGACTCCTGTTTCACAGAGGGACCCTATGATCCTTATTTTCCAAGATCCTAGTTCACTGGAGGGAAAAAGAGTGCGCAGTGGAGGGGTGGCAGGGCTGAGGGAGCCCCCTAAGCCAAGGGCCCAGCCAGCCCCTGCCAGGAGTGGAGGGCGGGGCTCCTATTCCCCCACCCTCAACTCGAAGCCCCAGCGAAGGAGCTGGCTCCTCCCAGGTGCATACAAGCATTTAAAGACCGACACTGAGAGCAGAGTCACCCCTCCCAGGGAAGGAGAACAGGAAACCCCTGGAGAGGGAAATTGAGAGGGGTTGGGAGGGGGCTGAAAACTGACAGTCACCGCACTGTCTGGAACTTGCCCTCTTAGAGTTCTGCCTGTCTCACTTGGAACTTCATTTAAACTTCAGTCTGCACTGAACTTTGTAAAGGGATCAGGCACAGCCTGAGGCCCAAGAGTGTAAACAGTTTTCTTGTTATGTCCCTCTCCCTCCTGGAGAGGCGGGATGGGGAAAAAAGAGGTTCTGCACTTGCCAGACCTTATCCACTCCCAGCCAGGCTTAGGATTGACTGTTTCATTTTCAGGCGAATGTTGAACATCTGGTGCAAAAGATGAAAACAACTGTGAAAAGGGGCTTGGTGTTAAGGTACCTGACCCACCGTTTGTTCCTAAGGGAAGAGAGAAAATAGTCAGGCTTTGGCCCTAGCCCACAGAATGGATGCATGGCTGGGACATTCGGAGGAACCTGTGGGTACAAAGGGAGAGAAACTGGACCACAGGGGGCGATAGAAAGGGCAGAACAGGGCCTACAAAGGCAGAAAGTGGGTGGGGGGATGGGGAGACAACCGAAGTCACAGGCTTTTGCTCTCTCTACCTGGCAGGAATGAGAAGTGCAATGAGAACTATACCACTGACTTCATTTTCAACCTGTACTCTGAGGAGGGAAAGGGCATCTTCGACAGCAGGAAGAACGTGCTTGGCCACATGCAGCAGGTAAGAAAGACACCCCAGTCATGCCCTTCACCAGTCTGCCATCATCCCCAACATCCATCGGGGCTCCCACTGGGCTCTGATCTGCTGGAGGCTGGCAATGTCGCCATGGAGCCTGAGCCTGCTATCTTTTACAGTTATAGAATCAAAACATCTTTATCCTGGAAATGGCCTTATAAACTACGTGGCTATCCTGTTCATTTAGGGCAGGGTTTCGCAACCTCGGCACTATGGCCATTTGGGGCTGGATAATGCTTTGTCACAGGTGGCTGCTCTGTGCATTGTGGGATGGCTTAGCAGCATCCCTGGGCTCTACCCACGAGATGCTAGTAACCATTGAAAAATGTCTCCAGACAATGCCCCTGGATGTTCCCTGGAGGGCGAAATTGTTCCTAGTTGAGAACCACCGATTGAGGTGAAGAAAATGAGGCCCCGAGAGGAGAAATAATTTTGTCAGGGCCATTTATCACGCTTGGGTGAGAGCCAGACTGAGCCTGGTCCATCGCCCTTCCCACCACGCCCATTTCATAAGGAACCTGTGGAATGAGTACAGGCACCTTGCTGCTGGGCTCCATCTCCACTCACTAGGTTTCAAGAGGAAAGAATTCCTTTCTACCTCCCACATTCCGTACCCACCCAAGGTAGGCCTCACTCACATATGGCACTAGTGTTCTGAGGCTTCCCCATCCCAAATGTCCCTAACTGATGCTGCTTAAGCATTGACCTTTGATCTTTCTCTATCCACAAATAAATTCCTAGTATCTCAGTTTCAATGAGCTTATTAGCCCCTGCAGGAATGGGGTACTGTTAGATTCAAGTATGAAGACCTATTTCCTGTTTTTCCTTCCTTCCCATTTTCCCACCTACTTTCTCTCTGTTCAGAGAAAATCTACATGTTTTACATTATTCTGAGGTGCTACCAGAGACATCTGGACTGGGCCATAGGAACACTTCGATGTCATCGATAATAGTGACTGACTAAAGCTGTTAGGCTGAAGGGGTAGGGAAGTGACCAAGTGGCCAGTGAGACTAAAGTAAATGAACAGGATCAGAGCTACGGAGCTAGAAGAGGCCACTGTGAGACTAGTCATCCTCTTTAACTAATTAGTAACCCTCATACCTGACAAATGGCCAAATATGCTGGGCAGCTCACCCTGGTTCCCAGAACTATTTCAGGATTTTCTTTCATAGTTTCATTTCTGGATTCCTGTTTCTGGCTGTAAACCTGAGCCCTTCTCTCCTTTTTCTCTGTGTATTCAGATATCTCTGCTACTTTATTAGAGTCCTTCCCTTTGTAATTTTTATGATTCTTTTTCTAGGGTGGGAGCCCAACTCCATTTGATAGGAACTTTGCCACTAAGATGGGCGCCAAGGCTATGAACTGGATGACCGGGAAAATCAAAGAGAGTTACCGTAATGGTAGGTGGGGTAAGAGGGTGAGCCCCCTCCATAAGAGGCTGGTTCCCCAGTATAGAAGCTGACTGACCATCCCTTATTGCAGGTCGGATCTTTGCCAACACACCAGACTCGGGCTGTGTTCTGGGCATGCGTAAGAGGGCCCTGGTATTTCAACCAGTGACTGAGCTAAAGGACCAGACAGATTTTGAGTGAGTACATCTACTTCCTGGAGTGGTTCCCTCCCTGGTAGATCTACTTTTCCCAACCTGCTCACTGTCTTCAATCATTTTCTCTTAGGAGTAACACGTGCAGTTGTACCTACTTCAGATCTGATGCCCATGCCCTAAATCCAGCCCCTTTTACTCAATTCTTCCCATAACCTTTGATAGAAGTTGATTGCGATGCTGAAAGATTAAATCATCATCTACCTCATTCCTTTGTAGGCACCGTATCCCCAAGGAACAGTGGTGGCTGAAGCTGAGACCCATCCTCAAAATCCTAGCCAAGTATGAGATCGACTTGGATACCTCAGAGCACGCTCACCTGGAGCACATCAGTCGGAAGCGGTCTGGAGAAGCTCCTGTCTAAACGTCTTTGGAGTGAGGGGAACGGATTGCCTGATCATGGTCAGCTTGCCCCCTGATAGATCCAAGTCCATGTATTTGCAAGTGTTTTAGCTCATTTTTCATTAGGTTTCGTTTTATTTGGTAACTGCAGCCATGATCAGCTCTGACTAGGGGGCAATGAGTGGAAGCTCCTTGTAGGTAGAATTTATCATGACTTCTACCCCAGCTTCATCGGTCACACAAGGCTGGGCTCCTCTAGTGCTACTGCTAGATTTCAGTTACTCGGTTAGAATTTTCCTAAAAAATAAGCTTTATTTATTTCTTTGTGATAACAAAGTCTTGGTTCCTCTACTACTTTTGCGACAGTGACAAACAATAACTACACTAATAAATGCCAACTGGTCACTGTGCTTTTGGTTCTCCTGTTATTGTTTTCACAAGTAGAATGTAGTACTATCAGCCCCAAGCACCGGACTCCACCCAGACAGAATAGCTGGGAAAACGCAGCGATGTGATCACCCGTGGACTTTGGCAGCATCTCTTGGTTCTACACAGGGTCCTAGATCATGGTACACTGGTCCTCATTCTCGTCGCGCACTAGTCCTTCCTGCATCCTCTGCAGCCAGTACGATGCTCCAGTCTCCCTTAAGCTAAAGTTGTGTTTCACCTCCTAAACATATGCCCATTACCCAGAGCAGTTTTTTTTTTAACCATCCTATGATCTCTACTCCTTCGCTGACAACCCAGGGTTCTTCCTTCTCAACTTTTCCCCTGCACTACTTCCTGGATGATAGCAAGACTCCCCTTATGGGGAGACATGTACATTTTGAAAGTCTGAGAAATTGAGACATCCAGTACTAGACCTGGTTTTGCGGGTTGGTTGAAATACTGCTTTGGAAAGATGTCAGTTCTTATTCAGCTTAATTTGTTTTCTGTTCCATCACAGCTTCTTCCTCCTCATTAGCCAAGTACCATGTAATGCAGTTGGTCTTCAGAATTGGGACTGCAGATTATACTCAAAACTGACAGGATGGTGCCCTGTCAACACCAGGTTTAAGATTAGCCTCCAAAAACCACATCCCGGCTCTCAGCACACGCATATATATTCCTCCGAACTCACATGTTTCCTCACTGGCTTCATGAAGCAGGAAAGAGGTTCAAAGTTACAAGGGCTGGAAGAAGGGATTATCTCTAGCACATCACTTTTGCTGGCTGTCCAAAGTATTACTGTTATACCCTACAAACAGTTCTAAGTAGTGACTGAGAAGCTTTATCAGGGTCCAGAATTAAAGCAGCCAATGTTTTTTGTACAGGAATTAATAATAAAGATCAAGCACTGTTATCATTGAATCCTCAAAACAGCCTATGAGGTGGGTGGTAACGGCCCCATTTTAGAGATGACACTGGGGCTCAGGGTGATTAAATAATGTGGAGAAAAGTACGAACAGTAGAAATTGCCAGGCTTGCTTTAGAACTGTTTATTTCCTTTTTTTTTTTTCTTTTTGAAGTGAGCAAAAACACCAATAGCAAAAGGGCAGAAGCAGACATACTTTTAAAAATTAGCTGTGTCAGCAGATTCTGTTCATTTTTATCTGTAGTTCCCAATCTGTTTTTCAAAAAAGGTTTTTCAAATTTGCATACAGGTCATCTAAGATCAATAACAACTTGATCTAGTTTAGGAACATGAAAAGGAAGAGTATTGTTGACTAAATATTGGTCACTAAAACAGAATATTTGGGGGCAGGTGGGCCATCTCAAAAGAAGCTCTTGTAATGCTCTTCTCCCACCCACCCCAATCAATGTGTTGTATAGATCAATAAAAAGCAAAGTTTCCAAAACAACTGAAAGAAAAATAACTCCAAACTCTTAGCAGAGTGAGTTTCGTATAGGGAATGAGGAAGACCCATGGGAAAAGGCAGCCCTAGCAAGGCCTCCTCCACTAGAGCAGACACCTTCCTCTATGGTGCAGGAAATGCCTGCTATGCCATTAGAGCAAACTGGCTTTCAGGAAGAGAACTGCATTAGAAGAAAAGTTCCTAGGATTGCTTAGGACCTGCTATCTCTTCTACTATGGAAAGCATGGAGACAATCTTTCTGAAATAACATTGCTCGACTATTGTAACCCTTGGGCACAACCATGGAAAAAGCAAAGACTACTGTTTCCTCTGTTGGCGAGGAAGGGGGCCAGTCCCTTCTGAATGCCCCATCATGTGGCATTCTAGGGATACCACCCAGGCCCATTCTCAATCTGCACAGTATTTGAGGCTGTAGTACTTTCATTTGGGGGCCACAGTGTTAGCTGGAATTTTCTTAAACTTCTTCTCAGATCAACTAAAATGCTTCTCGAGGGATTGTTCCAAAACATTATGTCCCCACAGGAAAACCAAACACATGATATTTAAGTCCTTTTTATCTTCTTAGAGAAATTTAGTTGCACTGTTGACTTTTTCCCTAAAGGGGAGAGGGCAAGGGAAACCTCTTTTTTGCAGGGTGCAATATAATAAACCAAGTAAGCAGTAAACAGAAAACAAAGTGACAGATTTTTGTTTGTTTGTTTGGTTGCTTGGTTTGGGGAGGAGAGATGGTGCGGAGGTTACTGTTGTGACATGTTGCCTCAAAATATAAACCACACAACAGGAACAACTGCTTTTCCTGTTTTCCAAGACAAAGAGACTTTGCTGCAGGAAAAAAAACCTCACCCAGAGTTGCCTGCATGATGGTGCAAACCTCTCCTCCAGGCTATTCTACAAGTAACAGGTATTCCTTCAGAGAAGCTGGCAGTGGAAGGCCCTTCACGGCGTCTGGAAGATACTGGAGTCCCAGGCTACGGCGCACAGCATAGCGAGAGAGTGTTTTTAGAGTTCCTGGGGCCGAGCACAGAACAGTCAGTTTTTCACATAGTTGCTGGTCTCTGGCCACTTCTCGTGGCATGGTGCCATTTTTCCTTAATTCAAAGTGTCCAACAGCTCTGTGGAGGAGCTCAAAGCAGGAGTCCTCTTTCTCAGTTCCAAGTCCCCTGACTAGCAGAGCCACCAGGCGGGAGATGGGTGTCTGGCCTTTCAGGTTGATGACTCTGACCTCTGCACCATAATCGAGGAGGATGCTGACGCTCTCAAGATTTCCCTTCATGGCAGCCCAACTGAGCGGGGTGTCATTGTTGTAATCCAGGGCATTGACAGAGGCTCCACTCTCTAGGAGGGCCCGCACGCATTCAGCATTGTTCTTAAAGGCTGCCCAGTGAAGTGGGGTGTCTCGGTTGCCATCCAGTGCATTGGGGTTTGCACCGTACTCCAGGAGGACCTCCACACAAGCCTCATCCTTCTCGGCTGCATAGTGGAGGGCTGTTCGGTTGTAACCATCCAGGGCATTCACCTGTAGAGAGGGCGGAACTATATTACAGTAGACAAGACTACTGAGAGGATGGTAGGCGGGCACCAAAGCTTGCATGTGTGTATCCACTACCTTTGCTACATAATGTTCTGAACAACAGGGTCAATAAGCAATTCTCGGGGCCGTGGTGATCAAGGAGGAGATAAAACAGGAGCTTAGGAACAAATGGAAGGAACTGTCCCCAAACAACACCACTCTATTATGTGCACTGATTGGCTGGCCTGCATTATTCGGGTGTTTGCTATGTTCTTATTGACCATTCACTAGAATACTCTACTAGTAGAGTAGGGGCTAAAGAAAGAGAAGATGAAGTCTGTCCTTGTCACTACTCTGAAAGACGTTTATTAGAAAGCAGCTTGAATATACTAGGCAGAGTAAAGGTTTTGGAGTGTTTTACCCATCCCGACTCACTCTATCCTGTGGCTTAAGGAAACCAGACTGAAACATAATGAGGCCAAACTAGCTCTGCCCACATAGCTTTGCTCTGCTCTTTAACCATACAGAGAAGCTGAAATTGTTAATCCAAGCCAGCCCCTTGCAAAAATATGCTGTGAAGTCAAGAGAACCTGGATGAGAGCATGTGGAGGAAAGCACAAACCTCCCAATGCTGGAAAAGCAATTGGCTTGCTAAAAGTCAGCATCACCTCTTATTTTTGAAGGCTACAAACACTTCAAAACCCAAACTTTTAAACAGTATGTTATCTTCCCCCATAAAATGCAATAAATAAAAACTGAAATATTTAACTGAGTTCAACTTTCTATTTAGCTAAAAACTCTTTTTTTCCCCAAGATATTTTCACTTTTCATCATTGACATAAATCACTGGCTTTCATTTCAGGGTCACTCACAAAAGTTATGGAGTAGATAATGACAAGTAGAGAACAACATGGCTGTGCAGGGATGAGGATGCTGGGGGCTGCCCCTTAGGCCTATTGACCAGTGTGTCTGGGGCCTGCACGCCAGCTTCACGGCATGTCTGATTCAAATTGTGCCTCAGCATATGCACATTCAAGATTGCTCACCAGGAGTCAAAACTGCTAATTTATTTATTTAACAAACACTTAGCAATTACTACATGCCAGCATTCTTTATAAGCATCCAACCGTATAAAGAAGATACCATTAGCATCCCCATTTTACAGATGAGGAAACTAAGGCAAAGAAAGGTTAAGTAACTTGTTCAAGGTCACACAGCTAGAAGTTACAGCTGGAATTCAAATCCATGAAGTCAGGCTCCAGAGTCTATTCTTTTAATCAGTTATTATACTATGCTGCTTCTTGATAATGCCAATATAAATTAATCTATGGTTTTTATGTTAAGATACTCATTAGAAAAACGACAAAAAATAAGACATACTAAAACAGAAAATAATTAATTGGCAGAAATAGCACAAGTAGTCCAATCCTCAAGATAAGACTGCCTAATGATACTATTTATCTCCCAGTGACAGTGGCATTAGACATGCACGTCTGTTAACAGGTCTGAAATAGTTTAGATTTACTCAGAGTTGAGGGACCTCTGTACTTACAGCTCCTGGACAGTCAATAGGCAATGAGAGGATTAAGTGGAATATAAACATCCCCAGAAGAAAGGCTGGGGGAGAAAGGGGAGATAAAAATTCCCTCTTCCTGGAGCCATGGACAACTTAAGAAAGTCAAAGAAATGAAATCCTTTGGATCATTTCATATATTTGCCATTACATTTTGTTTCAATATTGGCTATTGCCAATGTTACCATGAGCTAGAAGGTGGGAAAAGATGGGAGAAAAGACAAGAAATTTTAGGAAACTATGAAACTCAAATTTGAGTGAATTGCTAATGTGACAGTGTTATAAACATTACCTCAGCTCCTTTCTCCAGGAGTAGCTCCACACAGTCAGCATCTGACACCATGCAGGCACAGTGCAAGGGTTTCAGTGTGCCATGGGTACAGTTCACATCTGCTCCCTATGGGCAGAAGGAAACTTCAATCAGTGTGCTCAGCTCCGGCTCACCCAGCAGGATGAGACTCAGAACTGAGTCCAAGAGGGAAGAGGGTTCTAGCTCTGGCTGTACTGTAAACAGATTACTGGTCCCAGTTTCTATTCCTATTAATTAAATAATATTATGATGCTAATATCCAAACCAAGCGAATACACTGAAGATGAATAAAAGGGACTGTCAATTCTGTAGATCAAGTTATTAAGTTTCTCCACAAGGTAGCCTGCCAGAAGGTTATTTGGACATCACTGAGGACGTAACCTGATGTGTAAAAGCAGTGGGAACCTTATCATCAGGCAGGAAACCTGGAAACGCTTTCTATGGCCACCATGCTCTGAAAAAGTCAGGAAAGTGAGTGTCAGACTGAAGCCAGGAGAGCTGGTGCACTCTTTTTGCCATTCAACAGATAACCATCACTAAGGTAAGGGTCATCTTAACATCATCATTTTGTTTACAAACACTTCAAAATAGCCTCTTCGTATCAGCATTCTCTGCCACCTAGCCCCTGCTGGTACTTCTATTTCAAATCTGATAAAGGAGATGGAGATACCACAGTCAGACCAAAGTCATTGAATGACTCAGCAGCACAGCTAGAATTAGAACGTGACAAAATTTTTACTGCTGAGCCTTCTGATGCCACTTTTGCTGAGAACACACTAAGACTGTATGATTTTCTCACTGCTGTGGCATACAACCCTGAAGCAAATACAGAGCTCTAGGCTATCAATAAGGATTTGAAACTTGCTAAAAAGAATGTACAGAAGTAACCATCTGGATGCATTTGCTAGTGATCAAAAATTACCCTGTAACGTCTCTACAACAGGAATACTATACAGAAAAAGGTATAAAGACATTCTAGGATACATTAGTCATATAACAGAATTACTGAACAGCAGTGGTTAGATATCAGATATTAAAGTGTTTTCTAAAGTCAAAAATTACCATGCATTTTAGGAGTTGGCAATATTTTCTACCAAACTAGAAGTGATAGCAGTTGTTAAGATGGAAGGCAGGTGATATCTCTCCATGTAATCATTATAACCCGCAAGGATCTGAAAACCACGGCTGCTTTGCTCGTCTCCTTCCTCCCTTAGTACAACATGTGCAGAAGATTTTGAGCTTGCTGGATGCCATATGCACCACATCCAGATGGAGATTTTACAAACAACGTGAAACTAGGGTTATCTAGAACATATTTCCTGAAGAAAAATATCAGATGCTCAAAGTAAAAAGGAGAAGGGAGAAGCAAAGCAGGAAAACCATACTTCAAAGGTCAAGTTAATACATTTAAGAAGACTGTAAAAACTCTTTGTGATCTTGAGCTGAGTCAAAGCTACAAATCTGTAATCTATTAGGATTCCCCAGCTTTCCCACTTCACCTCCCCAAGGACTCTGGGGTCAATCACAGCACACTCACCCCTCTGATGAGGTCCTCTACATTATCATGTGGAAAGGAACGAATGGCGGCGATTGTTCGGATTAAGCGCTCTGAGAGAGAGTATTTGCTCTGAATGCTCTGCATAATATACCACATACTGGAACTCATCAAGGCTCAGGGTATGTTCACATGCTCCAAACTGCCTGAAACAAAGAAGTTTTAGGCACACACAGTAACACTGAGCATACCTGTCCTGAGGGGTGGGAGTTCTCTGAGGCCTTCCCAATACTAAAAGCAGATTTCAAAGATCAATGATTGATTAATATCATTTTCTCTTAATCATAAGGAAATAGATTAATAATAGTTGCTTAGGGAGCCAGGTAAACCTGGACACAGATGATCTGACCCTTGGAACCTTAGTTCTACTGGGACCTAAGCCTAGCACAAGATTTCCCCAAGAGACCCCGAGACCCCCATGGAGTTCTGTGTGGTTTAAAAACAAGAGTGTGCAAGGAAGGGGATTTTTTAAAGGCTGAAGATGCCATGAAAGATTCTTTTCCTCCACTGAATTTATGGTTTTTATTATCAGTGCCAATTTTAGATTATTTGCTACATTTGGCCTTGCAGTATAGTTATGTTCATATGGTTTCTATTATAATCAATTGGAAGACAAGCCTTGTCCTTGTCATCTACTTTTTTGCCAATATAAGTCTCACAGAAAGGAGGTATTTAATAAATATTGGCTAAAGGGTATGGAAGTGATTGTAACCTCTGAGAAGAGATGGAAAAGGCTATGGAACAAATACATCCATGTTCATGACAAGGCATTTGTAAAATAGTTTTAAATATTTTCCGAAAAGAAAAAAAAAGGGGAATATTTGAGGTAATATTCTAAAATAAGAAAGGAATGCAAAAGTATAACAATTCTGGAGTCATCTATATGAAATTAGAAAAAAATTTCAAAGTTCACAGTAATGACACATATTTGCTTTTGTAGGAAAACAGCAGATTTGGGTGCAAAATGAAGTAACAGTTTTAATAACCGGCCACTTGTGACAACTGAGAAATAGATTTTGGCAAATA
>NW_017731990.1:83562-139772 GCF_001890085.2 Hipposideros armiger | reverse complement strand
AAAAAAATCCTAAAATTGCTTTGGTCATTTCATACTATGCAATTTTTGCTTTTTTGTGATAAAGAGTATCGCATCATATATTATGTAACATACTATAAACTCTAATAGTTTCTATTTTGCTAACCACTAGCCATTTATCCGTTTAAAATATATACAGTACTAATTAATAGAATACAAGTTAAAAATAATTGATTCATAGGTATCAATGATTCAAATTGGGAATTCTTCTCCCCTATTATAAGTGAATAAGCTTACACACTTGTTTATATGTCTCTCTCAAATTTTCTAGATAGTTTAGACTTGGCATAGGTTTTAATCTCTCCAACAGCCACTAAACTCCTCAGAGACAAGGGTCTATATCTTATACTTCCTTGTTGCAAGGAAAAAAGGCGGGGCAGAGGGGGAAGGCATTTGGGTCAGCGATTCCAAGAATGGGGGCAGAAGACAGAGCATCTAAAGTGGAAGGCTTAGACTGAAGTGGTTCTGTTAACCGTTTTTAGGCCATGATAATCTGAAGAGGCTAAATAAACCCTGCAATCACTTTCGGGGCGCTCCTGGACCCCAGAACCCCTAACTCAGAATATGACCAGTGGCTGCCGCGAAGATCTTGGTGAAGAGTGAAACTCCAGAGCACAATGATAACATTCATTGTCAGGAAGGGTCACGGAAGTCTACACTCCACCGATCGCCGGACAGCAGCCCGTGCACGGTTTGACCCCCAAATGGCCCCTTTCCTCTGCTGGAGCTGAAAGCCCTCTCTCCCCCGTTTTCTTTCCCTTCGGATCCAGGGAAAACACCAAGGCGTTTTTATCGCGAAGCTAGAAGCAAAGTGGGAGACAGGCGACATTTAACAGCTCTGGTGCTAGTGAGGCCGTGGCTTCCTCCCGGGCGGGGAGACCCCTGGCCCCTACAGAGGCGCCCCCAACCCCACCGCATCTGCTGAGAGAGGGCTCGCGCGCGCGGCAGCTTTGTCTGGTCGAGGCAAGGGGCGGAGGGTAAGGGCACGAAATGAGAGGCGTGTGGTGTCACTCTCCGCAGGGGCTCCCCAAAGATCGCATCAATCCCCGCAGGTCTCCCAGGGCCTGTACTTTAAAAGGGTCGCGAAATCTGCGCGGAGGGAGCCCCAGAAGCGAACCAACCCCCGCCCGGATCTCCCCAAGGCCGGGAACGATGTCTCAGCCTTGAGGGCTCGCGGAACCCCGAGCGGGGAGTGGAGGAAGCGTTACTGGGTATGGTGCACCGGGTTAGGGAGCCTGGCTGCAGGCATTACCGCAGAGAGGGCCGCACTCACCAAACCGCGGGGTTGAGCGGGGTCGTGACAGCCGCTGTCAAGACGTGACCCGGAAGCAGAAATTGTCTCCAGTGGGCCCCTCTGTTTACAGGACCTGAAGGCTACTAGGATGGGCGCTTGCGCACCGAGCAGTGGCTGTGGGCGGGACGCGCCTGCGCAGACTCGTGAAGTTGCTGTCTTACCCAGGTCTAGTTAACGGGTCACTTTCTCGCAGTGCCGTGAGGCTTTGCGCGCAGGCGCAATGTGGCGCTCTCGGCCTCCGCATGGGTGTTCGCGGCGTTGGGTGCCGAGCTCACTGGCCCTGGCTGTGGGGCGGACTCTGTGGGGTCGCGCCTTCGTGGTCCAGGCCTGTAGTGTGACCATCCATGCCCTCCGCTGCCTCCCACTGTCTCCGTCTGAGATCAGGCCTGGGCATCTCATTCCCAGATTATTCCCAAACTTGCAACACTGGTTCAGTATTTTAGGAGACTAAACTGTTACTAAGAAATGTCTTTGGCAAATAAGAGAGACTTCCAGCATTATTCATAATATTGGAACGCATCTATGCTCCTCGGAACCTTGCTAGATAGATATTGCCCACCCTCCCTCGGAAGGAGTTATACCAAAGATAAACAACCATCCAAGAGGTGTAGTAGCCCAAATGTGGAGGACAGGACTGAAAAAGAGGGACATGTTGACAATAACCCTTCCCACCCAGAGAGATGCTGATGCCTCTGTGATGTAATTTCCATACAAAGCATAAACATTTCCAAGCTAGTAGCACACAAAGGTGCATGTGAAGAATGCGGCAGCCCACACAGACTGTAAGGGCTGTGATCTACCTGGCACCTGTTTTCCCTAGAGTGTCCAGCACCCATTCCCCAAAGCTTGCTTCAAGCAACAAAATATAACCAGTTTGAAAGTAAAGCAGGGCTCAGACAACTCATGTACATCAGTGAGAGGGTGGCAAACAAGAAAAGGTCATGCCCTGAGTGAGCCTCCGCTGAGTTCCAAACTGAAAGGATTTTTGCCATGCAGGAACGTGTCCCCCACCTCCCGCCACTCAACTGTGGTGAGATTGTCTAATATTTCAAAAGAAACTGAAATCCAGGTTTTTAAAAAGTGAATTCTCCCAAACTGCAAATGTTGGCAACTTTTTTTTTTATAGAATCATTTTTAAAAGCAGTCAACATTCAGCCTGCAAGCCGCCAATTCCAGACGCTGGACTAAAGGCTGCTTTGCTTATTGACAGCTCTTGTGGAACAGTGGTTTAGGCGCAGCCCTCTGATTGGGAGGGAGTCTGGGGAGTTGATTTGAAACTGTAGCTACATATTAACTACATTGTTTTTAATTCATAGATTTATTTGGGCAAGTTTGACGGAACCTGAATGAGATTATTCGGAAGCTAGAGTTCCTCACCCCCAACCATCAAACTACTTGTAAGGCATTTGATCAAATCAGTGAACTGGAAATGGTTTGATTCTGTGCTCATTGCTTCTAAACCAGAAATCTATATTTGGGTCATAAAGAACATTTAACCTCCAGACATAGGGGCAAGGGATACCTGTGTTGGTGCTGATCCAAAATGGAGGAGCTCATCTGTGCACCTTGGTCCTTCCTGACCACCAGCAGGAAAGATCATAAGAAAAATCAAGCCACCTACATCTCTTGTCCAGATCTAACCTCGTTTCAGTCAGTACCTCTCAAACTCCCATTCCTATGTCTAGAACTGTGTGATTCACATTAATATCCCAGTAGTATATTCTCCCCTGAACTCCCTGGATTCTACTTGGCTGGGGAATTAATAAGGTGAGAGGCAGAGATGTAATAAATTCCATTTCATGATGCCATGGGTCCAGGCCTGCTAAATCTCCCTGTTTCTAGATCAAGGTGATGCTTTGCTTGGCACCATCCATAGCTTTCTAAAAGTGGAGGATAGCTTCACAAAACTGACCTACTGAGGGGATGGTGATTGCTTCACTAGCCTTCATCTTATTAAGTCTAGCTCTAGTTGGTCCACTAGTGGGTGCTCTGTCTTGGAGAATCCACTGCACAAAAGAATGAGATTCCCCACCTGTACACGACAAAAGTGATAGATCAAAGGACCCAGCAAAAGAAAGTACCACAGCTGAAGGGTAGCATCTGTCCCTTCTCTGAGGTTCCATGCCTTGGTAGCTCTTGTTCAATGTCATGTGCCAATCAGGGTGGTAGAAAGAAAAACCATAGTACAGAAGACCTGGGCTTTTGTCCTGGCTCTGAGATTGATAGTTCTTTCATTCCTTTTTTTTTTTTCATCAGTATTCTCATTTGTAAAGTGAGAACACTGGCTGAAGTAGTCTCTAAATATCCTTCTATTTCTATAAATTCTGAATATACCAAATGCCCAAACAAAACTTCCTGCTTCCAAATTTTTACTCCCTAAGTCCAAATAAGAACAGCCTCATGGCTATCATAATACTAATATATTAATGGGACCTGTGAAAGCTTCATTATAAGATGGCCAAGTCTACATAGTTCCATTTTTACTTCTTTTGGCTCCTCATTTCTAAAACAGGGTAAAGACAGCAGTAATTCACAGCTTCAAGTTTTAAATGTTATTTTTATAACAATGTTCAAGCGCACCAAAAAAACTAGTGGAAATAGAATTCAGTCCATCACCTATATTTAACATTTATTAACATTTTGGTAAATATTTGAATCTAATTTTTTTGTTTGTTATTTTGTCCAGCTTTAGGGTTTTGAAATAAACTACTCAATATCCATAGTTCCCATAGCTTTTGGGGAAATTTTTTTCTGAGGTTTAATTTGACATCCCATAACCTTTCTAAAAACCTGAACTATCTCATATTTATCCATTGCTTCCCTGAAAAAAGATGAATTTTTTTACCTGTGTTGTTTCATGTCTCAAAATTTCCTGGCTGATACATGCTAGTGTATACAAACTCTAGGAAATTCCCAGCATCTTATAAATATAAGAATGGTTAGTCTCCCAGGGAGTGATAAAATAGGCGATCCGTACAGACTATTTTATAGTGTCTCTGAGAAGACACTGCACAACCAAAGGAGATTTCAGATCCATTCATTCATCCAACATCAAACATTTACTGGGCACCTACTTTGTTCCAGTCTCTGTGCTCAGCAGTGCAGTGCAGAGCAGACAGAGATGGAAAGACACATTTCCTTCCTATCAAGAGTTGGGTGGGCCAGCCAGTGGCGCATTGGTTAAGAGTTGGCTTGGGAGGCCAGCCCTGAGCAGCAGGGCCCCGGTTAGGATCCCACATGACGGCCAGTGACGCTGCGCCCTCTACAGCTAAGATGATGAACAACAGCTTGACCTGGAGCTGGGAGGCCGTGAGTCGCCGGTGACGCGGCTGCAGTGGGGCTGGCCGGCAGCTGGTGTGAGCTTTCGTGAGCCACCGTCCAATGGCCAGCAAGCAACTGCCTCACCCAGGAAGAGCATGGTGGTGATGCCAACATGGGCCAGTGAAGTGACGCCTTCCACTTGTAGACTGAAGAACAAAAGGACAGCAACTCATTTGTTCCTCTCCCCCAATTCCCCAATAAAATCTTTAAAAAAAACACAAAAAACGAGTTGGGAGACAGATTTGCAAATAGTCAATTGCAATTAAAGTTGATTACTTCAATGAAGTTTTATGTATAAAGTCAATGTTGAAAAACAGTTCTACTTCGTGGTGAGATCAAGATAGTGTAGCGAGAAGGAGAGTCTGTGAAGAGTTTTCTTAGGGATAAATTTGTTTGTGCTGTTGAGTTCCCACTCCCCTTACACCCAGAGGGAAAAGCAGTACATGGGCTGTACGTTTTCCTCAAGCCTAAAAGGGGGCTTCTGTGGGACTAGAGAGCTTGGAAATTGTTCCCGATACTTGTAAAACACAGAGAATCGCACCAACTCTTGCCTATAAACTAAAGAAGGCGGTACCACAAAGCAGAAGTGGCTGCACTGGGATCTACCAGTACTCCCAGATGTGGTAGGGATGATGACTGTGTAAATGTTCCCCTGGACCAGATGTGGGCCTGATATGAGACAGTCAGCACGGGGTTGCCATTCATCTATTCACAAAGGCTGTCTAGAGGTGTAGAGGGACCAGAAGTTAGAGATTAACACAGGGATCCTAGAACCCACAGAGGTTGTCACAGGCAACCATCTGTGTCAGTCTAGGACAAAGGGACTCAACTGAGAGGTCTCTGATGATGGCAATCTTCCGAGAACCTTTAATAGCACTCTGCAAGAAAAAGAGTCAACTCTAACTGTCTGCCAGACACAGGAAGTACAGACCCAGCCTATCAGAACAGAACTGCCCTATCCCCTTAGCTGTCCTCCCTCCTCCCTATCACTTTCACACAGCAGATCAAATAGCAGTTAGCTAGTCGGGGTGGAGGCAAGTTGAACAGAAAGCTGGACACAGGCAGCCACCAGCCACAGGAGGCCTTACTCAGGGGAGAGGGAGAAGGAGAAGTCTTAGGCTAGTAACTTGGAATGAAGACTGAAGTATTTATTCACCATCTTGGACCGGCAACATTCTAATTACTAAATCAGGACTATCTTTTTTTACTTTAAGCGACCGTCAATTATGGAAGAGTGAAACAAAAAAGTCAGGGGACCTGCTCTTTTTTTCATTCCAGGGCAGGGGGAGATTATCCCTTCCCAATGACTATTTTTAAAAGATGGTAAAAGCCAAAAATTAAAGTTGTATTTTGATGACAACCCACAAATCTTGCATTCAACATCCTAACTCTGTATATATTTTAGTTTATTTCTGCTCTTCATGTTTTGATTACGAGTGACTCCCTAAGGTTTTTTTTTTTGATGTGTTGTACCTCTCAGAAGACTTTTAAGTCATTATTTTTTCTTCTCCCTCCTGCTAATTCCACTTCTGTTTTCAAGAAGTGTTCATTAGTTAGGGTTGATTGACAGTGCAACTAGTGTTCCTATCTTCAGACCTTGGCATAAACTTGAACTAGAAATTTGATAATAATGTTTCGCTTGTAATTATTGCTGCTATCACTGTTCAACTTGTGTCAGTATCCAGTCTCCGTGGGTACATGCCATCGAGCTGTCCCAGGTTACAGATCTGGGTGTCTTGCTCTTTGAACATTGCAACTACCTATTGCCCACAGGCCTTTTTGGAGTGAAAAACTCCTTTCTTCACCTGCTGGCTCCAAACTCTCCTGATTTTGAGTGCAATCCTCTAAAGTGACATTGTGCTGGAGGATAGGAATTCTGCCTTCCAATCTCTCTAAGTGGTAACAGGAAGCCTTTCACAACAGTTTTCTGGCTTCTGGCCAGAATTCATTACTTACTCTTCTGTCTAAAAAGGCTTTATCCTTCTTCAGGGGCCACCTGGCTAATGTTGATGGCAAAGTTTTCCTGACACCCTTCCTTAAGTAAGTAAAAAAGTTAAGTAAGCAAGGCGACTTAAGAAGTGATTCCTTCCAAAAAAGCCTTTCTCCTATCACCAAAGAAAAAGAAAAGAAGCAAAAGGAAGTTTGAGATTCCCTAAGAACAAAGGAGAGAGGGTATCTGTCAAAATTAACAAAGTAGGGAGTTGGTTAAGAGCTCGCTCAAGAGTGCGAGCTCTGAGCAACAGCGGTTTGAGTCCCGGCCCGAGCTGAGCTGCCACTAAGCTGCCAATAGGTAGCAGGATGGCTCAGCTAAAAAAAAAAAAAAAAAAAATTAACAAAGTAGGATGAAAAAATAAGATCCAAGTGTCAGCCTAGTTGGGAAAAACAAGCTTTCTCTCATTAATATAATAGTGTATGTCCTCTTTACTTGGCATTTCTCAATTTTTAGGGCTACTGCTTATAGCATATTTCTTATTTTAGAAACAATGTAATATTATGCAAACACCATCACGACCAAGGTTCCAGTTCTGATAGTAGCTCCAATTACTTTGTTTAAGCAAGCTATATTATCTAAGTTTCAGTTTATTCATCTGTACAACAGGATGAGAGTAACAATACCTACCCCAAGGGTTAATTTTACACAACTTAGATCACATTTGTGAAGAGTGGTTTAGTAAACTACATAAACCTTGGTTCTTATCTATGTCATCTCTGTATTATATTTGTTCAAGGAGGTTACCAAATGTGGAGTCCTCGCAGTTACAGTGTAAGCACTTCTAGCACAGAGACTTAGATTTCCTGCACTTACCTCCCTGCCATAGCACAGTCCCAGACACACAGTATTAGATAAATGCAAACTGAATTACCATAAAGTGACCTAACCTCCCAAAAACAGGAATAGTGGAATGCCTCTATGTCCTGGTCCCTGATCCTGAGAAAGGACCCAGAGGCACATATAAAAGGAAAACTGAAAGGGAGCTTTGGAAATGGAGCAAAAAAACAGAAAAAAATATTTTCAGATAAATATAATGTCAGCCTCATGAAACTTCTTATACACTTCAACCTTGTCCTAGAGAAAGTAATTCAGCCGAGAAAAGAACAGTATTAATGTGCAGCAGGAGTAGTCACCAGAATTCGTGTCACCAGAATTAAACAAGGACTTAAACAAGGACTCCTTTCAGAAACAGCTCAGAGGCGGACATGCTGTCAATATTAAACTCCACTCTTTTTCTTCTTTCTTTTCACTTTCCCCAGACTCAGGGAAATTTAAAAATCTGTGTTTTTAAAATTAGCTGTTCATCAATATTTTATTATTCCTTTTTGGTCCTACAGGTCACCAATATTTTTTACTATCTGAGTAATTTGGAAACCTTTTGAGACTGCATAAAGATTACCTAAGGAATTTTGAAAAAAAATTACAGTAAAAATACAAATAACAATGTTTGTGATTTAAATTATATATACATGATACTACTTTTCCAAAATGTGGGCAATTATAGCAAAAATTCCCTAGCAAACCAAGACTACAGTAGACAAACTCCAGGAGGAGAGATTTTAAAGATTGTTCAAGGGAGGAAAATTAACAGAGGAAAAGATGCCCAAATGCCGTACCAGTGGGTGGTCCAGACTGATCAGGAGAATCCTACTAGCATGGAAATGACTGGATTCTCTGAATCAATTTCAGGGGCTCGCCAAGCACATTATGTTGCTCAGAATTCTGTACTCTCTTGAGGCCTGTGCTATTTCTAGTAGGAGTATGTCTCCCCCTGGAGGGAAAATAGAGCATTTGTTTCTTCAGGCTTCTTGCTCAGAGTTCAATAGTTATTAGTTATTCATTCATTCATTCATTCATTCATGCAACAAATACTTATTAAATCCTATTACTGTGTTCCTTATGATAGATGCTGAAGATCCGACTCAAAATAAGATCAACACAGTCCCTGCCTCCAGGGGAATTATAGTTTAGTGTGAGAAATAAACATTAGCTAAAGAATCACCTGAATGCCTAAATAACCACAATAGTGATAAGGAAAAATATAGAGGGCAATATGACTGTTCAATAGAACACCTCAATCAGACTAGGAGGTTAATGAAAACTTCCCTGAGCACAGAACTGCAAGATGAATAGATATAACCATATCAAAAGTGTGGAGGAGATGGAGAGAATAGGCCTCCTAGCAAATGAAAGAGTATTTAAAGAGTCCAAGAGGGGAAGAGCTTAGGAAGTTGGAAGAAGAGAAAGAGGCCAGAATAAGGAGGTGGGGGCACAGTTGAGGCTGAAAAGGTAGGGACACTCCTGATGAGGCATGGTCTTGGGGGACATGTTAAGGGTTCTGCACTTGATTCCAAAAGAATAGGAAGCTATTCATAGGTTTTATGATCACTTCTGTGCTTTTAAAGGATCATCTGATTTTCTGATGAAGAATGGATTATAGAAGGGGAAGGACTGAAAAAGGGAAAACAGCAGTAAATGATCTAGGCAAGAAATGATGCAGGCTTGGACTAGGGTAGTGGCCATAGAAAGGGAGAGAGGTGGGCGAGTTTGAAATATTTTAAGGTAACAATTGATAAAACTTGTTGATTAATTACAAGCTGATTGCCAAGAATGACTCCTAGATTTTTGCTGTGCGCTCCTGGATGAACTGAAGAGTCATTTACAAAGAAGAAAAGTTGGTGCCATCTAGCAAAATTCCAAAAAGATGCATTCACCCTTTAACCAGCAATCACATTTTCTAGGAATCTATACTAAAAGTATTTCTACACAAACTCGAAATGCACAAGGTTATTCATTGTGGCATTACTTAGAATGGCAAAAGACTAGAAATAGCCCAAATGCCACCAAGTAGGAGTAGAATAGTTAAGTAAACTATGGTACATAGTGGAGTACTGTGCAGCTATAAGCATAATGAGGAATATTTCTATGTGTTGCTACAGAATGACCATAATATACACATACTATGTGAGGTGAGGTGCAGAAACAGTGTATATGGTAGCTACTTTTAGGACAAAATGAACCATTGAAGGATAATCCAGAAACAAATGAAAATGGTTACTATAGGAAGTGGAAAATGGGACCAGGGGATGGGGAGGGGAGACTCTGACGATATCTTTTTATGTAGTTTTGACTTTAGAATCATGAAATTATTTTACATATTCAAAAAGTCGATTAAACCAAAAACAGAAAAAAAAGAGCAATCCCTAAAACTGAAAACAAATGAAACAAAACTAAGTGTGTATGAGACTGGTAACATAACCAAAAAAAAAAAAAAGAAGAAGATTTATTTCAAATGACTTTTGGACACAGGCCTTTGTCCTTCTTTAGTGGGATATGTTCTAAGAACAAAACTCTTAAACTTCATTCTGTAGGTTTAATGTTAGTACTAACACTGGTATTGTGAAACTATCCTATCTATAGTATACGATAAAGTAAATAAATTCAGTGTAAGTATAAAAATGTTAAAGTCCCGTAATTTAAAAATTTAGCATTTTAATTAAAATTACATTAAAACTGCAAGCTACAGGTATTCTGAAGAAGGCAATAATCTCATTTCACTGAACAAGCGGAATGACTTGGAGCTACGGATGAATCCCTGAGTGAAGAAACACAGAAAACTGTTCAGTGGGCCAGGTGTGATGATTCCTCAGACAACTTTGGTGAAGCTGAGGGCATATAAAACCCTGGTACTGAATCTGTACATTGCTCTTAATCCTAAACTGTACACAGTTATAAGAGACCAGATGTTTGGAAGCTAGGGAATATAATCATCTATGAAGAAAACTGTTTCATAAATATTTTGGCTTTGGTCAAGGGAAATGTGAAGAGACCATTTTTTCACCAATAGCTTGAAGGTCTCTGTGTAAGAAATGGGGAGGGGGCATTCTACAGACTTATATCTGAACTACACGCAAGCATTAAAGTACATATGAGTGCAAGATAGCCTTTACAGGATACATGTTTGGAAAAGAAATGGGGATATACATTACAGAATTTCTCCAGTGCATTTGATGGAATTATGACCGAAGGGGAAGGTCCAAGAAGGCTCAATAACTTGTATTTTCTCTACTTAAAAGAATTAGGGTCTTGAGGTGGCTGGTTAGCTCAGTTGGTTAGAGCGCAGTGCTCATAACAGCAAGGTTGCCGGTTGGATCCCCACATGGGCTAAGGAGATGCACCCTCCACAACTAGATTGAAACTACTTAACTTGGAGGGTCCTGGAAAAACACACTGTTCCTCAATAAAAAAAAATTAAAAAAAGAATTAAGGTCTTTATCTAAAGTACTACCATTCTCTGGGCACCCAGATTTTCAACTATTCACTGGAACTAAAGTTTAAGATTCAGAAAATGAAGTTAATCTTGGAAATTTTTCACAAAGTCAAATATTTTCTTTTGTATTTTTATGGAATTCATTTTTTGCTTGGGATAGAAAAAGGAGCAAGATAATTACAGGCAGACGTTAGCCTGAATTATATTATAGAAATCTTTCCAAAATTATAGATTGTGTTTGTTGGCTTACATGTTGACTGTGGGAAAATATTCAGACTCAGGGTTTGGGCACACTTTGAAAGTCTTGTTTTCAAAGAAATTGACAGCAAATATGCCAGAAAAATGCCCCACTTATGAATTCCATCTAACACACAAGAAATAGTATCATTGTTTAATGAATTTGGAACAATTTCTATAAGTGTAAAAAAACTGGAAAACTTCAGGAACATGCTACAAAATATTCATTAAAGAAATCTGATGAAATGTGCCTGGTTCTGGATAATGGAGGCCAAAGAGTGGAATAGCAATGAAAGGTTGAAGTCAACCTTTTATATAAAGTTATTTTTATTAGAGGAGAATTATATTGCTTAAGTTAACAGTTTTACTTTGTAATTGAGTTGAGTTTAAATATGTATACTATTATTGTGAGTCAAAGTAATACTTCAATAACACAGCACAAATTTTATAGTTTAATATTGAATAAAATCAGGATTATCAAATTTTAAAAATGAATAAAATTAAAATTTTTCATGAGGAAAATACAGCAAATTGTTGACTACAAAAGAAAATATTAGAAAACTTGAAGACATAGAAATAAAAGCTACTCAAAATGAAGCACAGAGGGAAAAAAAGATTTAAAAAGAAAGGACCAGAGCAAAGTGATCTGTGAGGCATATCAAGCAGTTTAACACACATGTAACTGAAGATTCAGAAGAGCTAGGGGCTTAAATAAATCAATAAATAATAAAACAATTAAATAATGACTAAAAAATTTCCAAATTTGAAAGCTCAATGAAATTCAGGCAGAATAAACTTTAAGAAAACCATGCCAGGGGGGCCGGCCGAGTGGCTCAGTTGGTTAAGAGCTCGCTCAAGAGTTTGAGCTCTGAGCAACAGCAGTTTGAGTCCAGCCTGAGCTGAGCAGCCGCTGAGCTGCCAACAGGTAGCAGGATGGCTCAGCTAAAAAAATAAAAAAAAGAAAAGAAAACCATGCTAGGGCATATCATAATTAAACTGCTAAAACCCAAGGATAAAGAACAAACCACTAAAATCAGCCAGATAAAAAAATGACACATTATATAAAGAGCAGGAACTGGCAAACTATGGCCCATGGGTCAAATCTGGCCTACCTCTTGTTTGCGTAAATAACGTTTAGCTGGAACACAATCTCACACATTCATATATGTATTTACTATGGCTGCTACTATGCTATGATGGCAGAGTTGAGTAGTTGCAACAGAGACTATATGGCTTGCAAAGCTTAAAAATTTACTATCTGGCCCTTTACAGAAAAGCTTGCCATCTCCTGCCATAGAGGAACAAAGAAGATAATGCCAACAGATTTCTTACAAAAGCCATGCAAAACAAAAGACAAGGTCAACCCAGAAGATTTACCCAGCAAAAATATCTTTCAAAAATAAAGGTGAGGGCCGGCCGAGTGGCGCGATGGTTAAGAACTGGCTTGGGATACCAGAGGGCCCCGGTTGGGATCCCACATATGAGGGCCAGTGACACTGCCCTCCACAGCTAAGATGCTGAACAACAGCTCAACCTGGAGCTGGGCTGCCATGAGTCGCCGGCGGCGGCGTAGGCTGCAGTCCCTGTGGCAGTGGGTTGCCATGGGCTATCTTGTGTAGCCAGCAGCCAGCGTGAGCGGCCAGCAGCCAGCGTGAGCGGCCAGCAGCCGCAGTGAGCGGCTGTCCAGAAGCCAGCGACTGATGTGCCTCGCCCGGAAGAGCGCAATGATGGTGCCACCTTGGGCCAGTGAAGCAACCTCCTCCACAACTAGACAGAAGAACAAAACGACAGCAACTTGTCTGTTCCCCTTCCCCCAATTCGCCAGCACTGTTCCCATCCCCCCAATTCCCCAATGAAAGTCTTTAAAAAAAAAATTGTGAAGCTTAACCTAAACAGGAAACTTTAAAAAAAATAATAAAGGTGAAATAAAGACTCTTTTAAACAAACAAAAGATAAAATGTTAAAGGAAGTTATTCAGGCAGAAGAAGAATAGATGAAAAATTGGATCAACAAAAGGAATAAAGAGTGTGAAAAGTGATAAATATATAGGTAAAATATTTAAAATTTTTTTCTCAAACTTAAACTCTTGAAAAGATAAATGACTAAAGTAAAAATAAAAGAAGTGCACTTGGGGTTTTAGCATATGTAAAAGTAATATGTGCGACAACAAAAACACAAAGGACATGAGGCAGGAAATGAAAGTATGTTGTTGAAAGATTCTTATACTCTTTAAAGGTAGAATGATAAGTTAAGGGTGTATATTGTTAAATTTTTGAGCTGCATTGTCCAATATAGTAGCTACTCACCACATGTGGCTATTAAAATTAAAATCAGGAAAAATTAAAAATTCAGTTCCTTAGTCATACTAACTATACTTTAAGTCTTAAATAATCATACGTGGCTAGTGATTAGCATACTGGACAGTGCAGATATAGAACGATTCCATCACAGAAAATTCTATGAAAAAGCACTGCTCTAAAGCAACAACAGTGACAATAAAACAGAAGAAAAAGAAGAGGAAGAGCTAATAAGCCAATAGTGGAGGTAAAAAGGAATTATTTAAAAATTCAGTTAGGGCCAGCCAAGTGGCGCGTTGGTTAAGAGTTGGCTTGGGATGTCAGCTCTGAGCAGCAGGGCCCCAGTTGGGATCCCACATGGGCCAGTGACACTGCCCTCTACAGCTGAGATGGTGAACAACAGCTCAACCTGGAGCTGGGCTGCCGTGAGTCACTGGTGACAGCGAAGGCTGCAGTGGGACTGGCCGACAGCTGGCCTGCGCTTTCATGAGCTGCCGTGAGCCACTGTGAGCGGCAGTCCAATGGCCAGTGAGCAACTGCCTCACCCGGGAAGAGCGCAATGATAATACCAACCTGGGCCAGTGAAGCGAAGTCCTCCACAACTAGACTGAAGAACAAAAGGACAGCAACTTGTCTGTTCCCCTTCCCCGATTTTCCAACACTGTTTCCCTCCCCCAATTCCCCAATAAAACCTTTTTTTAAAAAAATCAATTAGTCTGAAAAAAATTAAACATTGGAATGGAAATAAGAAAGAAACAAAGAACAGATGAGGTGAATAGGCAGCAAATAGCAAGATGCTAGATTGAAATCCAATCTTATCAATAATTATAATAAATGTAAATGGGCTAAACATCTCAATTAAAGCACTTTATTATTATTATTATTATTATTATTATTATTATTATTTTAGCTGAGCCATCCTGCCACCTGTTGGCAGCTCAGCAGCAGCTCAGCTCCAGCCGGGACTCAAACCACTGTTACTCAGAGCTTGCACTCTTGAGCGAGCTCTTAACCAACTGAGCCACTCGGCCAGCCCCTCAATTAGTGGATAGAGATGGTCAGGTTGGATAGAAAGTAAGACCCAAGTACATTCTGTCTATAGGAAATCTACCTTAAATAGATATGACAAAAGGGAAAAAAAAGGAAAAATATGCCATTCAAACATTAACCCAAGAAAATCTGAAATGACTTCTTTAATAACAGATTAAGTAAATATTACAGCATTGAATAATACCAGGAAGAAAGAAAGGTCATTTCATAATGATAAAGCAATTAATTCAGCAAAAGCACGTAACAATCCTAAACCATTAAAGACATAATAAAAGAGCTTCAAAATATAGGAAGCGAAACCTAACAGAAATGAGAAATAGATAAATCCACAAATATAGTTTAAATCCAAATATTAATTTTATTAATATTAAATATAACTGGGCTAAGTGCTCTAGACAAAAGACAAAGGATGCCAAAATGAATAAAATGCAAAGCAAAACAAAATCTATATGCTGTATACCGGAAATACACTTAAAACCTACGGAAACAGGGGTCGAAGGTAGAGGAATGGAAAAGGATCCATCATGCACCCCATCCAAAGAAGCTGGTGCAAGTACATTAATATCAGTCAAAATGAAATTTAAGGGGGCCGGCCGAGTGGCGCGATGGTTAAGAACTGACTTGGGATGTCACAGGGTCCTGGTTCCGATCCCACATATGAGGGCCAGTGACACTGCCCTCCACAGCTAAGATGCTGAACAACAGCTCAACCTGGAGCTGGGCTGCTGTGAGTCGCCAGCGACGGTGTAGGTGGCAGCCCCTGTGGCAGTGGGTTGCCATGGGCTACCTTGTGTAGCCAGCAGCCAGCGTGAGCGGCCAGCAGCAGCAGTGAGCGTTCGTCCAGAAGCTGGCAACTGATCTGCCTCGCCCGGGAAGAGCGCAATGATGGTGCCAACTTGGGCCAGTGAAGCAACGTCCTCCACAGCTAGACTGAAGAACAAAAGGACAGCAACTTGTCTGCTCCCCTTCCCCCAATTCCCCAATAAAAATCTTTTAAAAAAAAAAGAAATTTAAGGTAAAAAGCATTGTTACTGAACAAAAACCACCTAATAATGAAAAATGTTCAATTCACCAGGAAAACATTACAATTTAAAAATGTAAATCACACTTACAATATAGCACCTGAATATATGAAGCAAAAATTATCAGAACTACAAGGATAAATTCACAAACATAGTGGAAGATTATAATAACCCCTTCTTAATAATTTATAATATAAGTAGACCAAATCACTTAGGATATAGAAAATTTTTATAAACAGTTTATAAATTTGTTTTAAAAGTGCTAATGGAAATATCTAAGCCTTGCATCCAACAAACACAAAACACATTCTTTCATGATGCATAAACATAACAATTATAAACAAAAACTTGTGTATTGGACAAGTTTTAACAAATTTCTAAAGGTTGATATCGAACAGGAAGTGTTCTTCATCTACAATGGATTTAAACTATGTATTAACCAAATAACAAAAAGACAATTAGAAAATTCCCCTGCTTGGAAATTAAGAAATATTCATTTCTTAAGCAAATATTTAATGAATGCTTATTATGAGCTAAGCACACTGTTCTAGGTGCTTGGGATTATATCAGAGAGAAATTAATAATTAAAAGTCTAACAATACCAAGTGTTGGAGAGAATGTGGAGTAATGAGAACGCTTACCCTGCTGGCGAAGTATAAATTATTATAACCACTTTTGAAAACAATTTGATATTCTCTAGTAGAGCTGAAGATAAGCATACCCTATGATTCAGCAAGTCCATCTGTATGTATAAACTTTAGAAAAACTTCTGTTGTATGCACCATGAGACATGTACTAGAATATTCATAGGAGTATTATTAATAATAGCCTAAATTTGAAAACAACTGAAATGTCCATCAACAGTAGAATGCAGATAAATACATGGTGGTATATTCATACAATGAAATTCAGTAGAACAATGAAAATGAACAAAGCACAGGTACTTCAACAACACTGATGACTTTTACATATATAATGTTGTGAAAAAGAAGCAAAACACAACACAACAAATTCTGTGATTCCATTTATATAAAGTTCAAAAGAATAAATTCATTGTGAATAAATTCATTCTATACAATACTCAAAAACAAGCAAAATTACACTCTATTGTCTAGGGATGTATAAACTTGTGATTGATAAACTATAAAGAAAAGCAAGGAACTTATTATCAAGATAATAATCAAGATAGAGGCTACTCATAGGAGGGAGAAGGTTTTGACTCCAGCATAGGAATAGGGGACTTCCAGTGGTGGGGATGGGGAGATGCTTGTAATGTTCTGTTTCTTGACTTCGGTAGTGATCATACAGGTACTGTCTTTATTCATTAAATTATACATATATGTTTATTTGATTTACAAATTTGTATTATATTTCACAATAATAAAGGTCCAAAAGGAAAGAAAAAAGGAGAGAAAGGCACTTTAAACGTAGAGAACACCAATGAATAAAGGTAGGGAGGCATGAATGGGTGCTGGGTGTATGGGAACTACAAGTAGATTTGTGCATCTAGAGGGTAAACAGTGTGGCAGAAAGGAGTGAAAAAGTATGAGGCTGGAGGCTATGGGAAGCCTTCAGGACATTTTAAGATGGGGTGTGAAAAGGCTCAAGTCTGAATTTTAGGTAGAGTCTTTCTCGGACTGCTGTGAGGAGATTGAGGCATCAGGAGGCGGGAGAAGGGAAGGTGCAGAGGAAAGGCTGAAGGGGAACTAATTCTCCAGGCATGAGGTAACTAGGACCTGAGGTTTGCTGGTAGAAATGGGGAAGAGGAAATGGATTAGAGAAGTATCTGTGGGCATCAGAGATTATGGCAATCTTCGTATTTTGAAAAACACAAAATCACTTCAGGACTCTCTCAACTTTTCTTTTGTGGTTAAAATGTGGGCAGTAGAGTGCGGAAACATGACAAAGCTGGTCTCAGGGATAAATAAATCTATTTCCTCCCCCAAATAAACTCAAACAAGTAAGACTTTTTGCAATTTTCAAGACCTCCTGAAAAAGGAGATTCAGGCTCCTTCTTCTCACATATCCATCACTTTAAGAAATATTACTGAAATGCCTCACCCTGCCTCATGCCCTCATAGTGGAATCACGGTGGTGCTCTCCGTCCTCTATGCTAGTTTGTCTCAGAGGTAAACATTTACTGAGAAACGTTTTTCTACCTTTTCCATCTCTCATACACCTCTGTCGATTATTTCTTCTTTTCCCATTAGACCTTAGACTCCAATTACAGCCCTGGCATCATCTCCATGCTCCATGCTCCATCTCCACCTTTTTAGTACCTTTGTCCATAATCACTCTTTTCTATGAAGTTAATGTCCCCAAAACACTCATAAAAATCCACAAGCATGAAGCAGAGAGGCCTATGTCCCACAGACCTCACTACAATGTAAACACCAGTGATTTCAATATTCTAATAATGTGAAATCGTGGGCAGTTTATTATCTATCACATCTGGAGGTGTCTTGGACGGTACTCATGCTGAGCCGCAAAAGCCACTAACGCCATTAATAGAGGGAACTGATTTTTAATAACATAAAAAGCAACGGGAAGTGGGTGTATGCTATGGTAATGGAGGAGCTGGGATGACTAGGAGGTTGGGTAAGTGATTTCAGGAGCACTCCTTGAGGGGACTCAGGTCCCAGCTTCATTGCCGATCTGGGCAATTACCAGCGAACATCACATAAAATCGCCCTCTACTTCTCAGAGACCCAGACAGCACTGTGGGGATCAGCAACGTCTTCTTGAAGTTGTGCTGCTAACATTGTTTAAAGACTAACCTCAATTCCTGGAGTATTGTTTTTCTGATCCATGTTTGATTTTAATTTGGTTTTATGATCCTGGAAAGACTAAACTTTATATGTCCTTTGCTATATATTTGATGAGTGTGGAGAATTTTTGTTTTTGTTTGGTTTGGTTTTAGAACAGAAGTAGGGAAGGCACAAGCAAGGGATAAAAAGGCCTCAATTTTATTACAGTAGAAAGTACTCTGGGCTTACATTACCCTAAATTACTAGTCTACCAGTTCAGTAATTCAAACGGAAGAGAAACACTATCTTTGAAGTGCAGTAACGCTTCTATTTATCTCTTCTTAGTTAGCTACCAATCTTATAAACAGTAGCAGGGTACTTTTTTGAGCCTGTCTCTAGTAGCATAAAAGTATAAGTCAGGAGTTCTCCTTGACCTACAAGATGGGAATACAGGCTTGGCATATCCTATTCTCAAACAATATTGAGGGGAGGGGAGGGCACGCAGTCCTCTGACCTTGAGCTCTGACTAAACCTTGGCCTCAGTATCTTTGAGACTGATGGGACTAGTGGTAGAATATGCTGCTGGGGTGGGAGTGGGTGGGTAGATGATAACCCTCATTTCAAAGCTGCAAGCACTTTTCTATTTCTCAAGACGGGGAGACTTCCATGTGTCTTATAGTATTTCTTTGTTCAAAAAAAGCCACTAAAAGGGCCATGAAATTGTGTGGACCTAAGCCATAAATAGTCAAAGTAGAGGGTTAAAACCAAAGCAGCTGAACTGCTCTCTAAGTTAAGACAGAGTTGGAGCTCTGCCGACTACATGTCCCTAAGGAAGATGTTTCTTTTTCCAGGTATGGATTCAGGCTTGATTCACTCATTTAGTCAACAAGTATTTATTGAGTCATTGCGCCAGGTGCTATTCTAGGTTCTGGAGACGGCAGTGAACAAAACCAACCCACTGCCCTAATAGATTTTATACCCTAGTTGGAAGTGAAAGACAATAAACAAACAAACAAGTAAAAATACCGTATTACAGATGCTGATAACTGCTGTGGAGAAGAATAAAGAAAAATAACGGGACTAGAAAGTTCTGGAGTGAAGGGCATCCTTGTGCCTTAAAACAAACAAACAAACAAAGCAGGTACTGTGCCTATATAACCTGTGAATGTGTGACTGACCACAGAAGATGGAGCTGTGTTCATGCAGGACTTCTTAAAACACGGGCTTTACAGTCCGAGTGAAAAAGTTGGGGAAAGGGCCCTTCTCCTCACTAAGCTGCAGTATTTAGAAGATATGGATTACATGTTGGGGGCCCTGTCCATAGTACAACATGAATACCAGTGTAGCCCCAATTTGTGTGTGTGGAATAGAACCACAGTGCACCCTCACTGTGGCTGCGATATTGCAGCTGGCAATGCCTTGCTGGACTTGGGATAGCACCTCATAGCAAAAGGGAAGTGGTAGAAACCACTTTTGATGGTAATTTTAGGGCCTCTAAGAAGTATGCAGAGAGCAGAACTAGATGTATTAAGAGTGAGAGCTAAAAAATTTTGTATATTTACAACAGAATACCACAGGCTTCCTCAAGATATGACAGGTGAGAAGGGGCCTGGAAGCTTACTCAAGTCAGAACTGAGGAACACTAAATTTCTAAAACTTCTTTTAAATGAAAGGGAAGTCTGTGGCAGGCATACCACAATCCATATCCTGCCCAGATGCTTGGATATAATTTCCTCTAAATTGAACTGACACTCCGGGAAAGGCAATGTGTCAAGCAAAATTGTCCCTTGGCAACAGAAATTGTGCATGTCCTCAGGTGGTGTACCACTATTGAAGCCTGATGAGGATTCTGACTTGGAGCCAAACCAGGCCCTGAGCTGTTGGCAACTTTCTGGGGGCAGAAAATATATGGAGAGGATGGAGGGTGCATGAGGCCCTGCACCAGGGCTCTGAATGGCTGCGTCTGTGGCCAATTACCCAGCAACACTTAGACTGGAACTCGTCATGTCAGAGTGGAACAGGATAAAGGACTGAATGTGCACTGAAAGTGGGAAAAAGCCCCTGCAAGTGTCCACACAAGAGAAGCTGCTTCAGTGGGCAATGCAGAAAGGGAAGGTAGGGTGAACACCATAAAAACAGGTCTAATTGGAACGAAAGGTTATTTTCAGTGGAAATTCAAACTGTAGGAGAGGTCAGAAGGTCCCCTGGAATTCTGGCTGAGTAGTTAATATAGAAGAGAAAGGAATGGTGGGGCGGGGGGTGGGGGGGTGTCCTTTAGGACTCCTAAAAGTAGTTTGAGTGCACAGAGCAAGCAACTGGAAGTCTAGCTCAGACCTTAAGTGAGGGTGTGTGTGTGTGTGTGTGTGTGTGTGTGTGTGTGTGTGTGTGACCTAATGGCCATGTCTGTGACACTAGAGTCTCTTGAGAGAGTAGGCAGTTGGACCCCCTCTCCAGTTAGAGGTTCAAAAGAGTTGAGGGTCCTTGTAAACTACCATGCCAATTTCTCTGTATAAGCATGGAATGAGCAAAGAAGGGTGGCAAACCTCCATGAGAGGCAAACCTCCCTCTCATGCTGAGAAAACGTAGTCTAATATGTGACAGGCAAAACCCTCAACAATATGAGATGAGTAGCCTTAGCCTCTCAATCTTTCTTACCCTCCAGGAAGGGACCCCTATCCTTCACAGCTGGGACTCCTGAGACCTGAGGGACAGAATCAAAGGAGCTAAACAAGGAGTTTCTTCTTGCAGAAGAGAAAAGAGATAGACAGGAAGTGAAGGGGGCGGGCGGGGGGGGGGCAGGGGGAGTGAAAAAGCAAGGGCCATGCTTGAGAGAAAGTTTGGGGGTGTTTGGGGAGAAAGGAGAGAGAATGGCAGACAGCTATGCCATAACGTGCAAGATGAATAAAGAAGTAGGGAAGAGAAGTTTAAGATGCCTTTCTCTATGCTAAACCCCTTTAGAGTTTTCCCAGAGATTATAATAAAAATCTAAATTGCTTTTTAATTCTATTTGGCTATTAGATGTGTTTCTTTTGAATGTGATATCATGCCGAGATGGGCCACAAGGCAGCTCAGCTTCATAAAAGTTGAATTTGGGGAGTAATGTCTGGGATTGTGGACCTAAGATGAAACAGTCATCATAGACCTAGATGAGTACAGCGAGCATCTTCATCATGACTGTTGGATTTATAGTGCAAACAGTATACCAGCTATAAAAAAACAGAGACTGGAGATAAACTAGACACTAGCTAGAGGAAAATGGCAGAGACTATTAAGAATCATAATTTTAGAGCAAATGTGATGCTTGGAACTAGGTGTACCTATATGGAGACCTATATGTATGCAGCATGGAGTGTCTCACCCTCCTCAGCCTATGAGACTGGGATAAAGAAACAGAACAGCTAGGTGATTCCCAGAGGACAGAGAAAGGCCGGAAACAGAAGAGGAGTGCGCAGGGTTTATTTTTTTCTTGCTATGTGGCATACTTTTTATCTGTGAATACTCTAGTGACATGGCCAGAGTACCCATTCGGCCTCTTTTTCCTTGGAAATGGACCCACTCAACAAACCCTAGAGCACCGGTGTCCAGAGGGCCCTGCCCTGTAACCCAGCAAGATAACTGAGGCTCTGCTTCGCTCTCTGCATCTGTCCCCCTTATTTTCTGAGACTAGACCCTTCTCCTATTTTCCCTGTTTCATGTTCACATGGAATCCCTAAAATTATCTGGTTCTGATCATTTTATCTGCATCAATTGTTTTCCCCTTATGTTTTCAAGTTCTGCTACTTGTCCTCTCCCCAGTTCCCACCTACCCTTGGTTCTCAAATGTCTGACCTGGAGCTTGACTGGATCAGCCACACCCTTTGATCGCTGCGCCTGTTTCCCATGTTCTTTCATGCTTCTCCAATAATTTCCCCTCCTTCTAGGCTCAGGCCCCTTGTACTCTCAGTGGACTTCACGCCAGCACCTCTGGGCAGCACGATGTAATCTTATGCTGAAAGCCTTGACATACATGGTATCCTCAACAATAGTGGCAAAGGCATAAAGCCACTTGTATGATGGCATAATCCAGCTCCTACTGTATGGGGGCTACATTTAATGTGAGGCGAAGGCTAAAACTCGGGAGGCCCTATCTAGGGACAAGGTCACCCCTTGTAGAAAGAAGGGTGAGGGAGCTGGCAAGATGAAATCATCATGCCAAGCACTGGTGAAGAGATGTGAAGTAACAGACCCAGGCAAAAAGCCTGCAAGTCACGACAGTCTTTTTCTGGTTACAGCAGAGCTCTCCAGGGAAGGAGGAACAGCAGGGTTGAACCTATAAGCCCTGAGAACATGCTTGCTATAGTATGATCAGAAACTTATGCTGTGTAAACTTGACTGGGATGTGTGTGTGTGTGTGTGTGTGTGTGTGTGTGTTTCTTGTCTGTGTTTCTACTTTTCTTGTAAAGTCTTCTTGGTAAAGTCTTTTCAGCTATGCTTAGGGAAGCCAAGGAAAAGCATTTTTGTCTTGTCTTCTCCTGAGCTTTAGGAATAACCTATAGAGCACATGACAAAGGGGGGAGTGATAACCCAGGCGAGAGCACCACAAGTTTGTGGAATGAGTAAGAAAGGAATGAGCAAGCAAATGGGATTGGATCATTTGTTTTAGAAAATACAATATTGTAGGGGTTTTAATTTGTTCATATATTTGTTTAGAAAAATCAAATTTCTAATGGGTAAGCAATACCCATTATTGCTTATTATATCAGCAATGCCTTAGATTAAACACTCTGCTGTTTAGGACATTTCCCCACTTATTTCTATTTTAACAGCAGGAAGGCAGGCATAGGCCAAACAGTCCTTTAGTGCCATAAGAGTTCCTCGGAGCCAGTCCTGCTCTTCCTCGCTACTGTACACAACCAAGGAAACCCTGAACCACCAGTATACACAACACTCACTCATACCTAGCTCTTCCCCATCCTGGAATGACACAGTTTGTTTCTCCTCCCCAGATTTATTTCTTATTGTGAAGTTCATTTTTGGTTTCTATTCATGTGGCTTCTCCAACTGACTAAGGTAATATTAGTATGCCGCTGCCCAGGTGCTGTTTACGTCTCAATCTGAAGTCATTTGTAAATATGTTAAATTCCATTTTTCTTCCTCCTCCTCCGCTCCCACTCCTCCCCCGCTCCCACTCCTCCCCCCCTTAAGTAGGGAAAGGAGTTGTCACAAAGGTTCGGACTCTCAGGGTAGGTCTGTACCTGGGCACTGGGCCTGAGGAGGGGGAGGTATCCTTACACACAGTCCCCCCACCCCCACCCGTCCCACACACTGTCCATAGTTCACCCTTTCACCTGCAGAGTTACTCAGAGTTAGAAATAATGTTATAAATTATCCAGTCCAATCCGCTAACAGAGCAGGAAAATGGCTCATTCAAGGTCTCTGAATTAGTTAAGTGGCAGAAACAAAATTGAATTCAGGTCTCCTAAAATCCACTGTGTGGGCTGGAGGGTTACCGATGGGGGAACAGGGCATAGTGGTTCTTGTTATTCATTCAACACGTATATTGAGCATTTACTTACTACGTGCCAGGCACTATTTTAGGTGCTGGGGATTCCCTGATGGTGATGGAAGGCACGGAAGAGACAAAAATATCTGCTCATGGAGCTTTCCCTTGTCAAAACTTAAGTACTTTGCCTCACCATGCTGGAAAAATTCCCAGTGCCCTGGGGAGGAGTGGTTGGGTCTTATATGGGAGGGGGAATCCCATCCTTTCTCAGCTCTTGTTTTATAGCTACAGGGAGAGGGCTGATTTACTGCGGAAGCCAAATAGAGATGCGGAAACCTCCAGCGTGTCCTCCCCCACCTCTGCACCGCTAAGGCCGGGCCAGGCCAGCTCCAGGGCGCCACCGCGCCCCAGCTCGTCTAGGATTATTAGCGTCGGTTACTCTATCCTCTCTGCTTTTCTGCGGACTGCTGGAGGACGGAGAAACAGGACACGGCTCTAGCGCCATCCTCTGAAAAAGGACTGCGGGCAGGTGAATATCCTTTCAAGGTAGTACACTCAGTGTCTAGCACCCAGACTGGGAGAGGGATGACTTCTCCCGGACCTGGGGGTTTATATGCAGCAAACTCTCGTGCCCTAAGAAATATTGCAACCACACGCTCTTTCCAGCCTCAGCTGAGGCCACTGCAGCGTGCCCTCCCCTCCCGCCCCACCCGCTAGCTCACACTCCAGAGCCCCACTGCAGCTTCCCAGCCATCCTCCCTTTTCTTCCACTTCCTGGTTGCCATGGAGACGCACGTCATTTACGTACCGTGCATCGCCTTGGAAACGGGAGCATCCGCGGCGCTGCTGGGAAGCCCGCCCCTGCCGCTCCTATCACACTAGCGGGCGCTGCCCGTTAATGGCCAGGGGGGAGTCCCGAGCTGGACCTGCTGCTGGCCTTGGCCTCCACCCGGGTCCAGTCGCGAACGCTTTTGTGACCCAGGGAATCGGGGGGCACTTGCTGCTCGTGGCTCCGGGAGAGCGGCGCTGACACTACACGAGCGCAATTCGGGAGGCGAGGCAGGGCCGGGCACTTTCGCCCCGGGGCAAGCGGGAGCGACGCCGGCCCTGGGACTCTCATCGGGTCTTCGTCCCGCAGGCTCTTCCGGGCCTCCCCGGATCCTGCCGCGCCCTCTGCCCGGGACTGGTCTCCTCACGTCGGCTCCCCGCCCCTCTCGGGAGCCTCCTCTTCCCTCGGCTCCTCCCAGTCCCTCCCGGGACCTCTCCGCCTCCCCGCCCCCTCCACCACTCTGGAGGCCGGGCTGGACCGGACCCAGAGCGGCCACCGCCCGCTTCTGCCATTCAATGGAGGACGGTCTGCTGGAGATCATGACCAAGGACGGCGGCGAAATGCCGGCACCTCTGGAGGTGTCCACCGTGCCGGCCGTGGGGGACGTGATCTCCGGAGAATACAACGGCGGCATGAAGGAACTCATGGAGCACCTGAAGGCCCAGCTGCAAGCCCTGTTTGAGGACGTGAGGGCCATGCGGGGTGCCCTGGACGAGCAGGCCTCGCACATTCAGGTGCTCTCGGACGACGTGTGCGCCAACCAGCGGGCCATCGTCTCCATGTGCCAGATTATGACCACGGCGCCCCGCCAGGGTGGCCTGGGCGTGGTCGGCGGCAAGGGGAGCTTTCCCGCAGCCCCCCAAGAGCCAGAGACCCCTTCTCCTGGGATCGAGGACAGCGGTTTGCTGGGTCGCGATCCTGAGGACGAGGACGACGACGAAGAGGAGGAAAAGAAGATGTCCCGCTCCGCCACACCCACTAGTCACTGTGAGCGCCTCGAGAGCCCCTGTGCTGGTCTCCTTGGGGGGGACGGGCCACTTGTGGAGCCCCCTGATCTGCCCGACATTACCCTGCTGCAGCTGGAGGGCGAGGCCTCCCTGTGAGGGGACTCCGAGGGGCACGACTTTCCCGGGCTGGCTTTGGGTTTCCGAGTGCATGACGCCAGCGGACTGAACAGCGCGGTGCAGCACGCTTCACTCCGACCGCCGCTCTTGTGGGTCAGGCAGAGAGAGACTCCCTGGAGGAAGGATTTATAGGGTGAAGGACTTTGGGAGCATCAAGAATGCTTTCTGCCTAACCAAGCGAGACGTAGCAAACTGCGGAAAGGTGAGGTTCCCGGACAGGAAGCGCCCATCTCTGGACTCCCATCTATCCCTTACCCTTTCCCCCCTCCCCAGCCAACAGGAGAACCCCTGAATTGTGTAAATAAAATTCTGCTTTTTCTATTATGAAAAAAAAGGACTTATCTAGGACTAGGACAAATAGTCTCTAACGATTTACCTAGAAATTAAGGAACTGGGGTATTCTGTTCTGGCAACAGAAAATGTACCCTTCTGCTGAAATCCAAGATATTCAGCGCTCTACAGAAGCCTCTCCCCCTCACAGATCTCTGCGGCTGCTGATTGGTAAAGGAAGCTTGAGGAGGGAACTGCAGCCCTAGGAATCTGGGAGAATGGGGTTCCCAGGGCCCCTGGGCTGGGAGGAGCTGGCTGTGAATGTGCATGAAGACATAATAGCTCAACCTCTAGGATTTTGCATGCAGAACGGATCCTGCCTTGTCACTGACTTCATCTGGAATTGCTTTATCCACTCACTGGGGCATAGAGAACAAAGAGCCCAGTTCACAGGCAGAGACTTGAGGGTGCTCAGCAGCAGCCCAGATTTAGGGGACATTTGAGGGACTCTTGGGGGCCGCAGCCAAAAACTGTCTCTCTCCTGGCTACACCCGCTTAACTTCAGTTCCTTTTCCTGTCAATATGTCCCTGCCTGCTGCCTCTCGGTGTTGCCTCCATAATGTCTTGTGTGTGTTATGTGAGTTGACTTGTGTAGTAGTGTGTGAGCCCTTACGGGCAGGGCTTGTGGCTCTGGTGTTAGGTTCAGGGGGCTTCAGACCCTTCTGTGAGCCCCGGGCTATCATGGCGCTTTCCCCTCTCTCTCCTTTCCCCTTTTTCCCACAACCAGGGCATGGAGCATGTGGCTGTCCTGAGGTTCTTAACTGATGTGCCTCCTTCCCATCTCCTCAAGTGGTGACGTTGTGTGCCCTTCCTCCTCCTCTGTGTATTCCTTTTCAATGCTTTCCTTGGTGTTAATCTTAATAAAGAGGTGTCATCTCCCCTCCTTGCTGACTGGTACTAGGGGGATGTCAGGGTTGGGCTTCTGGACCCATTGCATGGACCAGGGCTTAGTGGGAACTGCAGGGACCATGCCTTCCCTCCTCTCTCCTTGCCTCCAGTTCCAAGGAGTTGACCGTCCCAGCCCTGGTCCGGACATTCATTGCCAACTCTACCCGCTTTTCCTTCCATCCTGGACCTTGTCCTCCAGCTGGACTGGGAAAAGAGAGGGTACGTGCTGAGACTCCCAAATTAACAAGGGTTTTTAAAAACCAGAGCTCCAAATGTGCAAAAGACTTCTTTTCAAGTGACACACCTGGCCCTGAGAGGTGATTTCCAAATCTGAGTCCTGGAATAGCAGGCATGACACCTGTTTCATGGGAGGTTTAGGGAGAGGGTATTGTTCAGGAGGGATTGCCGGGGATCTCTGGGAGCAGAGTGACACATCACAAAGGAAACCGCAATAACTGCCTTGGGCCTCTAGTGGAGAATGCCGGTAAGGTGTTCCCCAGGGAGCTTAGGCTGACATAGGCTCTAGTCAGCTCCCTTGGGCATTGGAGATTTCCCAAGGCTGTCCCAAACAAAATTCCGGAGAAGAACAAACTAGGATGCCGTGTGTGTGTGTGTGTGTGTGTGTGTGTGTGTGTGTGTGTGTGTGTTTGCTGCTGGTTGCTGCAGAGAGCTGAAAAGAGCACTGGAGTCACAGAAGCTCAGTTCCAACACTGAACAACTGCTTCAGACTTAGTTTCTGCCTGTGTCAAATGGAGACAAGAAACTAAGAGTTGTAGGGGAGAAAAATATCTAAGGCCCCTGGGAAGTCTTGTGCAAATGTTAGTTTTCTTATATGTAGTTCTCTTGGTATGATGGTGATGACTGGCTCCTCTGGGAAAACAAAACTATGTAGGGAAGGTTCTAGAAACTCTTTATATAATCATTCCCTATCTAAAGAACTCTCATCCTTCAGGATAATCAAGTAAAGGGGGATAAGATTCCCAAGCTGAAATGGGCTTTTTCATCATAAATATCATGCAGTTATGGGCCAAAAAGGTCATGGGGCCAGCCCTGTACACATAGTATGACCAGAGGAAGCCTTGAGTTGTACAGTGGTTGGGGAATGTGGGCTGGGGCCCTAGAGAGGGCAACTAAAGCATATTAGTGGGGACATGTCCCTGGGAAGCAGCTAGGAGATAGGTTCCTGTTACAGTTTCAGTATTCAGCACCAGTATCAACAATGGTAGCTATCATTTATTGAGCCCTTGCTGTGTGCCAGACACTGTGCCCAATTTTATCTCCCAACAACCATACAAAGTACGTACTATTATTTTCACCTAGCAGTTCCAGAATCAGACTCTAAGACTTGCTCAAGGTCACACAGCTAGTACTCGGCAGAACTTAAACCCAGATCTTCTGACTTAAAGAACCCTTGACGGGAGCCATGCTACTAATTGCTCTTCTATGTGGATCTTCAGAGAAGAAGATCCCTCATTCCCCAACCAAGAGTCTAAGAGAAAGGAAAATAACATTAGTTTCAGTCACTTTTTATCTTCTCAATTGGAACAAGAAATCGCAATTCAGGTTTTGGTGACCCTTCTCAGAGACCAGTGGATGACAATACAAGAGCGGCACCAAGAAAATGGTTTTCTGGACCTGCTCCTTGAGAGGAAGAAGCCGATACTCCCAGATATTCCCCGACTCAGCTCCATTCTTGTGCCTCTCTCCCGTTCCCTGGAGCTCAGATTCTGCAGAGTCTGATTTGAATCTCAAGGCAGCGTAGCCCTTCAGCCTCCATAGAAAGGTCTGGTTGAACCCTTTCAACCTTGACTCTATTTTGGTTCCCCTTCCTATGCCCACTGTCCTAAATGTGTCATCAGTCCCTTAGCCCAGGGTCTCCTAGAAGTTTTCCACCTATTCCTTCTAAGTCCAGAAGGACTTACATCTCCCCAGGAAAAGCGATTCTTCGGCTTTCTTCGGTTACCTGCATCAGCATCTCATAGGGATCCGACACAGGTTAGTCTTTCCCCCTCCTCCTTCCTGCCTATTCCCCACTCTCCTCTTGCATTTCTCCTTTCGAATGCTCCTGATGAGTGAGTTTCAGGTGAGATTCCTAACCTGGGACTCATGGATGGGGCCACTATGGAAGTTCAGGGAACCATAGCCCCTTGAAATTGAATACAAAAATCATGTAAGTATGTACATTCTCTAGAGAGAAGATCTGTTATTTCAACTTAATTCTTAAAGGTAAGAATTAAGTAAAAAAGAATCACCGAGCCAAGGGGTAATGAGACTTTTTAACTTGAAAAATACCAAAGAAGAAATGATCCTGCCTGAACTGGTGCTGTATTGAACTGGCAATACACCCTTGCCTCTGGGGCCTCCAGAGTTTTTCCTACACGGAATTGAAATCTTCACATGAGTCTGATTACTCACCACCTACTCAACAAATACAAATTATACTGTTACCCATTAGAATGTGCTAAGAATATAATAGTACTTAGACTCTGCCAGGGCACTACTGACATGCAGAGGTGAGGAGATGGTCCCCTCCATAGCTTTGTGCTGCATTTCATGTCTGGGCCCAACACAACACTGCATGTAATCCATCATAGCTCTTTCAGTTTCTGGCACTCCTACCTCTCACTGGTCTAAGGGAAATCTCTCGGGGTTAGCTCTTAATCTCAAAATACAAACACATACAACTCTGTAGAATAAGCTCCAATGGTAGCCTGGTACAATGAAAATCTGTACTAGAGAAACAGAAATATCGTATTTTTCTGAGTTGCAAACTGGCCTCCAACATAAATCCATAGCTTTATGTGGCCTCAGTATCACCACAGACATGGTCCCTGCTTGATATGTATAATGAAATGGTTCACCCAGTTTCCCCACAAATAAGGAACAGTTCTTTCCCAAATATATTTAAGTCTATACTTCTTGTGAGACAAAAAACTGCTGGCACCTTTGAAAAGGCAGGTTTTCCCAAGCATCTTTCCCCATCTACATGCCTATAGAAATTCAGCCAAGATGCTCTGCTACAGTAAGACATAATATAGAAGTACAAAAGGAGTATTCTTGAATCTTTTATCCCAGCTAACACTCCCTGCCTCCTCACCTCAATTGTTTCCAGAGGTGAATTTCCCCAGAGAAACACAGTGCCTTTCTGCTTGGAAGCACTGTGCTTATTATAGAAAGAAGCCTGCTCTGTAAATAATGCTGTAATGGTGCCACCTGGTGAGGAGTGGGAACATTACAAGGGGGACCCTCAAAGTGAATTTATGGCTTTCAATTCAGCAAACACTATCAAATGCTTACTAAACGCCGGGCTCTCTGCCAAATAGTGGGCGGCAGGGATAGAAGGGTAAATTGAATACATAAAATGTATTTGGAGAATATAAAAACCAACTGCAATAAATTCCTAACAGGTCTCCCCCAGCCTCGTGCGTACCTATAATCCTGAAGATTAATCGTCCTAAACCACAGCTCTGAACAGTCTATTCTCCTCAGAGAATGTACCCTTGCATCATGTTCCCATTACTTCCTGAATTAAATACAAAATCCAGTGGTGGAGGGGAGTCAAGGTCTAATAAGACCTGGCATGCGTTGTACCCATACATTTCATTTCCCGGGTACATTTTCTAACCACCATCCCATCAATTGGAAGCCCATATCATCCAGTCAGCTAGAAATGAATGATTCCCAAGGGTATCCCAGTTCTTTTAATCTCTGGATGAGTGTGCTGGATGAGTTCCCCCTGGCTGTTAATTATATTGCTCTTAGTCTTCCCAAGTGCAGTCAGATATAAATCTTTACCCCAGAACAGGGACTTCTGCAGCCTCGGTCACCTGCACCAGCTTCTCACGGGGTATCCAGCAAGGCTGCTTTTCTCTTTTCCCTCTTTTGTGCTATACCTGTAAATGGGAAATGCCCAGAAACAGTATGCAAAGCACTTGATGAATTTGTGCTTTTATTTCTAGGCATCGGGTTCATAGCTTTCATCAAATTCTTAATGGTCTATAAAGCCAAAACGATTAAGAAACCCTGTAGTCCGTGCTATTCACCATTCCCCAGAAATGCCCATTTTCCCTGATCTGATTCTTCACTCATTCTCTTTACTCTTCCTATTCCATTCCATCCCAGTGTGACCGCTTTCTCCTTTTAAATGCCCCAATTTTTTTGTTTGTGCCTCTCTTTGGGACAATTACCACATTTTTTTCTTACTTGTTATTCTTCATGTGCTGCTTTTATTCCCCCTTCCAGATTATGAATATCTTGAAAGCTGGAACTACTTTTTTATTTTTATAGTTTCTGAAGTATTTACCTTGTTTTATTGACTTTAAGGCACCATCTTTGTGTGGCATATCATTATTTTAGGTACCACTAAGAAAGAAAAAATACTGCCAGTTATACTATTACTACACTTTCTTACCTTTTATATTTTAAAATTTCACTCTTATTTAAAGAGCTCATTTAGGCTTTTTAGAGATAAAACTTTTTATATCACTACAATGCACACAAATATAACAAAGTCATTATGATAGTCTTATTATTTCTTCATATTGAGCCTGACACTTCTGAATCACTTATTGATTAAGAGTTGCATTTATATTCCCTGGGCCATTTTAGTGTTACTAAAGCAGCATTTCTTAAAAAGAGAGCATCTCTGGTAATTTCTTCTAGGCCATAACACCTATTCCACAAGTTTTAAAGTTGGGTCTTTTTAAATCTTGCCAGAAAGTGTTCAAGAAAGATGTTCAGACAACCACCAGGACTAATATTCCTTCAAATGATCTTTAAATGGTTAATTAAATGAAACCCCAGGGGTTGTACATTTCTAGTCATGCCACCTAGAATAACAGGGCCCAGGCATATGTAGGCAATGACAACTGTGTCATAACTGCTGCTTGACCAAGACTACTTGTAAGCTGACACCCCATTTCGGGGAAAGTGTGCCTGGAATCAATGAAATCATCAGCAAGGGACCTTTCTCATAATAGGCAGAAAATAAGTTGTTTAATTGAGTCTTAAATATATAAATGAAAAATTACAGGGTTTTAGAGCTGGGAAGAAAAAGTAATATGCCACCATCTCTTAGAATCTTCAAAAATGTTATTGCTGAAAGAAACCTTAGTGATGCTCATAGAGCCATTTTATATATAATGCAGATGTCTGAAGAGACGGCCCATGTCTCAAAGAGATGATTAAATTTGGCCCAAAGTCAATCTCCAAAATCTGGGAATTCCACAGCATTTCATACAATTTCTGCATGTCCTATGGGCTATTTCACTTTTGATTCCCTCTGTATCCACACCCCTGAATCCATGCAAGCTACTTCAGTTGACTCCTTATCAACTCTGGGATGCATAAAACAGCCCTTTCACTGGTTTCAATAAGAAATATGACCTTACTAGGCATTTAAAAATTTTTTACATTAGACGTGAATTAAAAAAAGGAAAATAGGGGGTGGGGGTGGGGAAATGGCCACAAGGGAAGTTCCCACTGAGGACTTGATGCCTCTCACAGGCCCTTCACCCTATCCTCCCTTTATTCTCTTCCTCCTCCCGCCTGATCCAGTAAGGAGCAAATTCCTTCCCTTACTTTGAGGAAAATAGTTTCCCTCACATTTCATCCCCTGGGTGGGGGAGATTTACCTGTTTCTACCACAAGTACTTAATTAAAAAGTATATTCCCCTTCTAAGAGGATTTACAGTGAATAAACATTATTTCATTGCATATAATGAAAGAAATAGATGGGATGACATTCCCAAGGTTGCATAGTTAATGACAGCATGAGGACTAGAACCCTGTTCATCTGAATTATAGATTAGTGGGGTTTTCCCTCCAATAAAATGGTACTGCACCTTACTCTGCTATAAGTGGTTACAATATGAGAAGGAAAGCTGAGGGAGGCTTGGATTCGCCATGGGAATAAAAAGGGAAATCAAAATTCCTTTTAGAGCAAGCAAATAATTTTAGGGAATGATTTGCTCTTGAATTGAGACAGAGTGCTTCTCAGAATACTGAAGGTAAAACCTGTTTGCTGTCAGCATTGTTAACTGAATTAAAAGCACTTTAATTTGAAAATGGGAATGGTATGTGTGTATCCTGGCAGCCAGGAGGTGGGGAATGACAAGATAAAATGGAGAGGACAAACAGTTTAAAAATACTGAGAAAACCCAAAAATTTTTATACTACAGAGGACATCAAGTATTACATTGGAAGAAAAGCAGTAGCTGGGGTGGTATCCTCTAATTCTCTGGAAAAAGTAAGTAGAAAGGAATTGAGGTTTGGGGCGGGGGAGGAATACTTATGGCTTTTACTTCAGTGCACAGAGTACAGGAAATACACAAATAGAACTTGAGATTTAATGCTATGAGGAAAATAAAATCTCACAGATATAAAAAGAACTTGGTAAGATGGGACTCATGCCTGGAACACACAGTTAAAAAAAATAAGGTGCAGTGCATTGTTCCAAAGAAATAGAACTGGGTTCCGATGTGCAATTGGAAAGGAGGTGCCAGTTATGCGACACACACCATATGTTTGTGGGGAGTCTGCTTCTGGGACAGAAGCAGCAGCTTTGCTGTGATCTACAGAAAGTCAGCCCTTGCCCTCAGCATTGCCAAAATTAGAACAGGGAAGGAGAAAGAAAAAGGACAGGGAGGGAAAGGAGGAAAATGACAAAAGACAGTAAGTAGGAGGAATAAAATTAAAACAAAAGAAAATTATAGTAGAGTCAGAGCAGCACTTCATGCCACAAAGATAGAGTCTTGTGTGGGATTATACATGCTTGAAAGTGGAAACAAGAAAGGAATTATCAAGGTGAAGGTAAAAGAGAAGAAAAGAAGTGCTATCATTGTAAAAATGTGCTCAAGTCTGCCAAAACATAAACTGGATCATATAGATCCCAGGAACAAATAAATGAAACCAGCACAAAGCCAAGTTCCAGATGTGAAGGGGGAAGTTGATTGGATGTAATGTAATCCTTCAGAAGCAAGAGGCTAGCAGAGCGGAGCTGCCATTCTGGATCTAATTCTGACCCACAAAGATGGAATTGATTAGTGAAATGGGAGTGAGGAAAATCTTAAGAGAAAGTAACTGTGCCATTTTGGTTCTTCCTGACAGCCAAGGAGATAAGGTAAGATGTGTATCTAGGGCTATGGGAAGTCTAACTTCAAAGACTTAAAGGATATTATTTTCATAGCCTGAGGGAAAGGCTGAATGAAGATGAAATTCTCTTAAGAATGAAATTCAGTCAGTGCAATTACTTTGGAGTCCAATGAAAGGGAGTGGATGGAATGACTCTAGGGACTGCTCCAAGGAACTCAGATTTAGAGATGTCAGACAGAGTGTAGGCATAACTAAGAAAGTAGTCCACAGAGTTCAACACTTACAAAAGCGCAAGCCACAGGAGCAGTCGGTTAGCTCAGATGGTTAGAGCACAGGCTCACAGCACCAAAGTTGCCAGTTCGATTCCCACATGAGCCAGGGAGCTTGCACCCTTCACAACTAGACTGAAGACAACCACTTGACTTGGAGCTGATGGGTCCTGAAAAAACACACTGTTCCCCGATAAAATTTCTTTTTTTAAAAAAAAGGAGAAAAGCACAAACCATAAAGCAAAAACTGAGGAATTTAATTACAGAACAATTAAAGATTTATGGGCAAAGTTAATAGGCAAATGGCAGAATGAAGAAAATATTTGTTTTGTCTAAAACTGACAAGGATGAAATATCATTTTAGAATATGCAAGGAGCTCCTGCAAATGAACAGGAAAAAGATAATAACCTAATAGGAAAAAAAGGGTGCAAAAGATATCAACGGACAATTTACAGAATTAAAAAAAGCTAATATGTATATGGAAATTTAATCAAAACCATTAATAATCAAATGCAAATTAAACCATCAATGTGATATCCGTTTACACCTATCAAACCAACAAAAATTAGAAATCTAGATAATTAGAAATGTCAAGGATGTGGAAATACAGAATCTTGCACTGCTGCAAGATTGGTTCCACTACTTCTGGAAAGCTATGTGGCATTACTAGGACACATTAAATAGATTCGTACCCTATAGCCCAGCAATTCCTCTCCTAAGTAATATAACAAGAAATTCTTTACAAGTCCAGAAGGGGATTAATATGAGGATGTTCTCTGCAGGGTGATTTGTAGTGGCACGGAGCTGGCGGCACCGTGGGTGTTCACTGTTGGAGGAGTAGATATATACAATGCGGTGAGCGCACACCATGGAATACTAAGCAGCAGTGTGAAGCAACAGATTGAATGTGAGCATCTGGCAACGTGGGTGGAGATGAAAAACAGTGCTTCATGACAAAACTAAGACACACAATGAGACATATAGCTCAGTAGCTTTGGAGTACCTTTAAAAATACATGCCTACAGGGCTGGCCGAGTGGCACATTGGTTAAGAGCTGGCTTGAGAGGCCCAAGGGCCCCAGTTCGGATCCCACATATGAGGGCCAGTGACACTGCCCTCCACAGCTAAGATGCTGAACAACAGCTCAACCTGGAGCTGGGCTGCCTGAGTCCCCAGCGACGGCATAGGCTGCAGCCCCTGCTGCAGTCGGTTGCCATGGGCTACCGTGTGTTGCCAGCAGCCAGCATGAACAGTGAGCGGCCGTCCAGAAGCTGGCGACTGATCTGCCTCACCCGGGAAGAGCGCAATGATGGTGCCAACTTGGGCCAGTGAAGCAACATCCTCCACAACTAGACTGAAGAACAAAAGGACAGCAACTTGTCTGTTCCCCTTCCCCCAATTCCCCAGCACTGTTCCCATCCCCCCAATTTCCCAATAAAAATCTTAAAAAAAAAACATGCCTAAAAATAATAACTATTTTCTGAGAACATATTTAAACAGATATAACACATTAAGCACAGTAGGAAATTGCCTATTGTGGGATGGGGGGCAGGTAATGGGAGTGGAGATAACTGGTATAATGATAGAAAAGGAAATAAAGACATGAAACAACAGAGCCTTTCCTTGCAGGGACCAATGATGGCGTGTCATGAACTGAGGAATATGATTAACTCAATCCTTCCAGGAAGAAAAGCTTCAAAACAAAACATAGCAAAACACAAATACAAATATATCAGCACCTAGAACATGAAGAGAACAGCGCTTGGAAGAGGAAAAGCTGGAATGATGAAAAACTTGCAAAATACTGACAGTGAAATGGGCTTTTTCTTCCCAACAAGAAGTACAAAAGAACAGATAAGTCTGATGTTTGGGACACATGAGGTGTTGTTTACAGTTGGAAAAGAAAAGGTAACATTTTTGGAGGCACTGGTTTAGGTGTTTGCAGTATTTTACCTAATTTAATCCTCATAACATCACTGAGGTAGATAGTCTTAGTTAAGACTTGTTTGGTTGCAACAAATAGAAACCTATCTGTAATAGTTCTGAGGGGGGAAAAAAGAAGTTTATTAAAAGGATGCAAGGTTTTATGTCACAAAACCCAAAAGCAAGAATGCAGGCAGGCCTCCCAGGAAACAGATGGCATACTCAAATTAGGATAGTTTGAGAAGAGTTTAACAAAAGATTATTTACAAAGGTGCATGGCAGGGTGTGGGAAAATCACAAGGTGGGTACAGCACCCAGAATCTAGTATTAGGGGGGCTAAGCCTGAAGAGGTCATGGGAATGGTGGTTCCTGAACTTAGAAAAAGAGAACTATCTTGGGTTCCCTTCCCACGTGTTTCGCCCCTGGGCGAGGGTAGTAACTAGAGCCGGGTGTCACACCCTCTAGACACAGGTAATGGGAGATGGTGGCTGGAAATACTCAGAGAGCTAGGTAAAGAGGGCCACCTGACAGGAGCTGAGATCTTAACTAAAGGGACTCAAGTGAGTTTGCCACAATCCCCACCGGGAAAGAGACAGAGGATTAAATACCCCAACCTCACACTGCTATTGTACTTAATTTTGATCTTCTGCCTATTGGCCAAACCCAGAAAGCCAAAGGTAAGGGAATCTGTTGACATGGTCCATTCTGGTCAGCCTACCAAGCCCAGAGCTAGGTGAAGGGCAAAAGGCATTGATCTGAAGAAGCAAACAGACACCTAGGTCTTTAGGCTGGAAAATAAAAGCAAACACGTGTAATCAGATTAGAAGTCCAAAAAGATGAGATTTTAAGACTGCCCCTAGAAGCTCTAGGTATGTTTAATTTTCATGTCCTGGGTAAACCATGTTTCAATATATTAAACTGAATATCTCAGCTGAAGTCACAAACTAATAATAGGTGCCTCAGGGCTTCCTTGTGGGTTGAGGGGTCTGGACACTCCACTCCTATCAGCTTTGCCTTTATTTGGTTAATTCAGCAGGATTCTGCTTAAGATTTTATGGAGGAAATAGGGCTCTTATGGCCAGCTACTGTGCTAAGGACTCAAAAATAAATCAGACAGTAGCAAATAAATAAGAGTACAGTGGTAGGAAAACGCACACGTTATGAAGGAAACACAGAGAAAGTCCGACGAACCCAGAATGGGAAAGGGATCAAGGAAGGCTTTCCGGAGTGGATAACTGGAAAGGGGAGGTAAGGAAGCTCAGAGAGCATTGCCGTTCTACAAAAGAGGGGAGAGGAACCCAACGATTATGCAATTTGCTAAAAAGTGGGAGGGGGCTATCACCTGGAAAGAACTAGCTTAGAGATCCGTGGACAAGGCTGGGAGCTGTGATGACTCCGTGTGACTGGCAAGATTTCCGCTCCGGCCTGCCTCCAGCCTTGCTCCGCCCGCATCCCATCCTATCCTCTGACAAAGCGACGCGGCATTTCAACAATTCCACTCCGCTGGGAGGGGATCCCAAGGCCAGCGTCTGCATCTTCAGCGGGGGAGGGTGACTGCCCAGTCTCCAAAAATAGCTCTTGTTTCCCAGAGGTGGTCCAGTTAGCGCGGTCCGGCCCTGGCGGGGCGGCCAAGGAGAAGCCGCACATTGGTTGCCATAGCTGTGATCCGAGAGGCTGTGGAAGGCTGATTGGTCGCAGGCTCTTAGCGTGGACCACACCGGGTTGTAATTGGGTCGGAGTCCGCAGCCTCTTAGGCAGTTTGGGCATGCGGCTCTGAGTCCTGCTTATGGAAAAGGGAAGGGACACGCACTTCAGGGTAGCTTCTTGTTATTGCATTTATGTGGGTTTTCACGGCTTCTGGGGTCTTTGGGGACTCTTCGTGTGCATCCCAGGTCCAGGGACCAAAGCAGAGGCTGCAGCAAGGGAGACGCATCCAGGACTGCTCATGCGCGAGAGCCCCACTCTGTGCATTCCCACCTGGCATCCAGGGCTCCCGGGATCCCAGGACCTTGACGAGAAAGTGCTCGCCCTTGAGAAGACGGTTCTAGGTCACTCATCCTGATTTTTCAGCATTCGGGTCCCTGCTCACCCTCTGCCATCCACTTCGAACGTACCATTTTAACAATGAATCATGCAGTCCCTCTTGCCTGAAATTACTCCTCCCTGGCTTCTATCCCCTCTTCCCCCATTTCCTACCTTAAAAATTACGGCTTATTCTTTAAGGATTAGTTGTAATATCACCTCCTTGGTATAAAACCTGCCCCATTCTTCTGCAGTTATTCCATTACCTTCTTAGGAGAGCTAGCTCTGGAGCTGGTGCCCCAGTTAGAATTGCTGCTATTCCATTTGAAATGCGGTGTGATTTTGAGCAAATCACTTAACCTCTATGAGCCTCAGCTTTACTTCTCAAAATGGAGGTAATACCAGTACTTCAAGGGTTTTGTGAAGACTAAATGTAAAGCTGTTGGAATATAAGTGCTTAATAAATGTAAGCTGCTGTTATTTGCCCTCCCAACGTACTTTGTACAGGCCTCTTACAACCTTTTCCCTTTGCATTACCATTATTTGTTCTTGTCTGCCATACATGTGTGCTTTAAAGCTAGAACTGTGTCTTGTTTATGATGTCAGCGAACACCAGTGCCGGGCAACTGTAAGCTACAAAATTATTTTTCAGGAAACTTAAAAAAGCACCCTTTCCTTTTCCTTGCTGCCTTTATTTTTTTTTTCGCTTTTTTCTTTTTACTTTTAAAGGCTCATTGAGGCAGTAATTTTCAAACTTGGAGAAAAAGCTGAAATCCTATGAGGAAGACTAAGCCCTTCTTTTGTTCTCCATGTGACCAAGAAGACCTTAACATTCCCCTTTCCACTTGACTAAACTTGAGACAAGTTTCTTCTTGACCACAGGCCCCTGACCTCCCTTTTCTCAGAGCATGTACTTGTAATTGCAAATTCTTTCTCTGACCCTTTGAAATGTATATAAATCTTAAAAGCCCCTTCCTAGTTCTAAGACCCAGGGAATGTCTTTCTCAAGGGCCTGGGAGCCATCCCTTTGAAATGCAATCCTCAAGGAAGATAGCACTCCTATTTCCTAGTCTCAGTGGGAGAGTAAGAGCAAAACTTCAGTGGGCGCCTTGTTCAAAATCGTGAAACTACCGCCAAAAAGCTTACTTTTCCTTTGGGTGAGCCCCACCATTGCAGCTCTAAAAAACTTCCCAGCGACTTGTTTTGGCAGAGTTAAGTTCAATCTCCTATCGCAATAGTATTCAAGTCTTTCTTGCCCGTTTAACTTTGCCTGGTGTAACTTTTCTTTGATAATGGAAACCTTTAGGTTCTGCACTTATTGTTTCTTCTTGATTACAATGGTGTCTCATTTCTTCCACCTCTCTAAGAAGTGCTTCTCACATGTCCCATGATATCTAGAGATTCACCAATTTGGACTCAAAGGATTAGAGCTTGTAGAGTGAAGCTACTGCTTTACGTCATTGCAGAGGGTAACACGTGATATAAAGATGTGGAAAGGGTAGTACATCTATTTGAGGGCACCTTAAATTATTTGTATTCATCTTATGGAAGTGGTACCAGAAAATATGGAAGGGGCTTATCCCCTTTTCTTTCCTATCTATTATGAAAGGGGCATGAGAAAGATGCAATTTTCAAAGGAAGGGAACAGCTGAGAATATAATACCCTCTTAAGGGGTGCTGGGTTTGGTTAAGGAGAGAAGCTAGAGGAAACCGGAGAGGTCAGGGTTGCAAATACAAAGGCTTCTGCAACGGGGAAGGTAGGTGAAGAGATAGTCTTTAAAGTACAGGAAATGAAATGGATCCATTTAAGATGAGGGTAAGGCAGAATAGGATTGAGTTGCAATGAAATGAAAGATGGTTGAGAAAAAGGAAGGCTGTAGGGAGAGGGGAGTTAATTTGGGGTATGAACAACGGAAGGAAACTGGTAATCTGAGAAGCTTGGTAGAGGCACTTACTAGTTGGATCTGAAGGGAAATACCAAGCAGTCATGTTACTTTGGAAACTAGAGGATTTAGGAAAAGGGTCTTGACACACTGGCCTCTCCCACCTGTCCTTCCCCAACAAAACACAAGTATAGATATAAATAGAATGCAGTGTTGGCAATTTAATGCCAGTACAAATTGTGCCTCAAGGACTAGTGGAGGCGAAGAAGATGGAGTTCAGGCTGCTGATCCTTAGTCTTTCTTTTTCTTCTTTTCTCTAATGGACTTTTCTTAATATCAACACTACTCTATCTTTTTCTTCTTTACCTACTTTTCTCACGTAGGAGCAGGGTGGATGAGGGCATAGTCAGGATATGAGAGTGGAATGTGAGAAAGAAAAATAGACTGAAATGATAAGTTGAAAGAGGAAAAAAGTGTACTCTGAAATGCATATGCAAAACTCAGGCTAGGAATAATAGCTTGTCTTGTCAAAGTACTAAACAAATAAAATGAAGTGGAGTTAAGTGCACTTACGTATTTATCAGATCCTATTGTGAGAACATAGAAAAAATAAAAGCTCAGAAAACTCTCAAATTCTCCTGAGGAAGGTCCAAAAGAAAACAATGCTTGAAGTAACATCAGACAGATGAGCTTTAGACATAAATAGGATCTTCCAGGCCTCATGCTGGTACCAAGGAAGCTATGAGTACTCTTTCCTAGAGCCTTTCAGCATTGGTGAGTTACCCAGCCGTCAGGGCTAGAGGACAGAGCTTCCCCTCCAGGATCCTTCGGGCTAGACAGACTCTGCCTGGGCCAGGCTGGTCTGTCCAAGGGCCCTCACCATGGCCCTCTTCATTTTTTTGTTTCAAAAATTGTATATGATGGGTTTGCACATGGGGGTGATGATAGTGTAGAGGAGGGAGAAAGGCTTGTCTTTGTCAGGGCCATGTGTGCTGTGGGGGTTCATGTAAGAGAACATGGCCAAGGTATAGAAAAAGCTGATCATAGTCAGATTGGGAGGTGCAAGTAGAGAAGGTCTTCCTTCCCCGGACCTGAGGGGGAGGCTCTGCTGAAGATGGAGGCCCAGATGAAGGCATAGGAGATGACAGTGAGCTATGGGGCTGAGCAGCACCATGATGGCATCAGCAGAGATACCTCAGACAAAAGTGGGGGTCTCCACAAGAGAGGGTAATCACTATGGGGGCCTCACAGAAGAAGTTTTCTATGTGGTTGTCTCCACAGAATGGACCACGAAACACCATGTAATCAAGCAGGATGCCACTGGTCAGCCTAAAGAACCAGGCAGTACTCAGCAGCCTCACATAGACCTGCTGGCTCATGATCTGGGCATAGTTAAGCTGGTGGCAGATAGCAGCATAACAGTCACAGGCCATAAAAGCCAAGAGGAGGCACTCAGCCACACCCACACCAAACACCAGATACACCTGGGTCATGCAGGAGGCAAAGAGAGTGTATGGTTCTTGACCGCCAGGTGGATCAGCATCTGCAGGATGGCGGTGGTGATGAAGCAAATATCCAGGAAGGACAGGTGGCCAAGGAAAAAGTACATGGGGCTGTTATGCCTGGGGTCTGTCTAGGTGAGGAAGATGATGAGGCCATTTATAGCTGTGGCAAGGCTGTAGAGGACTAAGAAGAGGGCAAAGGTCAATGCCCGAGTGGAAAGGGAACCCATCAGGATAAACTGTCACTGTGCCCCCCGTCCCTTCCATCCACCATCTGGGGTCAGCTTGAGGAGGGAAGACAGGAAAGCACAGATGATGTAGATGTATATAGGTGTTATCTACTTGTATAAAACCAGATTGGAGACAAAGGAATGAAAAAGGTAAGAATTTCAGAAAGCTCCATGTGAGTCAGCAGTGTCGTGGGCACTTGTAGGCAGCAAAAATGGAATCACATTATGAACCAAGGGAGATTCTATTGTATTTTGTGGGGCACAGGCTATACCTGAAATATTGTATCTAGCCCTGAGAACTCTATTTTAAATGATCATCCACCAAGGGGACTATGTTCAGAGACAAACATGATAAAGGCCCTAGGAGCCATGTGACAAACTAGGACTAGAAAGAGGTTTTCATGTCATAATTTAAAATTTTATCTAACTTAAAATAATCATAATACATACTATATGTTAAGTATTGTTTGTTCTACATGTGTTGTAGGTAGTAAGTTTTTTAAACTTCAAGACAATACTATGGTAGTCTTTCTTTTAGTCTCACTTTACAGATATACAAGAAAGGGTCAGTAATTTGTCCAGTGTCACACAGCAAGTAAGTAGTGAAGCTCAAATTCAAATCTGCAGTCCAATTCCAAAAGGCACATTGTCTACTACCCCCACAGCTTCAGGATTTTGGATGCCCTACAAGTACTAGCCAAAGCATTTGACAAATGAACTAAAGGAGTGGTGTGTTGGTACGTGTTTAACAGATGGGCCTATGAGGGATACCTGATTTGTAGTATTTGCCAATTTCCATGGTGTAAATACTCCCACCATGACCCATTTCAAGTTAGAAATGCGACACCATTAAACATGGAGTTAGGAAGGGACCCATATTAGGTCACTATTATATGGTTTTTCCAACCATCCAAATACAATAGATGTAAATAACCTTGAGAGCATAGATAATAGTAAAATGTAGTGAAAAAACTTAGGAAGTGATGAATTCTGAGTATTTCTTTCCTTTGTTTTATAATATAATTTAGTAGTAGGTTTATATAATTTGTTTATAATGGCTGTGTTTAACAACCAATTCCTAACATTTCTGAAAATTTAACAGCTTTTGAGAGCTGGCACCAACTGGCTCCGCATGCCTTAGGAGTAAAAAGAAAAGGGTAGAATTATCGCTATTTGCAGAAGGTATTTCTAGGATTAGGATGAATTTCTCCCTCTCTGTGCTTCTGCCTCAACCTTTAAGGAGGCCAGAATTTCTATCTAAACTTCTTCAATTAAAAGGAAGTCATGTTACAGGAAACACGTCTGATCTCACTGTTCATCTTCACTCTAGAGCAGGGGTCGGCAAACTGCGGCTCGTGAGCCACATGCGGCTCTTTGGGTACATACATGTAGCTCTGAAGTAAAATTGAAAATGAAAATAAAAATATCATAGTCTCATTTATAATATTACTTTAAATTTTCCTTATTTGTAAAAATATATTTATGGCTCTCAAATAATTTTTAAATTGTTGTGAGGGACAGGATTGGCTCTTCCAGGGGTTGGCAAACTTTTGAGATGGAACGTACCCAAAGAGCCACATGTGGCTCGCGAGCCACAGTTTGCCAACCCCTGCTCTAGAGATAACCTAAATATCCCTCAGTTAGGAACTAATTACATATATTATGGTACATACATAAAATGGGACAATCTTGTGGAAATCATGTGTTACCTTATTCTGTTGCTATGGCTAGAAATGGTCTGTTTCACTGCAATAGGTGAGAAAGACAATCTCACAGAGCCTGAGGATGAGCTACCCCAGGGAGGACATCTGATGTTGGGTCCCTCTCTGGAAGAGGCAGTGCCTCTTTTAGTTTATATAATCCCTCACATAGAATCTCTCAAATCATTCCTGGTGAATGTCTACTCAGATAAAACCTCTTTACCCATTTGTAGTAATTTATAGTTTACAAAGCATATTCACATATGTTACTCCATTTAACTCTTACAAAAATCCTATGAAGTAGATACTATTTCCATTTTACAGATGAGAAAATTGAGACTCAGAGAGCTAAAGTAATCACCCAAGGTCATACAGCTAGTAACTGAAAGTAATGAAATTCAGACCTGGTCTTTCAAGTCCTTACAATACCTTTTCCACTAAACCAAGGTGCATAGGGCAGAGCTGCCACTATCTCCTGTAGGTTATACTATTAATGTCTCATTTAGTCAGGGACACACACACCACACATGTGTGCACACACACGTATGTTATAATCTACATTTCTTATAGCTATATTCCTCATTCATTAAATTTAATCCATGGTAAAGAAAGATTTATTATGAGGGGGGAATCCCTTTGAGATTTGAATACATTACCATTTTAGCCTTTTTCCTCAGGCTAAATATTCACAGCCCTTTTACCACACCTTGCTATCCTTATTTCCTCATTATCTTTAAAGTTTCCAGAAATAAGAAAAGAAACAACTAAAGAAGAAATTGATTGGGAATATGGAAGAAAGTATAGTAAGAACTAAATAAGCACATACATTTTACATTTTAAAAAATTCAAAGTATATAATGCCCCTGGTCAACAGGCTGACCAGATCATCCCTGAAACAAAGCATTATATATTATGAAGGGGGTTGAGTCAGAAGAACATTGAAAAAAGGATTTAAGAGGTTAAGAAAGAACCTTCTGGGAAATATCCCTATTCAAATATGGTGACCAGCTGTTGTCAAACTCTCGCAAGACAGAACAAGAGGAAATGGAGGTTCAGTGCATCAAGAGTATTAGGTTAGACAAAAGGAATACTTCACTAATTTTAATTAGGGATTAAAAAGCATCAAAGTGACTGACCAAAAGAGTAATGAAAAATCTTTTCTGAGGTCTTTGGAAACAAGACAGATTCCAGTGCATCAGGTCTGGTTTCAGCTCAAAATGGCCCCAAAGCAGAGTGGACTGGAGACTATGTTTCCTTCTGTGTTTGCTTTCTTGTTTAATAGCATCAAGATACATCCACTCATTTAAACCGGAGACTGGGTGACCTCTTCCACTTCTTCCTCACTCATTCATCTTCCACATCCAATTAGCCTTTCATTGTCTCATTTCAACTTCTTCCACCCCCTTTACACACCCTACACTCTAGTTACTATTTACCATACACAAATCCATTCATTTGTTCAGTTTTTATTTGGTGCCTACTGTGTACACACTCTTCTTGCCTCTATAATTTTACACATGCTGGTTATTTTCTATGTAATGTCCTTTAACCCTATTAGCATCTGGTGAATTCTTTCTCATCTTTTGTGGTGCAGATCATATGCTATATCCTCAGCAAACTTTCCCCAATAACCTAGAATTTCACCCCATTTCTTTTAGTGAAAATAGCTTAATTTTTTTTTAGAAGTAAGCTCTTTCAATTCCATAATTTGCTCTTAGAGCCACAAGTGCTGTGGACAGTTTATACAAGGCCCCCAAAACAAACAGAAGAATTAAATTGGCTTTATAACAGACAATTCTTGACAATAGACCAATACTGAGATATTTGACAATTTTATCATGGATTAACTAAGAAATAAATACTAAATATAACTGATAAAAATAATCAATAGAAAATAAAATTGAAAATAGGTAAAATTGTATGTGGTAATATTTAGATCTACAAATTTTGACCTGGGAAAATGGGACTGGATAAAAATAATGCCCACAAAAGAAAACTCATAGTAGCAGGAGCTATTATGGTAAAAATTGATTTAGACAAAAGACTGATATAATAGAACTGTGTTGGTAAGTTAAACATAAATTAATCTAGGTCAAAGTATTTTTATTCACATGACAAAATCGAAAATATTCTAAGCACTATACTAGAAAACTGATCAAGGAATTAATTTGGCTTAATAGAATTAATTATTAAGGGTAATTTCATATCAAAAATCATTGGCACTGGTATAATTCTCATTTAAATGTTTATATTTTTTAACATAGAATCAATCCCAGGGCCAAAATAGTGAAGGAAATATACAGGATCATAATAGTGGGACAAAAATATCTACTGGTTCTCAAGCACAGAGTAAGCTTTTGCTTAATAATTTCTGAACATAAATATTTAAACAGTGTGATTTTTGTTGATCACTTTCTAACTATATAACCCACTAAACTGAAATCTGCCTGAAATTTATATGTATTTATCAAATTCATTTGTATTTATCAAATTTGTAATATTTAATACATGATTAGATTGTTCAATCCTCTGAAATATTTGCATTATTTTGTGTATTTCTCCTTTTCTACTTAGTTTTCTTTATAGCATTTCAAGGAGTTTTAAATTTCAATTTATCTATGGACTTGTGTGCCTTAATTTCAAACAAACAAGCAAATTACATTCTATTGGTTTGTCGGAAAAGTCATGACACATTTTTGCAATGAAAAACAAAGAAAAAAATATGTCATGACTTTTCCGACAACCCAATATTAATCAGAAAATGAAAGATTCAATATAAGTCCATCATACAGAGAAACTGAGACAGTTGTTCCTTTAAAATTAGAAAAAACACCATCATAACATTTAATATTTCTTTATTCCATTATCCTGCTTTCCCAGAAGAGAGAAACTTGAGATCAAGGAAAGACAACTGAAAAATGTAAATTAATCTCTTTCCTTTAGTTTGTTTTAAGGCAGCAACTAGATGCTTCACACCACAACCTAATTATAGTTGTATAAAATTTTGAATACATTTCAGAAACCTACAGAAAACAGGAAGAAAGTAGAACTGAATTTTGAATGAAAGGGAACTTCTGAGCCAAAGATAAGTCATCAGCCCTGTGGCCCACATAGATATGTTTTTAGTAAGCCCGCAGTCTTTCCTCTGAAGGATATCTCACATAAAAATCAAGATTCTAGCTTCTCAGGGAAAAAAACAATCAAAAGATTTTGCTGCACTGTGCCTATTCTCATCAACAACTGATTGGAGTTTAGTGGTGGTCTCCCTGTTTGAACAAGCCTCAAGCCCTTCCTAGTCCCAAGACTCCCAATTGTCACTTCATTGCATTATCTGTATGACCACTAGAGGAATTTGAGCTTGTGAGTTTTGTCTAAGTCATACAAGAAATCATGAAGAGAAAGACAGATTTCACTACATCAAATGGAAAACTTTGGTACGATAAAAATATTTCTGATTAGAAATAGATGCATATATAGAGGCAATGATATATTAAATTTATTATGTAAAGAGCTCATCAAACACACCAAGATTTTAAGAGATAAAAGGACAAGAACTCATATTTGTAGAAGTGGTAAAACCATCCCAAAGCATTTAAACTTCTTCAGTAATCAAACAACAATTTTAAAACAATTGGATACCATTTCTGAACCATTACCAAAAAAAAATTGTTGTTTAATTATAACAACTGTGCTGATTAGATGGTACTCCATTCTTGGTTGTAAAGCAGTTTGGCAATATGTATCAAAAGCTTTAAAAATGTTCATTCCTGGGCCGGCCGAGTGGCTCAGTTGGTTAAGAGCTCACTCAAGAGTGTGAGCTCTGAGAAACAGCAGTTCAAGTCCTGGCCCGAGCTGAGCTGCCGCTGGGCTGCCAACAGGAAACAGCAGTTCAAGTCCTGGCCCAAGCTGAGCTGCCGCTGGGCTGCCAACAGGTGGCAGGATGGCTCTGCTAAAAAAAAAAAATGTTCATTCCTTTTAATATAAGATCCCTTTAATAATACAGACCCTGGAATCTAATTATCTGAATTCAAATCCTGGTTTCTCCACTTATCAACTGTGTAAACTGAGGTGATTTAAATTAACATGCCTCAGTTTTCTCATCTCTAACATGAAAATAATAATGATAGTACCTACATTCTTGGATTATTATGAGGATGAAATGAGTCAATACTTGTGAAGTTTTGGGAATAGTGCTATATAAGTTTGCTAAATGTGAATATATTCAACTATTTTTAAAATTTACTTTAAGAAATTAGTTACCAATTGAGAAAGTGAGGATGGTTCTGGCTAAAAGAATCTTGAGATATCTAAAAATATACATCTCAAATGATTAAAACAGATTTAGAAGGGTTGAACTCATGGTGTAATTAACCAAAATCTATCAAATTTAATAATTCTTAGACATATGAACTTCAGGGAATCATATTCTGAGATGATTTCCTTAGATATTGAAATTAAGAGAAAGGCAGACCCCTAAACAGATGAAAAAATAAAAAATTCTAAAAGAGTTGAAATCATCTAATTACATTACAAGATGTTATGAATCTAATAAATGTGAATTTTAGGTGAACATGTCATTGTGAAAATTAACCATTAGGTTTACAGGAGGATTGGTTTTAGGATACTTAGTTTGTTCCTTTTAGGCCATGGTAGAATTAATATCTAAATGGCTTTTGGGAATTTTGTGGGAATTAAAAGGGATACCACTATTAAATCCCTGGCTAGGTCTAACCTACATCCATCATGGGACAATTTACATTGTCCTAGCCTCATCAAAGACTGAGATCTATGTTCAACTGTTTCTTTACCATGTGGTGGCAAATTTAACAATTTTTAAAATTATAATAATATTTTCTATTATTTTATCTAGACATTCTTCAAGGTAAATGTGGTTTCTTTTCTTTTTTCTAGTCTTGACTCTACCTTCTTAGAGTTGGATCCACGGCAAAGTCTCCATATCTCTGTAATTGAGGGAACCTGAACTACGCTTTATATCTAATGATGGCACGACTGACATTGTGAGGGCCGTTGCTTGGCATGACAGATCTTTACCACGATAGACAAGACAGTAGCACAAACTCTAGTCATAAGGAAACTTCTCTGGCATCCACATGGGTGAGAGACAGCACCAACAGCCTTGTTTTAGATCTTTATTTTAATCTATTTTCTTAATTCTAGATGGATCTCACATCCCTTATCCTTTCCATTAAAATACTTGATGGCTGTTTATAGTCTCCTGTCCAGAGTCACAATCTAAGCTATATATAAAGCAAAATTCAAATAAATCTGAGAACACATTTCTTCTCCTGAAAATAGCCACCCCTAGAAGGGGGCTTAGATAATTTAGGGGAAAAAAGCCAACCCCCAAAACCTCCTTTCTTCTCAAACACCCTAAAAGATAGAGGGAAAACAAGATGAAAAAGTGACCAGTTAATATACAGATAGAGTGATTAGTTCTTGAACATTAAGAGTTTAGCTATTTTTACAGGATAGATTTGTAGGAAATTATACAGAAGGACTTTGTGATTAATGAGCGAAAACCAGCATTAGACTGGCTCTTTTCAGCAATCTTAGCAGCCATGGTTAATGTGAGCTGTAGTGTCATTTATGCTGTCTTAAAAAATTGCACGGATTGTAAAAAACAATCAGAAATACAAAGATAGGGAGATGAGATTGCCACATCTGAAAGTCTTGGAAAGAACTAGAGAGTTATCTAGTCAATGGCATCAATGTATTAACAGGTAAAATAGATACCATATTTGAAACTCATATATATATATATATATATATATATATATGGCAGATGTATAGAAAAATCTTAGGGTTTGGAATTAGATAAACCAGTACTTACATCTCAGCTTTACAACTTACTAATAGCATTTTGGAATAACATCTCTGACTTGTTGATTGGTGTAAAGATTGATAATGGAAATAATATTCTTAATGTGACTGACAAAGAGTAATTACTTAGTACATGTTCATTAGCTTCTCCTTTACATTTTTTCTCCCTTTATTTTTTTTCTCTCCCTTCTTCTCTTCTTTGCATCTCTTACGTTGGAAGAGATCTTTTAAGGTCTTGAATCATATTCCATTGCCATGGAAAATTCCTGGGTAAAAACTATGTTTTTTTAAAAATCACTTATCAGGATCAGGAAATTTTTTTGTATAGCAGATTAAACTCCTCTCCCATCTCTGACCCCATTTCCTTTTAATTTTATTTATTCTGTTGATCTTAAGAGAAAAATAAAAACAACTGAATCTTCATGTTACTGACCTTATTTTGTAATCTATCACAAACTCTTTGAGACCCCTCAGCTATCTTTTTTCAAAGGGTGAAGAAAGAAAAATTCACAGATAAACTGGAAAACTATTCATGCAGGCAAATGGATTGAGAGAAAAGCACAAATGGGAAAGGAGGAAGAGAAATAAATTGTGAAGCAGATAGAAGAAAAAAAGGCAGATGAGAAAAAAAAAAGATGAAGTGAAATAGGGAAACAATGTGCAAGTTAGAAATAAGAGATTGTGAAAAACATAATAATCCTAACAATCCCTGCCATCTCGGTGACTTCCATGGTTCAGATTCTCTCATAAACTCCTCACAACAACCTGTGAGGAACTCTGTGCTCTAAAAATGCACCTCTAATACGACTTTAAGATGGGGAAATGCAGCCTCAAGAGAGAGTAAGTGACCTGACTTGTCAAGTACCTAGAGAGGGATGGGGGCAAGACTCTAACTGTAGTCTTTTAGCATCCTCAAAACCTCTGTAGATCGAGGCCACTTTATCATTAAAGTGTTAAAGCCAAAAGAAATTTTCTGACTCCTGGGACAGTGCCCTTTCTGCTCTTCATGCTGAAAGAAGATGGAAAAATGAGGAAAGGGAAGATCAAGAGAGAGAGATGAAGGACGTCATGAAGGCAGACAGAGAGCTAGAAAGGGAGGCAGAAAACCCCCCAGAAAGATGAAAGGCCAAATAGGAATAGACTGAAAATCCCACAGGAGCATAATAGCACATGCTGTTGGATGATATGGAACCAACCTCCTCATCTAGGGATTTGGAACCCTCTCACTTCAGCCAGGTGACTCTGAGGAGAATTGGTTTGTTCTCTGGGCTCTTTCTGCCTTGTAGGCAGGTCACCTCAAAGCCAGACCAGCCCTCTCATTCAAGCCATCTGCATCTTCAGCCAGAGTCAGGAGGGCAGGTGGGCAGGCTCAGAGAGTCTTATGGAAACATGGAGGGAAGATACAGAGGAAGAAGCAACCAACTGGAGAGAGTTGGGAAAGCAGAGACACAGCTAGACGTTTAGAGAGGAAGAAAGAGCAAGTGAGAGGTTAACAGAGCCAAGATCTGTGATATCTCATCTACGGCCACTGTGTGCACAGCCCTGGTGTGATCTGAACACAGTTGGTTGCTGAGGGAGCCAGCGAGCGTTCATCTCCGATGGATGCTGACAGAGGCAGAGTCAGCTTTCCACACAGAAGTGAGCACGTTCACCGACCTTCTCTGTGGGCTTCGGCATATACAAGTGAGGCTATCAACTGTGCTGATATCAGGCCCAGAGTGAGGGAGCAGTGAGTTCTGCTGTAAACCAGCTGCTCATCCACAGTGTGAGCTCCTGATTCTCTACTCCCTCTGACTCTACTGTACTCTCCATGCTGTCTCCTCACTCTCTCTCTCTCTTTCTCTCTCTGTCTCTCTCTCTCTCTCTCTCTCTCTACACACACACACACACACACACACACACACACACACACACACACACACCCAGAGTAGCAGGATATCCAATAGACTCTCAACATCAGGGAGGCAGAGGCTGCCTCTCATTGGTCACTGATTGGAAACTGACTGTAACAGATGAACAGCCCATTTCTTGAAGTCTGCCATAGTCTGACCAGGTCTCAGGAGTTTAAGCAGATCAGATCAGTCCTAGTATCCTCAGGGAGACTTGTCCATTGGCAAAGGGCCCTGGACTTTCTGAGTTAGTTTGGATTGTTGTTTGGAAGAACTAAGGGTCCTGCAGGATGTTTTCATGTTTCCTACTCCCTATGCCAGAAAAAAAAAAAAACCCATTCTCAGAGGTAGAGCCTACTTAGAACCGATCACCTTGAACCCCAACCCACAGCATTTAGGGAGATCCAGTCCAACATGAGATCCCAGGAAACACAAATGAGAGTAAGTATGTTTTCTTTGGAAAAAAAGGTCTATTCAGAACAATTCCTAAATCGAATCAACTACGCAGTCATGTTCAAAGTTTCCAACTTGTCCCATATATTTTTTTTTAAGTTGGTTTGGTAGAATGAAAATCCAAACAAGACCCAGAACGTATAAGCAGCACAGGAAAGAGTGGGCCTGATAAGACTAATTCTGCACACCTCTGCTGGCAAAGGGGAGTTCTCATTTCCTCTCTTGCCTTGTTCAGGTGGGCTTAGCAATTGCACAGGGCTGAAGCTATGGGAGCAGCATTTCAATCTCTACAGGGAGGTTTGCCAGGGACTACAGGGCTGATAATGAGTTAGTGTACCACACATAAATCTCTATCCCCATTTTCATCTTCTCCTCAAACAATCTTTGATACCATGTGCCAAGGGACAGATGTTGAAAGCAGCCCTTCTTTAGGAACTGCGGGCGCCTAGGACATTAATGCAACATGAGGATGCAACCCGAGAGAGTGAGGCAAACAAAAGCCTTCCTGCCAGGAGGTAAGGAGACCATCACCTACAAAACAAGGTGAGAAACAGGGTCAGCCTCTTCTAGGAGCAACTCTAGGGAAGGGCTGATATTTTGGAAATGATTTATGAAATAAAGAGCTTCCAATCCAAGTAGTATGGAGAAAGCTTTGAATGTATCTCTCTCTAGCTTCTAATCAAGATGAAGAGATATATTCTAACTTTTCTCCACACCCTTGGACTCATTCTTGAGGGAAATTACTTCTGTGGTGATAAACAGACCTCTCTATAGGAGTAACTCTGACCCTTAGTTCTTTAACCACAAATGAAGCCCTGAATGAAGTCTTTAGCTCACTTTTCACGGTCTGAAAGAGCAATATCAAACTTATTGCGCCATCTGGAGGTACTAGTGTTAAAAAACAACCCTTATCCACTTTTTTAGGCTGATCAAATTACTTAATGCATAACTTGTGCAATATAGCAATTTTTCAAGCTGGGTGTAGTGGAGTATCTTGAAGGGAAAGAGCCTTCCTTAATTAAGATGATTAATTCCATAAAGTGATTTTTTTTAAGAAATAGCATTGCTGTACAAGAAGGATGGCAAAACTTTGTCTTTATCACACTTTATGAAATTGTTCTGAAGGCACTAGCTAGAGTTCAGGTCTGATTGCTTAGCACTGTTAATGATATTTAACAGATGGTAGGGAAGTATAACAGCTAACATGCTACTATGTACAACTCACAAAAGCCCATGCCTTTCTTTGGGAAATAATAAATAGAAGTTCTTAATTTTAATGTAGACATATTTAAGATTTTTTTCTGGTTTTTTTTTGGGGGGGGAAGGAAGGTTAGCATTTTTTTGTGTCTTGTTTAAGAAAAATTTCCTTACCCCAACATCATGGAAATATTCTCCTGTATTATGTCTAAAGCTTTATTGTTTTGCACCAATTAGATGTAAATTTAAATGGAAATTGCTTTTGTATTCTATAACATCAAGTAGGAGTCAGATGTCACTTTTTTCTGTATGGATAACTAGTTATCTAGGCACCACCAATTGAAAAAATATCCTTTCCCCACTGCTTTGCAGTACCTTTGTTATAAATCTTGTGTCCATAAATGTGTGGATTTTATATGTGCACAATCTTTTCATCTGTTAGTAAAGGTAGTTTTAATTCTTCCTTTTCACTCTTAGACCTTCAACTTTTTTTGCGTGTGTGTTCGCGTGTATGTGTGTGTGTATGTGCCTTATCGCACTGGCTAGAAATCCAGTGTAATATTCAGTACAAATACTAAGAATGGAAATAGCTATTTTATTCCTCACCTGAGGGTAACAAGTATTCAATATCTTGCCTTAAGTGTGATATGAACCATAGGGTGTTTTTTTTTGTTTTTGTGTTCTTGTAGATTTCCTTTTGGTAGATTGAGGGAATCTAACTTTATCTAGCATTTCTTTCTCTCAAGGTCTGCATTGTACCTCTAAAGATTTTGTAAATTTCATGTGTTTCAATGGTTATCTTTTCTTTTTGTATATTCATTCTTTCTCTTCCTGCCCCCAACTTAGGTTAGCTAGTTTATCTATTTTGTTTCAAAGAAACAAAGGATTTGCATTTAAGTAGGTATGTCCTTTACGTCATTAATTTTTGCTTTTATCTTTATTCTTTTTTTCCTTTTATTTTGTTTCTTTTACTTTGTTGTTCTAGCTTTTTAAATTAGGAATTTAATTGATTTATTTTCACTTTCTTATTTTTACTGATGCAAGTGTTTAAGGCCATGAAGCTTTCATTGATCACTGCTTTAAATGAACTCCATAAGTTCTCAAATGTAGTATTTTCATTATAATTACGTTTTAGAAATTATGTCATTTTGATTATATGTCCCTTGTCACCAGGAATTGTTTAATACAAGGTATTAAAATTTTCTGGTGGAACATTCCATGCTCATGCATAGGAAGAATTAATATAGTTAAAATGTCCATATTGCCTAAAGCAATATATAGATTCAATGCAATTCCTATCAAATTACCTAGGGCAGGGCCTGCCGAGTGGCTCGATGGTTAAGAGCTGGCTTGGGACGCCAGAGGGCCCCGGTTCGGATCCCACATATGAGGGTCAGTGACACTGCCCTTCACAGCTAAGATGCTGAACAACAGCTCAACCTGGAGCTGGGCTGCCGTGAGTCGCTGGTCACAGCGTAGGCTACAGCCCCTGTGGCAGTGGGTTGCCATGGGCTACCGTGTGAAGCCCATAGCCAGCATGAGCGGCCAGCAGCCGCAGTGAGCGGCCGTCCAGAAGCCGGTGACTGATCTGCCTCGCCCGGGAAGAGTGCAATGATGGTGCCAACTTGGGCCAGTGAAGCAACGCCCTCCACAACTAGACTGAAGAACAAAAACAACAGCAACTTGTCTGTTCCCCTTCCCCCAATTCCCCAGCGCTGTTCCCATCCCCCAATTCCCCAATAAAAATCTTAAAAAAAAAAAAAAACTACCTAGGGCATTTTTCACAGAAATAGAAAATATAATCCTAAAATTTATATGAAACCAAAAAAGACCCCAAATAGCCATGGCAATCCTGAGAAATAAGAACAAAGTCGGGGGGATCACGCTTCCAGACATTAGAACATACTACAAGGCCACAGTAATCAAAATAGTATGGTACTGGCATAAAAATAGGTATACAGATCAATGGAACAGAATAGAGAGCCCAGAATTAAATCCATGCATATATGGGCAGTTAGTCTATGACAAGGGAAGCAAGAATTTACATTGGGATAAAGATAGACTGTTTAATAAATGGTGCTGGGAAAATTGGACTGACACATGCAAAAAAATGAAACTGGACCACCTCCTTACGCCATATACAAGAACAAATTCAAAATGGATTAAAGACTTAAATATAAGACCTGACACCATAAAACTTCTAGAAGATAATATAGGGTCTAAATTTGCAGACATTACCCTGAGCAATGTTTTTACTGATACATCCCCGCGGGCTAGGGAAGTAAAAGAAAAAATGAACATATGGGATTACATCAAACTTAAAAGTTTTTTCACAACAAAAGAAACCATCAATAAAACAAAAAGGAAGCCTACTGAATGGGAGAAGCTATTTGTCAATGATATATCTGATAAGGGGTTAATATCCAAAATATATAAAATGCTCATGCAACTCAACACCAAAAAACTAAACAACCCAATTAAAAAATGGACAGAGGATATGAAGAGACATTTCTCCAAAGAGGACATACAGATGGCCAACAGGCATATGAAAAAATGTTCAACCTCACTTAGCATTAGGGAAATGCAAATAAAAACCACAATGAGATACCACCTCACCCCGGTCAGAATTGCTATTATCAATAAATCAACAAACAACAAATGCTGGCGAGGTTGTGGGGAAAAGGGAACCCTGGTGCACTGCTGGTGGTGGGAATGCAGACTGGTGTAGCCACTATGGAAATCAGTATGGAGGTATCTCAAAAATCCGGAAATGGAACTACCTTATGACCCAGGAATCCCACTCTTAGGTATTTATCCACAAAAACCCAAGACATTAATTCGAAAAAATATATGTACCCCTATGTTCATAGCGGCGCTATTCACAATAGCTAAGACTTGGAAACAACCGAAATGCCCATTGGTAGACGACTGGATTAAGAAACTGTGGTACATTTACACAATAGAGTATTACTCAGCTATAAAGAAGAAGGAAATAATACCATTTGCAACAATATAGATGGAACTAGAGAACATTATGCTAAGTGAAATAAGTCAGTCAGAGAAAGACAAATACCATACGATCTCAGGATTCTAAGGAACTGAATGGATGGGAGATATGGATGGAGATAGTCTCAGAGACACAGAGGAAAAACTGAGAGTTGCTAGTTGGGAGGAGGTGGGGATGAAGGAGAAGGGGAAGGGATGAGACAATACAAATTAGTAACTACAATATGGCCTCAGGGATAGAAAAGACAGTCTGGGGAATATAATCAATAATGTTGTAAATATTTCTTAGGGGGCCAGATG
>NW_017731990.1:32643-83192 GCF_001890085.2 Hipposideros armiger | reverse complement strand
CCCGGGAAGAGCGCAATGATGGTGCCAACTTGGGCCAGTGAAGCAACATCCTCCACAACTAGACTGAAGAACAAAAGGACAGCAGCTTGTCTGTTCCCCTCCCCCCAATTCCCTAGCACTGTTCCCATCCCCCCAATTCTCCAATAAAAATCTTTAAAAAAAATTTTTTTTTAATTTTCTGGTGGATTTTATTAAACATTTGTTATTTATTTGTAGTTCTTTTGTACAGTCATGCGCCATTTAATAATGGGGATATGTTTTGAGAAATGTGTTAGTTGATTTTGTCATTGTGAAAAACATTGTAGAATGCACTTACACAAACCTAGTATAGCCTACTACACATCTAGGCTAGATGACATAGCCTATTTCTCCTAGGTTACAAGCCTGTACAGTGTGTTACTGTACTGAATATTATAGGCAATTATAACACAATGGCAAATATTTGTGTATCTAAACAAATCTAAACATAGAAAAGGTATGGTAAAAATATGGTATGAAAGATAAAAATGGCAAAACAGTATACCATGGATGGAACTGGCAGGACTGGAAGTTTCTCTGGGTGAGTCAGTCAGTGAGTGGTGAGTGAACATGAAGGCCTAGGACATGACTGTACACTACTGCAGACTTTATAAACACTGTACACTTAGGCTACACTAGATGTACAAAAAGTTTTTATTTCTTCAATAATAAATTACCCTTTGCTTACTGTAACTTTTTACTTTATAAACTTTTAATTTTTAAAAAACTTTTTGACTCTTTTGTAAATAACATTTAGCTTAAAACACACATGGTACAGCTGTACAAAAATATTTTCTTAATATCCTTAGTCTATTTTTAACTTTTTCTCACTTTTTAAACTTTTTTGTTAAAAACTAAGACACATATACATTGGCCTAGGTCTACACAGGGTCAGGATCATCAATATCGCCGTCTTCCACCACCACATCTTGTCCCACTGGAAGGTCTTTAAGGGCAATAACACGCATGGAGGACAGGGTTTTTGTTTTTGTTCTTTTGTTTTTTAGTGCAGTAAACTATTCTGTATGATGCTGCAATAGTGGATACATGTCATTTTATATTTGTTAACAATCATTGAATGTATAACACAAAGAGTGAACCCTAATGTAAGTTAGACCTTTCTTCTATTTTAATAGAAGCATTTGTTGCTATAACTTTACCTTAAAGCACTGATTAACTATATCTCACAAATTTTGATATGTTGATTTAAAATTTTTGTTCAATTCAAAATAGTTTCTAATCTTTCTTGTAATCTCTTCTTCAAGTGATGAGTTATCTAGAAGTGTGTATTTTTAAAATGTTTCAATATTTGGGGATTTTCTATGTTTTTCTGTTATTGATTTCTAATATAATTTTATTATGATCAGATAACATAATTTGAATAATTTCAATTCTTTAAAATTCTCTATTTATTGCCCAGCATAAGGTCTGTCCTGGTGAATTCTCCATGGGCACCTGGAAAGGACAAATATTCTGCTATTGTTGGGTTTAGTGTTCCAGAAATGTCAATTTGGTTAACATGATTCATAGTGTCATTCAGGACTATTATATTTTGTGATTTCTGTCTACTTGTTGAATTGATTACTGAGTTGTCTCTATTATTGTCTTTTTATCTTTTTCTCCTTCTAGATTTATTTACTTTTGACTCATGTATTTTGAAACTCTATTCTTAGGTACATACACATTCAGGGCTGTTATGTCTTTTCAGTGAATTGTCCTCTTATTAACCTTTGTCTGATTATAATATAACTCCAGCTTTCTTTTGATTAATGTTTGTATGATAGAGCCCTTTTATATCTGACAATCTCTGTCTTTTTACAGGTGTGTTTGAACCATCTGCACTTAATATAATTAATGATAATGATTAGATTAAAATCTACCATATTAGTAGTTATTTTCTATTTGTTTCATATGTTCTTTTGTTCTTTTTTCCCCTCTTTCTTGCCTACTTTTACATTAATTGATATTTTTATGATTCCATTTTATCTTCACTATTGGCTTATTTATACCTTTTAAAATTTGTTATTTTAGTGATTGCCCTAGGATTTTTAATAGACACATTAATTAATTATAGTCTACCTTCAAATAGTATTATGACACTGCAGATGTAGAATAATAAGTTTATAATAATGTATTCCTAACTCCTCTTCCAGTTCACTGATTTTTTTCCCCCTTGGCTGTGTAAAGTCTACTTATGAGCCCATTGGAGGCATTCTTCATCACTATTACCATGTTTTATTATTATTATTATTATTATTATTATTATTATTATTATTATTTCTAGGACTTCATTTGCCTTTTTCCTTTACTTCCCATTTTTGCCCCCAAATTACCCAACTATTGGTGTATATTGCTCATCTTTCTACTATAGTCTTTCACATATTAATCAGAATCATTTTAAATTCTCTGTCTGGTAAGGTAAATATCTAATTCATTTTTTGTTTTTGTTTTTGTCTTTTTCTTGCTTTTTAAAATACATGACTCCTAATTTTTGGTTGAAAGCCAGACATTGTATGTAGGACAGGAGAGACTGCAGAATATAGTAGTATGCCTAGACATGGCCATGATCTAGTATCTATAATTTTGGAAAAATTCTCAATTGACCTTACTTTCCCTCCAGTTATTACTTCAATTCCCTTCAATTTTCAAAGAAACTTTCCTTAAAGAATTGTCTGGGGCCAGCTGAGTTGCTCGTTGATTAAGAGTTGGCTTGGGAGTGCGAACTCTGAGCAGCAGGGTCGCCGGTTCAGATCCCACATGGGCCAGTGACACCGCGCCCTCTACAGCTAAGATGGTGAACAACAGCTCGACCTGGAGCTGGGCTGCCGTGAGTTGCTGGTGACGGTGTAGGCTGCAGTGAGGCTGCAGTGGGCTGCCATAAGCTACTGTGAGTGGCTGGCAGCCGGCGTGAGCCACCGTGAGCAGCCGTCCAATGGCCGGCGATCCATCTGCCTCAGCTGGCACAAACACAATGATCACAATACCAACATGGGCCAGTGAAGCAACGTCCTCCACAACTAAACTGAAGAACAAAAGGATAGCAACTTGTCTGTTCCCTCCCCCAATTCTCCAATAAAATCTTAAAAAAAAAAAAAGAATTGTCTATATAAATTGTCTCTACTTCTTCATGTTTCTTTCTTTATCTCATTGTAACCTGGTTCCATCCCAATTCCTCTGGAACTGTTCTTTTATTTTTAAATAACTTTTCAGTTTTTCAATTACAGTTGATAATCAATATTATATTAATTTCAGGTGTACAGTATAGTGGTTAGACATTTATATAACTTACAAAGTGATCACACCAATAAATCTAGTACCCACCTGACACCATACATACTTATTACAATATTATTGACTATATTCCCTATGCCATACTTTTACACCCTCATGACGATTTTGTAACTACAAATTTCTACTTCTTAATCCCTTCCCCTTTTTCATCCATCCCCTCACCCCGCTCCCATCTGGCAATGATCAAAATGTCCTCTGTATCTATGAGTCTGTTTCTGTCTTGTTTATTTTGTTCTTTAGATTCCACATATAAGTGAAATCATACAGCACTTGTCTTTCTCTGTCTGACTTACTTCATTCAGCACCATACCCTCTAAGGCTGTAAGAGTGAAATTTAGTAAATCAATAACATAGTTAGACTTAGTTTGCAGTTTGACCCACCCTGATATTCAGCTATTTCCTCTTTATTTCTCCCCTGATTAACTGAAGAACTCTATTTTATTTCCTTTCTCAAGGCTACTCATACCTCATTAATCCATTTAATCAATAGAATCCTAACCTGAAAAGAGCAATTTCTTAATCCTCAGGCGCCCAAACACTGGAGTACACATCAAGCCCAGGCCTCAGTGGTCCAGTCTGAGTCGGAGTCCAGAGATAACATTATCTTAAAACAGACCAGACCCAGGAAGCAATGTCAGCCCTCAGACCTGCCTGACCGACTCCCCCTTTCCTTTGTTCTGTTTCTTGTGTCCCTATAAAACCTTCTGGCCAGTCTAGTAACGGGGAGGTGGCCTTTGGGCAGGAGTCCGCCATCCTCCCAGAATGCCGGCATTCTGAATAAACCTGCTTTTCTTTTCACCAATCATGTCTCTCAATTTTTAACTTTGCAAGCAGCAGGCAGCTGGACCTTAGCATGGCATCAGGACCATCCATGTTGTTGGAGATAACAAGATTTCATTCTTTTTAATGGCTGAGTGGAACTGTTCTCATCAAAGTCTCTGATAATGTTGATGGCCTCTTATCTATCCTAATTTTATTCAGTCTCTCAGCTGTTTCCTTTTTCTTTCTTGAAACAACAGACTCCTACCCCATATTCATTCATTTATTATTATTATATTATTATTATTTTAACAAAATCCTAGTCTTATTAAATACAGCATTATGAGCAGCTAAAAAAAACCTTTTCTTCAGGCTTTCTTGCATATAGAGATGGTCATTTGACTAAGCCCCTGCCAGTGAGATAGATATAAGCAGAAGCTTCTTGATGGGATTTCTTTTAAAAGGGGTGGAGGCTGACTCTGCTGGGTTTTGCCCCTTGCCCTTCCCACCTCCCCCCCAACTTTTTTTTTGCCTGAAATGAAGACATCACCATTGGAATCCAGAAGCTCTTTTGCAACTATGAGATGACCTTGAGGATACTGACATACTATCATTTCTGCCTACATTCTATTAGTCAAAGAAAGTCACACAGTCAAGTCCAGAGTCAATGGGCAGAACTTTACAGTCACATGACAATAGATAGGGATTATTATCCTATTACAAGAAGAGTGAAACTAGTATATTAAATCAACCTATATAATTGCCCATTCCAGAAACCCATGAGTCATTTTTCATTCTTCCATTTTCCTCACTCCCCACCTCTAATCCATCAGGACAGCCTACTAAACCTTTTGTCAAAGTATGTATAGAATTCATACATTTTCTTTCTGCCACTCTAACCTAAGATATCATCATCTCTTCCCTGGACTCCAAGAGTCTCCTGATTGGTCTTCTCGCTTTTACTCTTACTGTCCTTCTATTAATTTTCCTTAATGCAACAAGACATGTTAAAATGTAAATCAGTTTGCATTGTTCATTCACTTAAAAAATAAATTTCTATTGCACTTAGAATAAAATTTAAACTCCTAAAAACAACATTCAAGATCAAGTATTATCCTCCGTCTGCCTACCTCTCCAGTCTCATCTCATTGTTTTTTTCGTTACTATATTCCAGCCACATGAGTCTTATTTCAGAAACTTGAAGTTTCCAAGCTCTTTCCTATTTCATTGTCTTTGCATATATTGTTGCATCTCTCTAGAATGCTCTTTCCCTAATTTTTGCTATGACCAACTCATTCTCACTCCTTAAGTCTTAGCTTATAATGATAGATATCATTTTCTCAGATAGGCCTTCTCTTACCCTCCTCTCTAAAGTTGGTCCCCCTGCTATTCTCTTCTCTACATAGCTCTTGGTTTGATTCTATTTTAACTCTTGTCTGTTTACTTATCTCCTCAACTAGAGGGTAAGCACCATGAAGGCAAGAGCCATTTCTGTGTTGTTCACTGTTGTAGCCCCTCGTCTGTCCTTGATCCTGGCAGTTTGTAGGGTTGTGTGTGTTTTTTAATGAATGAGTGAATGAATAAATAAATAAGATAACGAAGATCTGATCCAGGGCAGTGGCCATGGAGAAAGAAAGGAGAGAACACTTGAAAATTTTAAGACCCAGGTTAAACGCCCCATCCTCTCTAAGGCTTCTCCTTATGTCTTCAGTCAGAAATTGAGTATAGTGTCCCATGGCTGAACAGCCTCTGATTTCTGTTTATGCCTCATTTGTGGTACTTAACATTCCTTAACTCTTGTGGTGATTGTTTTGAATGACTTCTTTCCTGCCAGATTTTTACCTATCTTAGGCAAAGACTATGTTTCATTCATCTGTTTCTCATAATATGTAGCACTCTGCTAGGCACATAGTAGACTGAATATGTGTTTTGAATGAAAGAATGAGAAAATGACCTGAACATTTTCCAGTTCTAGGTTTGAGGGGAAGGGGTCTCCATAGATTGGGTACCTGGATAACTTCCTGTGACTCACCCTTTTAGGGAGGCGCCCATCCTGCTTGAAAGTTTTACAATCTCATTACAAAGGTTCTTTGTCCAGGGCATGAGCTTGCCCGTGTTGACCAAAGAAAGGTACACATAATGGATTGATCTTTTTCCAGATTTAGTCATCTCAAGTAAAAGCCTGTTATTCCCCCAATGAATTATAATACTGAGCATTTCCCAGCACATCCCAGTTAGGCCAATAGAAATGACTATGAGTTTCCAAACTTTTCTACCTGGGGAAGCCTGGTAATAGTATTGAGCACACTGAGGAGGCACTTGGATCCCAGCCAGCCTCTCATCCTCCCTCCTTCTCTGGTGTCTGTGGGAATAGGCCTAAGGGGAGGAGAAGGTAGAGCCTAATTGAGATGCTCAGTGCCTCATTAGTATTTGCTACTTAGAGATTCCCAGAGGTTTCAAGTGTGGAAATCCCTATAGGCAGCTTTAGTTCAGATCAGTTAAGGTCAGCCTGAGTTTTGCTTTTACTCTAAATGAGTCTCAGGAGGTTAGTTAGGAAGATGCCTACAGGAACTCCCCAAAAGACAGCCCAAAGAGGATCAGGAACATCTGGGATTTAGTGAAAAAGTGAGCAAAGGGCACATGTCCAGCATATGTCCTTGGAGATCTTGTTCCAATAATACTAAGTAACCTGGCAGCTCCAGGGCCAGTTCTCCGGCTAAGCTATGTAACTGAAAGACAGTCCCTGAAAGGCCCTCTGTACTCCCATCCTAAACCTTTCCTTTGCAGTCACTTCTGGATGAGTAAAGAGAGGTTGGTCTCTGACTTTCGGATATCTCTGTTAACATGCACTTCTCTAATTTATCCCAATCACAAACAGCCAGATCAAATCCCCTTCTGGAAACAAGACTTTCATCTCATTGTATCATGCATTAGATTGCTTCTAACAACAACAACAACAACAACAACAACAACAACAACAACAACAAACAGAAAAGAAAACAATCCAATTATTCAACAATAGATGAACTGTTAAGTAAAATATGGAACATGTATATAATGGCATTTTATGCAGTCATCAATATTTATGAGCTGTTTACTCCACGAATACCTATTTACCTATAGTTTTAATGAAAAATCAGGATGAAGAATTCTATATATCCTATGAAAAAAGCTATATAAAATCACATTTAGGCAAGGGATTAATACAAATATACCAAAATGATAACCATGGAAGTACAATGAATACTATTTCCTAATTGTTATTTTTCTTTAAACTCTTCTATAGTTTCAGTAGCATGTATTACTATCATAATCAGGAAAAAAACACATTAAAATGGTAATGGAGCCATTCAGCACAGAGTTATGACTTTCTAACAATAACACTAAAGAAAAATGACTGATTGATGTATTTGTTTCCTAGGGCTGCCATAGCAAATTACCACAAACTGCACAAACTGGGTAATTTAAAACAGAAACTTATTTTCTCATAGTTCTGGATGCTAGAAGTTTAAAATTAAGGTTGTTGACAGGGTTGGCTCCTTCTGGAGGCTCTAAGAGAGAATCTGTTCTATGCCTCTCTCCTTGTGGTGGTTGCTGGAAACCCTTGGTGTTCTTTGGCTTGTAGACACATTACCCTATCATCACATGATGACATTCTCCCTGTGTGTCTGTGTCCAAATTTCCCTCCTTTTATAAGGATAGCAGTTATTGGATAGTGGCCCACCCTAATCCAATATGGTCCCATCTTAACTTGATTATATCTACAAAGACCCTATTTCCAAATAATGCCACATTCACAGAGAAGTTGCTGAGAAAATAAATACCCAGAACTCATTCTTTGTTCTACCTCTCACCTCCAGCCAGTACCCTTTCATGGTAGAGCCCAAATGGAAGCCAGAGCACATGATGGAGACCATACTGATCACCCACTGGGTGCACCGAGCAGGGTGGAGAATGGATTTGTAAAGGAAAAAAATAATATTCAACACATTGGATATTTATTTCATGTCATGAATGTGTGCCTGTTTGGACTGAGGCCTCAGTTTCTCCCTAGTAGTTGGTGAGAGGCTGCCCTCAGTTTCTTGCCACACGGGCCTTTACACTTTGCTTCATCAAAGTAAGGACCCAAGAAGAGCCAGAGAAAGAAAATGCCAACCAAGATGGAAGTTGGAATCTCTTATAACCTAATTGTAGAAGTGAGGGCTCATCATCCTTCCTGTATTATGTTTATTAAGAGCAAGTCCGTCGGTCCAGTCTACACTCAAGGGGAAGAAATTAAACAACATAAACACACTGTCCTCCTTCATTCTCTCTAATAGACTCCTAATTTTGTTCCCCCTCTTCCTAATGACCAAATGCTCCAGGCATAGCTGGGTCCCTTCTTAGCTCCAGGGGTTTAAACTTATTTAGCCTTAACCAATCATGGTGATCCTATTTCCCTTGCCAAGGGTCACTTTAAGTATAAGAGTATGATGAAAATCTAGTAAAAAATATGTGAAGCTAATCTAATCTCCTGGGAGGCTCCTCAGAGGATCATCCTCACTCTTAAAAGGGATACAAACAGGGACACTTCCTGCTCTCCTGAATGTAATTTTTGGCATTTAATGTCTAGAACCGTATCAGCCATCTTGGAAGCATATGGGCATTCAAACTAAGAAGGCAAACCAAGTACAGAGCAGAAAGATTTAGAAAACATCTGGGCTTTTGATGAGATTATCAAGTTATTGAATTACTGTATTTTGCTATGTATATAATGCACTCCTGTGTATATGAGCGTAATGTGCACCCATGGTTTTGGCCCAAACTTTCAGGGGAAAAAATCTTTCATTTTAATTCAAATTTGTATTTGTTTACAGTTAGGTACTTATTTTTTGTATTATAAAGAATTTTAGCATTTATTTTTTAACATATTATGGTACAAGAATTTTTATGTAACAAATAACTACAAAACACAAGAACAGATACAAGGTATAAGAAATTTTATGTACCAGTAACAAATTTACGATATTTACGCATTATAGAAGGCCAAGAACTTTTCGTCCGTCGTTGCAAGTTTGTCATAAGTTCAACAAAACCAATTATCATATTCCAGGGTTTTATTTTGCATACAGATATCGTTATTGATTTCTGGAGTAACACTTTTAACTCATAAGCATAAATAAAAGAATTAAAAACACTTATATAGATAACAGAATTAGTACTACCCATGTGAAATGTGCATCCTTATTTTTCTCTCACAAATTTGGGCAAAAAATGCACGTTATACATGGCAAAATACAGTAAGCAACTCTGGATCATTCATCTCTGTAGTTCTTGTTACGTGATTTAACAATGTTTTTGGCTATATCTACTCGGGCAAGGAAATCAAAAGAAAATATAAACAAACTAAAAACCCCAATGTATTTACTGTTTTGTCACTTTTGGTTGGATTTATATTACATGCAACTGAAAGCATCCCAACAGATAATAGTGTGCCTTATTTCTTAAATAGCAGCTATCACATACAGAGTATCTAACTCTTATTCAAGTCTGTGACCTTGGGCAAGTTATTTAATGTCTTTACCTCAGTTTTTTCACCTGTAAAATGAGAGTAAATAGTACATGTGTCATATGTCTCTTGTAAAGATTAAATCCTTCAATATGCATAAAGTGAACAATGCCTGACATATTATAAGGGTGCAATAAATGTGAGCTATTATTATAACTTATGTCAGACATTAAACTAGGCAACTTATATAGTCATTTTTTTTCCAGTGAGGAAGACATTATTACTTTTATTTTACTAGTGAAAAAAAAAATGAGATCAAGCAGATGAATAATTTACACAATAATTGTATTAGGTAGGGACTAGTATATCTCCATTTTATAGATATGGAAATTGAGATTTATTCACACAACTGGTAAATAGCAGACGTAAGATTTAAAGCCAGACATTCTAGGTCCAGAGCCCATGCTTTTAACCACTATTTCATGCCCTGCTGCCACAGATGAATCATAATTTATTGAACCATTCTCTTACTGTTGGATAATTAGATTTCTAAACTTTCACTGTTACATGTAAATGAACATCTGTACACATATCCTTGACACAACTGAACAACTATTTCTGTATGATAAATTCCTGAAATGAAAGATGGTCTGTTTTTTAATATCCAACAATGCTTTGCATAACCAAAGGAGAAAAATCAGAAATTAATAAAATTTTTAACGTGAGCTAGAGCAAGCTATTTGAGCTGGAGAAAAAAGAGATGTGTGTGTATTTTCTAAATTACACTTGAACATGCAAATTAGGAGCAGACCTGTGCTCCCAGCCACCATCCACATCCACACAAATTTAGGTTTTTTTGATGTTACCTTGAGGTTAGAGCAAGAGTATGAAAAAAAAAATCAGAGGAAAAATTATGATTGGACATCCTAGGCCTGGGGCTGCTTATTCTAGTCCAGGGGTCGGCAAACTGTGGCTCGCAAGCCACATGCAGCTCTTTGGGTATGTTTCATCTCAAAAGTTTGCCGACCCCTGGAAGAGCCAATCCTGTCCCTCACAACAATTTAAAAATTATTTGAGAGCCATAAATATATTTTTACATAATCACCATTATGTGAATATCTTTTTAAAATTTTATAAATGAAACTATGATAGTTTTATTTTCATTTTCACATTTCACGAGCCACCATTCGCGAGCTGCAGTTTGCAGACCCGTGGCGGCTCATCCATCTCAAAAGTTTGCTGAACCCTAGTCTAGTCCCTTCTCCAGCTACCCTCACCCTCAGTAGGTTCTTTCCCCATTTGTTCCTCCAGGGCTTCCCCCAGCTCTTTAGAAAGCAGGGATGTGGAGTGACTGAGGGTAGCTGTTCCACTGACAGGAAGTACATGACATCATCCAGAATTAGTATTCATGGCTGACATGATGATTTTGGATACTGGTATTATCTGTGTCATCCCCATTCATTTATTCATCCTACAGATAGGTACACAATACCTATCATTTGGCAGGCACTGTTCTGAGGGCCAGAGATACATCAGTAAATAAGAGCCAAAATTCCTTGTCCTTGTGAAATTATATTCTCCAACAATTTATTAAATGAATGACTGTGCAGAAAACACCAACACACAGATTCATTATGCCATCCATGAATACTAATATCATCAGAGAGTCTCTTCTACCTTATTCCAGAAGTCCTCTCTATCCTCACTCAGTCCCCAGAAATGTTCAAATTATTTGCTCCTCCAGCTAAACAATGCCTCCCTCAAGAACACGACTCTAAGCTTAACTTCTTCACCTGAGTAATGTTCTGCCCTAGGGAATGTTCAATGAGTGAACAACATTTAGAAATTTGGAGATATGTGTATAAGAGATCCAAGATGGTACAGCAGATAAACACTGTGTCTGCTTCTCTGAGAGCAGCCAGCCCTTCCCACATTCCACTCTTTCTTGGAAAACTATCAGAGTCCATGGGCCCCAGGAAGTAGATGACTGGCCGCAGTGTGCTCTGAGACTTTTGCTGAGTCACTCCAGGTTCAGCGCTGACACCAAACCAGAGTCTACATTAACCTGTAGACCACAACTCTTCCCACTCTAGTGACTCCCTGACACCCTGCCTCATCCAACTCATGTACCACACAAGGTTTTATCAGTGGCTGAACCTTAAGGGAGCCAGTAGGCAGCAGCAAGCCTCCAGGTGTCCTGGCTTTTCAAAAAGTTACCCCAGGCCTGGTACTAGGTGGCAGCTGTCCTCAGTTTGCAGGGTGGCCTCTCCCACCTGCCTCCAGGTTTAGCACAGACAGCAAACAACCTTGGATTGCTTTTTAGCTCCTACCAGGTAGTGCCCACCCAGTAACAGGCAGTGGCTGACCTACATTAAAATTACAACTAAATTTTAAAACGATCAACCTGGAGAACCATCTAAAGTCTAATCAAACAGCAGTCCTATAACCAAAAATACAAAGAAGCCACATAGAGACTGGTGTGAGGGGTGGAGGCTCAGAATAGGCCCCCAGGCCCCCTGTGGTGGTTGAGAGTCAGAAGGAATATATCAGCCACGGAGGTTCCCCTCAGAGCAGCAAGGGACCCCAGGCCCTCACACAAGTCTCCCCAATCTGAAGTACTGGCGCCAGGAAGAGGAACCGCCACAACTTCTGACTGTGAAAAACAGTGAGAATTCCAACCGTTCAGGTGGGAGAGAAGGCTGTGGGAAACCCAGACAAGCTCTTAAACGGCCGACACACAAACTCATTCACTTGCAGGCACTCACCTTGGGCTCCAGAGGAGGGACAGTGACTCAGGGGGGTCTCGGAGACATATGGGGGGAAGACTGAGGTGTGTGTCTTCAGGAAGAGGACTGGAGGGAGGACAGCCAGCATTTTTCCAGTGAGGAGTCCTATTCCCATGCAGGCGGAAAGTAGGTGCCATCTTTCCTATGTTGAGCCCGCCCTCACAGGCCAAATCTGAATCTGATTGGCCTAGTGTGCTCCACTGCTCCGCCCTGCTGACTCAGCTGAGACCCCACTGCACCAACTCATGCACCACCTGGAACAATTTCTCCAAGAGCAGCCAGCCCTTCCCACATTCCACTCTTTCTTGGAAAACTATCAGAGTCCATGGGCCCCAGGCAGTAGATGACTGGCCACAGTGTGCTCTGAGACTTTTGCTGAGTCACTCCAGGTTCAGCACTGACACCAAACCAGAGTCTACATTAACCTGTAGACCACAACTCTTCCCACTCTAGTGACTCCCTGACACCCTGCCTCATCCAACTCATGTACCACACAAGGTTTTATCAGTGGCTGAACCTTAAGGGAGCCGGCAGGCAGCAGCAGGCCTCCAGGTGTCCTGGTTTTTCGAAAAATTACTCCAGGTCTGGTACTAGGTGGCAGCTGTCCTCAGTTTGCAGGGTGGCCTCTCCCACCTGCCTCCAGGATTAGCACAGACAGCAAACAACCTTGGATTGCTTTTTAGCTCCTACCACGTAGTGCCCACCCAGTAACAGGCAGTGGCTGACCTAGGCCTGCACCAAAGCCCCTCCCAAGAGGCCCCAGAACCAACATACTTGGAGGTTGGCTTCAGCCCACAGCAGAGCACTGCCCAATTAGCCCCACAAGTGGCATACACAAAGGATGGCTTCAACAGGCTCCAGAGCCCACTGGGGCAAGTCCCACTCAGTGGGGCAAGCCTCTTGCAGAGCAGTCCATAAGCTGTGGATGTGGCGAGACCCCACAGCCAGTCAGCCTGAGGGTCAGTCCCACCCACTGACATGACAATAGCAATCAAGGCTCAACTATAACAGGAGAGCACAGACAACCCCACAAGGGACACTCCTGGAGCAGCCAGCTCAGGTGACCAGGGAGACTGCCACAGTGTCTCACAGGACACCTACTACATAAGGCCACCCAGGCAAGACTTGGAAACATAGATCTACCTAGTACATTGAAACAAACACAGAGAGGCAGCCAAAATGAGGAAACAAAGAAATGCATTCCAAATGAAAAAACAGGAGAAAAATCATTTGATGGAAGAATGGATAAAGATGAGGCGGTACATATATACAATGGAATATTGCTGGGCCATGGAAGGAAATGAGTTCTTCCCATCTGCAGCGGCATGGATGGACCTGGAGCGTGTTGTGCTGAGTGGAGTGTCAGACAGAGAAAGACAGTTGCAATGTGATTTCACTTATATATGGAATCTAAAGGACAAAATTAACAAATAAAACAGAAACAAACTTATAGATACGGAGAACATTTTCATGGCTGCCAGATGGGAGGGGGGTTGGGGGCCTGGGTAAAAGAGGGGGAAGCGATTGAGAAGTACAAATTGGTCATTACAAAGTAGTTATGCTGATTTAGCATATAGCATAAGGGATATAGTCAATAATATTGTAATAACTATGTATGGTGTCAAATGGGTACTAGATTTGTTGGGGTGATAGATGAGAAGAGGTTGGGGGGCTGGGTGAAAAAGGTGAAGGGATTAAAAAGTAAAAATTGCTACACAGGTACGTGTGTGTGTGTGTGTGTGTGTGTGTGTGTGTGTGTGTGTGTGTAAAGAAATCAAACCTCACTGTCCGGGAAAGCCAACCCCACCCTTGCCTCTGTCCCTCCCTAGTTGTTTATCTTTCCCATATATAGTTTATATTTTTTTATGTTTATAGCCATAAAAATATTCAGTATTGTTTTTTGTTTTTTTTGTTTTGTTTTTTTTAAAGATTTTTATTGGGGAATTGGGGGATGGGAACAGCTCTGGGGAATTGGGGGAAGGGGAACAGACAAGTTGCTGTTGTTTTTGTTCTTCAGTCTAGTTGTGGAGGACGTTGCTTCACTGGCCCAAGTTGGCACCATCATCACGCTCTTCCCAGGTGAGGCAGATCAGTCCCTGGCTTCTGGACGGCTGCTCACTGCGGCTGCTGGCCGCTCACGCTGGCTGCTGGCTACACATGGTAGCCCATGGCAACCCACTGCCACAGGGGCTGCAGCCTACACTGTCGCCAGCGACTCACGACAGCTCCAGGTTGAGCTGTTGTTCAGCATCTTAGCTGTGGAGGGCAGTGTCACTGGCCCTCATATGTGGGATCCAAACTGGGGCTCTCTGGCATCCCAAGCCAGTTCTTAACCATCGCGCCACTAAGCCGGCCCTCAGTATTGTTTTAACTATTTTAAATACTTATATAAACAGTATGCTATATGTATCCTCTTATAACTTTGCTTTTCTCTCTCAACATTATGTTCATTCCTTTAAACCATTGTGCCATATGCCATTGGGTGAACAAACCACAATTCACACATCAAAAAAAAAAAAAAAAGTAAAAATTGCTAGTTACAAAATAGTCATGGAGATGTAAAGCATAGGGAATATAGTCAATGATATGGTAATAACTATGTATAGTGCCAGGTGGGTACTAGACTAGTTAGGGGGATCACTTTTTAAATTATATAAATGTCTAACCACTATGCTATACACCTGAAAATAACATAAAATAATTCTGAATGTCAACTGTAATTGATAAATTTTAAAAAGGGGAAAAGGGAAAGGGGGATAAGAGGTCCAAATTTCCAGGCACAAAAGAAATAAGTTATGGGGATGTAATGTACAGCATAGGGAATATAGTCAATAATACTGTGATAGCATGGTAGGTGTCAGATGGTTGCTGGACTTATCATGGTGATCACTTCCTTAGGTATATAAATGTTGAATAACTATGGTGTACCCCTGAAAGTAATATAATATTGTATGTTAGCTATATTTTTAATTAAAATCTTTTCAAAAGGAAAAAAACAAAACAAAATGTAAAAATATTTTTAAAAAGAAAAGAAAGAAAGAAATCTGGAGATATATAAAAGCCAGAAGACATAGCTAGAACAGGTGTCAAAAGTTGTTGTTTCTCAAGAGGAGGACTTGGGGAAGTAACAAGGAGTGGGGTAGTCAGCCACTGTATTTACAATAAGTCTTTTAATACTATTTGACTTTTTATACTTAGTGTGTGTATTATGTTAATCAAAATTGAAAGCAATATTTAAAGCCCCTGGTTTCAAAGTGAGGCCATATGCCTGATTTTGGCCTATACTGACATCGGCTATTCACTCTGAATATCCAGCTTGCTCTTTCTTTGTAAATGCCCACATTTTACAGCCCCCTCCTTACCTCCCAATGCACAATGAAATCTCATGGACATAGAATAGGGGTGGACAAACTCCAGCCCATAGGCAAAATCGGCTTGCCGCATGTTTATGTATGACCTGTGAAGTAAAAATGGCTTTTACTATTTTAAATGGTTGAAAAAAAAATAAAAGAAGAAGAAAATTTTATGGTGTAAAATTATATCACACATAAAATTGTATCCATGCTCATTTGTTTACATCTTATCTATGGTTGCTTTTGTGCTACAACGGCAGAGCTGAGTAGTTGTGACAGTGACTTTGGCTAGCCAAGTAAACAATATTTGCTATCTGGCCCTTTATAGAGAATGTTTGCTGACTCGTGACTTAGTATCACAGGATGGGTATATGTAGGACCACGTGTCATCTTTTAGCACCCTTCTGAAATCTATTCCAGAAATACATGCACATATAAGCAAACACACTCTCCAAACTATCAGAAAATCATCTCCCCTGGCTTCAACGTTGAAGTTTTTTGTCAAATTCATCATAGAAATTCTGTGGCTGTACCCAGTTCCCAGCATTATGATTTCTGAATCGTTAACATATAGCCTGTCATCTTCTCCATAAGAACAAAGAAAAGCTTGCTTAGGACCTGACTGTAAGAAAAGTGGGGATGTCATCTTCCAGTCTCTAGCATTACTGAGAGCAGGACGAGAGGGGAATTAGAAAGGTAGGTAATCCAGAAAAGAAGGAAGTAATTAGAAATGAGCAATATCCTGATTTTCTTCATTAAAGAGAGTATATCTCCCCAAAGGTAGTATTACTAGCAACCCTAGGAAAATGAAAGCTGAAATGTATTTTTCATATTTTTTTCATCATTAATTTGAAACCTAGGTCTATTCTCCATAAAATTGATTTTAGAAAGGTAGTTTGACTTGAAGACTTTCTCTTGGTAGGACCTAGGGTAGCCCCAATCTGACTTTGCCGCTCAGAAAGTGAGCTTAAGAAGTTTGGGGTGGAAGCAGGTCATAAACTGTTCTCTGTCCTGTCCATCTATATCAGGTTTAAACTACTGAGACATTTCTACTCACTTACCTGGGCCTTCCCTGTTCCCCTAATCTGGGAGACAGATGTTGCGAGCCCTCCTCCTAGAGCAGTTCTTCAGGTTATGATGATTCCGTTTTCTCTACTGGGGAACTCAGTGATGCCAACTCCACCAAAAGAACTCCCTGTTCCTTTTCCTGTTCTGGGTTGTGACCTGAAGACCATTCCTTGTTGCTTTAGCATTTAGGGTTAAGGCTGCTTGGAAAACTGGCTTGAATTTTGGTTAGACCTGAGGAATACGAGAAAGGAAAGAGAAAATAGAGTCCTTTTTCAGGGGTAGTTAGGGACATTAAAGAAATTTCCAAAAGATTCTGGCCTAAAGCAAGAGCTAGGATCTACTGAAATACAGGAGTAGTGAGAGTTAGCAGAAGGACCTTCCAATCTCTACTCAGCTTTGTTGCCCTGGATTATACCTCTAGTTTCATTCATTCTCATCATGACTTCTGCTGTGCTTTATTAGTTAATAACTTCAAGCAAAGAGACAATATTGGGGGATATAGGGCCTCAGGAAGGAATCGCTATCCTCTTCTTTCAAAATATTAGGAACTCAAAAGAAATATAAATTTGCATATAACAGAAGAAGGATACTGATCCAATCATAAACCCCTTCCTTACTGCTTATTATTCTCCTTTCTGGCAGAAAATTCTCAAAAACATTTACCAGTATTCCATATACTGAATTTGAGTGTGTCCTTATGAGATACAAAGAGGCAACGAACCCCATTCCTTCTCTCCAACTCTGCCCTTTGAGCCTCCCTCCATCCCAGACCACCCAAGTGCCCCATCTCACCTACTGTACAAGCTCCCAGGACTCCTTCTGCACGTTTTCTCCTATGTCATGGTCGCAAATTCCTCATCATTTTTTGGATGCTGCTACAGAACCCAGGACTAGGTATCCTTGAGAAAAACATTAAGAATTTGCACCTGTAACTCCAGGATCTGTTCCTTGGTGCAGTTCTGACCTCAACTCCTTAAGGCATAGCTGTTAGAATTGAGTCAGAGCTAATTCAAAGAAGCTATGGCTGGAAATCTCAGAGCCAAAAGAATTACCACTGAGATTGAACTCCTGATTCCAGGGGGAATTTCCTGAGTTTCACTACAAGGAACTCTTCTAGCTTCAATTGCCTGGCCTTGAAAGCATTATCTATCTTAGAAGACAACTGCAGACCAGAGGGAAGCCAGCTTCTAAGAAAAGAGATACAGACTTTCAGGAGTGTAGCCTCCTATATGACACAAATATAGGAGCTCTATGGAAATTAAACACCATCTTAGTCTACGTGCTAAAATTTCAAATTCCTGTTATATATCCCTGCTGATCATCCTCTCAAGGAGAAAGATCTTGCCCAGAACTTCCTCTAAAAACTTCTATTTCTGTTTCTTACTTTTCTAATTCTTCAGTTACAATTCAGGGACATTTAGGGACCTGAGAGAAGCCAAGTTCAAAACCCTTGAAACCAATATACCTCTACCATGTATTAAGTGCTTTACTCTATCAAAAATCTCACTTGTATTTCACCAAAGCCTTATGAATTAAGTATTATGAAACGTAACTTGATTATGAGAGATTTAATGATAGAGTTGAGACTTGAATCCAAGCTTTTCTAAGGCCAAGGCCTTTGCTCTTTCCATTTCCCATGGTGCTGGTCATCACTTAGTTAATAATTCAATTTCTACAGGTATCCAGGAAAGAAAGAATGAAATTCTCTAACCCCATCATTTCAGAGGCTAGTTTAGAACTGATAATAATAACCATTAGAAGAAAGAGGGGGACCGGCCAAGTGGCGCGATGGTTAAGAACTGGCTTGGGACGCTAGAGAGCCCTGGTTCGGATCCCACATATGAGGGCCAGTGACACTGCCCTCTACAGCTAAGATGCTGAACAACAGCTCAACCTGGAGCTGGGCTGCCGTGAGTCCCCCGCGAAGGCGTAGGCTGCAGCCCCTGCTGCAGTGGGTTGCCATGGGCTACCGTGTGTAGCCAGCAGCCAGGAGCCAGTGTGAGCAGCCAGCAGCCGCCGTGAGCAGCCAGCAGCCGCCGTGAGCGGCCATCCAGAAGCCAGCAACTGATCTGCCTCACCCGGGAAGAGCGCAGTGATGGTGGCAACTTGGGCCAGTGAAGCAACGTCCTCCACAACTGACTGAAGGACAAAAGGACAGCAACTTGTCTGTTCCCTTTCCCCCAATTCTCCAGCACTGTTCCCATCCCCCAATTCCCCAATAAAAATCTTTTCTAAAAAAAAAAAAAACCACAGAGATGTTACTTTATTTAAAAAGAAGAAGAAGAAAGAGGGGACATGAAATGGAAGAGATAATACAGCTTAGACTGGACTGTAGTATACAATTGAATGTATTTACTTTTCCAGCTTCATGGATCCCAGGTTCCTTGTCATTGAGGATTCAAGCAGTTATTCCTCCCTTCCTGAGGCTCACAGGAATGGTAAGTTCTCTTTGTATAGCCAACCTACATAATAGATTCCTAGGAAGCAGAAGGCTGCCATTATCTAAGCAGAAAGGCCAGATACTGACAACACCTGTCCCTGCCACTGCCTCCCTAGTCCTTATTCATCCTTAGAGGCCGTGGGAAGTTGATCTCTACATTTCACTGATTTTCTTGGAGGTAAACTAATGTGAGGGAGAGCCCTGAGTACTATTGGAGTGTCGGAAAAGTCATGATGCATTTTTGCAATGAAAAACATAGAAAAAATACGTCATGACTTTTCCGACAACCCAATAGTTTCAATGCTGTTGCTATGTGGTGGTGGGACCTTGGGCAGGGCCCTTTATCTCTCAGTTTTTTCTTCTGTGAAATGAGGGAGCTGGCTAAGTTCTACTGTGGGGAGTCAAACACAGGCAAGGACAGACCCACAGACCCTCTGACTCACACCATGTATCCCTCCTTCCCAAGCCCCTACCTTACAATAGGTAATCACTTTTACTACCAGAGCCTTTAACCATGTTAGATTCAAATGCCATACATACACCTACTGGCCTCTTTCTGCAAAGCACTGTACTGAGAACCTTCATATATTGGGGCTTTCCAGTTAGCACCGTCAGGGAGAAAGAAACAAAAACTAAATACAATCCCCACCCTCCCACCCCAGTGCTTAGGTGAGCAAAAGAAAAGCCCTAGTCAGATTCTGAAACCTTCAGCAGTTTCAAGGAAAGAGACTTAAGGAGAGAACAGGACTAGTTCTTCAGAAGGGTAAAACTTAAGAGGCTGTCAAATTCTACCCAGGTTGTCTACAGCTAGCCTCTCACCCATTTCTCATTCTTCTATGCCTCGCTAATAAGGAGCACAACAGCCTTTTCTTTCAGGAGCTAATAACTGCAGCAGGATCTTTAAGGGGAGCAGCCTCTCAGGCCCCATCTCAGACTCCAGACACAAGAGGCCCTGAGACTACATTTCCCACAAGCCACCACTCCGGTCTTCCAGGGGCGCGGATGCTCTGACCGTTATCACAAGATGGGTGGAATCGGCAAGGCCATTAGAGCGTAGGACAAGGTAGTCACATCCAGCCTTCAGAGTACAGGAAAGGGGTGCGCAACAAAATGAGAATTTTCCACTTTTACCCACTCAAGGCGCCCAGTTTTTCTCCAGCACCTCTTGCGGTAGCCCTGGGACCCCTCATGTCCCCTTTGTACGTCCCCTCAGCCTCAGGGCAAGAATTCAGAGCTCCAGGGAGGGGGGCTTAGACAAGACTGCACAGAAATTATTCATGCAGTTTGCATAATTTTAGTTTTGCATAGTAGGTGGAAAGAAAAATACAAAAAGGAGTGAGATAAGCAGTCAATTCCTTAGCCAATCGTAGTGCAGAACTGATGTTGCAGACCTAAACAACCCACCTCATTACCATGGCAACGACCCAGGGACTAAAATTCTAGTTTTTCTTCAGTTTCAAATCAATAAATAACGGGAAAGGCCCACCAAATAAGGTCTGGCTCTTGCTCTCTAGGAGACGAAGAAAGGAGGACAGTCGGTCAATCCATAAATATTTATTAAACTCCTACTGTGTAGGCAACATAGTAGACACAGAGATAAAACAAATAAAATGCTGCCCTTGCTCTCAAGCAGACTATTCTAAGACAGAGGTGATGATTGTTGTGACGTGTACTATGGGAATAAAACCCAGACTTCTAACCCAGACTGTTGAAATGGAAGGGGTGAGGGTCAAGGAAAGGCTCCCAGAGAAAGCGACGGGTGTGAATTTTAATCTTGAAGTGTCCTAGATTTGGAAAGAGCTTCAACTCTTACTATCCGCACTCAAAATTAAAGTCCAGATGGATTAAAGAGCTACACATTTAAAAAAGTAAAAGTATTAAAGAAAATATAGAATACTATTTTTATGATTCAAGATAGGGAAACAGTCACAAAGCTAAGGAGTCACAAAGGAGAAGACGCTGACAACATAAAATTAGAAACTTATCAATAACAGAAGATACCATAAACAAGGTTAAGGGTCAAGGAAAAAAAATATCTGTATCATGTATGAGAGCAATTAACATCCAAATATCTGTGCCCACCAGCCTGAAGTACTAGAAAATGCACCTGTAGGCAACCAAAAGTTGGGTCTATTGTTGCAACAAGGGAGACTGTGCACCATGGGGAACCTGTGGGACATATCAGTGAGAGGAGAATTGTTTTGTGATTTGAAGTTCTGTTAGGTTTGGGGAGAGAAAGTGGGGTGATTCTATGATTGGATATCTTAATTATCTAGGATTTGGGAGGAATGGAATGGATAAAACTGCAACTGGTAAAGCAGCAGCAGGCCCTCATGTTTGCTAGGAGAGAGTTCAACACCAATAGGAAAGCAAAATTACCTGTTATAATTCTTGAATGAGAAACATCAAATATGAGGTTTCTATAAATGGAATGTAGTGGGAAAGAAATAAAAAACAGCCTACTCGTAATATCCAGGCACTGACTTGACACAGCTATGATATGTGTTGTCCTTCTGTTGGACATAAACAATATCACAAGAACATCCACTTCAGACAAGATCATTGTACAACCCACAAAATGCCAAACATTTCCCAGTCACTTAAGTAAATGACTGCTACTTCTTTACCTATGACAGCTTTCCCTTTGCTCTAGTTAGCCCTCCCTAAACATAAAATGTATTAGATACCCAATCATAGAGCGACTCCCGCTTTTTGACAATACCAAATCTAGAACCTTCGCTTCCTTAGACTCTCCCTAAAATTATCCAAAACAAGCCCAGAATAAGTTCTTTCTAACATCCTCTTATTGAGACACCCCACAACTCCCCATGGTGTGTTTTTGCCCTTGCTACAATGAGTTCTAGATCTAATTTATTTAACTGCAGGTATTCTTATGATCTTTAACTGAAGGGCATTGACAGTAGCATAAATATAAAAGTAACCCATGATAAATTTCAATAAATATTTATGCAGCCTACACTATATGCAAGGTAATGTATTAGGTTCTAGAGAAAATTTGTGCCAAGGAGCTTATAATCTATTGAGGCTGCAAAATAAGTAGTCTAATGAGGCACAAAATGCTTGGGTTTTAAGCAGAAGCAAAGGTTATATGTTGAAGGAATCAGGACAACTTCATGAAGGGGTGAATTTTGACATTTGTCTCAAAGTAGAGGAGGGTTTATGATTTCCACATGTGTAAATGAGAAGGAAGATATTAAGAGCTAAAGCAAAAGAGCATGTACTGTACTGTATTTGCTTTCTTAAGCTATAACAACACTGTCTATAAAGCACTTTTTACATGCTCTTAAAATATTGTATTTATTCCTCATAACATCCACATTGTAGATGAAACAGAGAGGTTAAGTCACTTGCCAAAGCAACACAGCAAATAAGTGACAGAGCTGTGATTCAAACCTAAGTTTGCCTGACTCCAAAGCCATGTCCTTAACCATTCCAACAAGGCAAACCAGGCTTTGTGGGTAATGGCAAGTCTGCTGTGATGTCTTCTGGTGTTGAAAGAACAGCTACAATTTAAGCCAATTAAGCATTGGGCTCCATCAACGTTGTTAAAAAGAAGCAAGCAAGCAGACAAGCAAACCAAAAATAACTCAAACTAAAAAACAGGAAGAAAAGAAATAAATTAGTCAGTGTAAATAAGAATATTGTTAATGTCTAATACTTGGAAGAGTTCTAGGTACTTGAGGATATCAGTAACCAAGGTACTTTCCAAGGCAAATTATTCTACTGATTTTACATTGACCAGCTAAAGGTCCATCATTGTTGACCCAGTAACAATCAGTGTCTACTGTGATTCGAGGGGCTCTTCATGGGAGGAAGGAGACTCTGAAGGAGGCTAGACAGGGGAACAATTTACTTCTGAAGACAGTGGGTATCAACAGAGTAACTACAAAATGGTGGTTCATGAGACACATAAGAATTATGAAAGAGAAAGGTGGTGCAATTTCAAGCTAATAATCTAAGAAAGGTGGAAGCTGATAGGTCAATGGGAATACAGTGTTATTTTAGAACAGCAGCCTAATTGTTGAGGGACAAAGCTGCTTCTGGTGGTGATGAGGGTGAGGGTTGAAATGTGTGGCATTTGTTTCCAGCATTTGCTGTTATTTTGTGGCAGTTTATAATATGTGAATAGTAGAAGTCTATGTTTTTAAGAATATAACTTCTGAACCAACTTAAGTGCTTTGTAAAGTTAGCTCTTTAATCTGTTAAATTTGTAGCTGGCTTGTGGTTGTAGTATTGGTGAATAATCCAGAATTCTAGCCTAGGTCTACAGGTCCATGGATTTATTTCTTTTAGTATTTGTAGAGAAGGCTGCACCTCTTTTTGGCATATTTGTATCAAAGGAGACTTTTTGTGTAATACTCAGCTGTAAAAATAATTTCAGAGCTCTGTAGATATTGATATACAATATACAGAACCTGTTCCCAGGAGGCGGTGAGGTGGCGGGAAGCAAGACAGTGCATGAGCTTCCCGGCTTCCAGCACAGGCCTCATTGTCCCATACGACTTCACTTACAAAACACAAACTCAAAAATAAGATTATTAAGAACTTTAAGATGGCAACCTCAGTATTAAACTTCAAGCACGGAGCTTTGGGTAACTGCACACTAGTCACATGCCCATGAAGCTGGCCCTACTAATCACATTAAAAGAATTGTCTCCACTGTAAAAGATGAGAGATACACTTCTTTATGAATTTCTATTGTGTGATTTATCTTGTGCAAAATGGAAGACTCATTGACATTGGTGACACCCAAAGTATTTCACTATGGTGTGATTGCTCATCCATTACCTAAGTAAAAAGAAATTGCCTCTTACTCATTGGTTACATTCGTAAGATTTCTGTCCAGTGTGAATTCTCCTTTGTTGTCTAAGGAATAAAAGAGAAATAAATGCTTTTCAACACTTGTTGCATTCATAGGGATTCTCCCCACTGAGTACTCTCTTACTCATAGTAAGCAAAGAACTACAGTGAAAGGATTTTCTATATTGATTACATTCATAGGGATTTTCTCTGGTGTGGTTTGTCGTATGTTTTCTAAGGGATAAGTAACACTGAAGGCCTTCCCAAAGCTACTGAATTCCATTTTGTATCCTGCCATAGACAGTAAGGGAAAAGCTTCCCCTGCGGATTTTCCATCTTGATTACAATTATAAAGTTTCCTCCAGTGTGAGTTCTCATGTGCATATCAAATGTGCGTGCTTCCTGAAGATTTTTTCATAATCAATGGCATTTGGAGTATTTCTCCCCAATGTGAATTCTTATGTGTGCAGTGAGGGTAGAACTTATGCTGAAAGCCTTTCCCTATCAATCACATTTATACAGATTTTCTCCAGTATGAATTCTCTCGTGCCCTGTAAGGACAGATATAATGCTGAAGAGTTGAAAACACTCTTTTCATTCATAGCGTTTTACTCTAGTGTGAATTCTCCTATGTATCCTCAGGAATGAGTAATAACTGAAGGCTTTCTTACACTCCTTACATTCTTAGGGTTTCTCTGCATTATGTATTCTATGCATAGGAAGCTAAGAGTACTACTGAAACATTTTCCACATTAATTATATGCAGAACATTTCTCACCAGTATGAATTTTCTTGTGTTGAGTAAAGTTAGGTCTTGTACTGAAAATACTCATGTTCATTGAGTTTTTTCTAATGAGTTCTCTCTATTTTCACATAATTAGAAGACTTACCTGAAAATAATTCTGCTTAAGATTTGATCCTTTGGTTTTAAATAAAACCTACAAATCTAAACAGCTACTTAGAGAATTTCACCCTTCTCTATCATTAACTTATCCTCGTTCTCCAACCAAAAGATCAAACTGGGTTTGCTGATATGATGGCCAAGTGATGCTGTTTCTGTAGTTCCCCTGCATCTTAATCTGTACAGTTTTCACTGAGCCGGTTCTAGAAAAGCCCACTTCTTCTGGTTGAATGCCACAGCCATAGATTTGAGTTCACCCCAGTTCTGTCACCAGCTTGTCAGCAGCCCATTAACCAGTCCTCCCTTCCTTGCCTTTCCTCTCTAGTGTCAGGATGCATCCTGAGTAGGCCAACAATGAGTTGAGAACAGATAAACAACTGCCATCCTGTGAGAGTGACCGTAAATTTTGTTGTAATAAAGAGCAGTGGGAACTTGAGGATACGCCTCTTTTTGTTCTCACAGTCCATTTGGGGTAGGGATCTTAGACTCCTTAGGTTCTTCCCACTGGCCTGTGACTTTTCAGATGAAGGTTATTTCACCTGGGGTCTCTTCTAGTCCCTTGTCCTACGGCATTTCAGAGGCTTGCCCCTCTGTCTCCCTGGGATTGCCCTTCCTGCACAGGGGCTGCCTTGAGACCTGGGGCCTGAGTGAGGCCAAAAAAAAATCCTTGAAGGAGGGAGGCATAGACTGCCCATTATCTCTGTTTAAATCTCCACTACTCTTATTGTGATCAGAAGATATATTCCCAAGAGCAGCGATTCTCAAAGTGAATGCACCCACAACCTCTCTACATTAAAAAAAATTACTCAATGTCTTCTAAAAAAGCTTTTGTTATGCGTTGTGCACACACACATATATATTTGTGCAAGCATGTACGCATATATGTGTATTAACATAAATAGCAGTTTCCATGAAAAATTTACTGAAACAGTGGCATTGGTTTTCATTTATGTCTTGTTAAAGGAAGCAGCTGAATTTTCATGTCTGCTTTTTCATTCAATCTGTTGTAATATGGTGCCATGTTTAAAGTATATGAAGAAAATTCAGCCTCACACAGATAATGTATTTGGAAAGGGGAAGATTTTGTAGAATTTTAGGTTTCAGAGATTAGGATAGAAACAAGGTTCTCTGTAGTGGGGTTGTAGCACCTCATAATATCAAATGGGGCATGTAGGTCTGGGATGTTTTAATTCTCAGACCACAACAGGAGTTACATATACAGAAAATGATTGCTACTCTGCAGTTTTCTGTATTTCTGCTTTGGCTTCATTTGTACAATATTCTGGGAATTTGACAAAGGGTAGGTGGCTGGGAATTACTGTAACAGAATTAAGTGATGCCCAGAATGTAGTGTTATTGTGGGGCTGCAGCCTGACTGTGTCTTGGGATGCCCTGAGCCTCATGTTGAAAGTATAAATCCTCAGAGAAATGGGTTTTCAGTTAGATTTAACTGACTGTAGTAGAATGGTTCTTGGGCTCATGGAAAGACTTTATTAATAATGCTTGGATGAGAGGTTCAACTTATATAGCACACTTTAGTTTGGATAAGAAAAAGAACTTTTGGTAATACCAAAGCCCATATTTCTCTCTTGCAGGCATTTGAGGGATGGTATAGATTTTATATATGTGGGGAGGGCTGTGTTACATAGTATGTTTAGAACTTCTTGGGAGGGGTCAAGGAGATCAGAACTTCATAGTTTCAGGCTAACTGCTGAAAGATTTGCCTGGTCCTCCAGTGAGATCGCCTGGATCTAGATTCTCTGAACTCACTCTGAACAATTGTGCTGAGGAGTAAAAGGATGAATGCCCAATTGCCAGGCTGCTTCCATGCTTTTAAGAAACCTTGTTATTTTATTTTTGCATTTCATTTTGTGAAACGCTGTAGTCTTTCCCAAAGCCATAAGTGGACTGGTGGGCTTATTTGCTGAAATGACTATTGTGGGGTCATTTGCATTGAGGTGAAAGGCACATAGTAATTCAGGAGGGAGAAAGGGCCTTAGAATATATAACACAATGAGAAGAAAAGTTCCTTTTGGGAAAAAGGATCTAGTAATTTAAGGTCAGTAGAGGAGTTGTAATAGATGGTTGAACAAGTTTCTGTCATTCAATTTGGGGAGAGATAAATTGAGTCACTGCAAGATAATTGAGTCATAAAGACCTACTACCTTAGAACCCCAGGCCTTTGGATTAGGGAAGGGCAGTGAGATACAGGTTGAGCTTAAATCAGAGTGTGCTACTAACTTTTGTTGTGCTCTGGCATGGAGTTATCCTTGGTGAAGTTAGAGCTGTATAACTCTATATGAGGGAGTGAGATTCATTGAAAACCTCTGATGTTCTTGATATTTAGTATAGTAATTAAAGGTTGCTTATTCTCTGAATCAACCAAGTTCCTCATGACTGCCCTAGAGGAAGCATCTTGTTACCAACCAAGAATAAAATGATCTTGCTCTGGAACTTGAAGCAGAAGGATTTAGGCTAGACATTATTCCCTAGTATCCTTCCCCCCACTACCCCTCCTACCCACAACCTCCAAGGCTTTCAGAAATTAAGAGCTATTGCTCTTTCTCACAAGATCACAACAAGGTGATGCTGTCTTTTCTAGGCAATAACTCTTGGTTTATAATCATGGACCATTAAAATTGGAAGGGATAGTTGTCTTTCTGGAGTTGGGGTTGGTATCTTGGTATGATTAGGGGTATGATGCTGGTTTGTAATGAATCTTTTCCTAAAGAAATCATTTTTTCTAAAGTATCTTTTCTATTTGGGGGTATCAAAAAGAAGTGGCTGGCAAGTAGATTTATTCCAAAGAGGAAGAAAAGAATCCTAAGGGATTGGTGCTACAGAAAATGTCTGTTACCTGCCTTTCTTATCTTCTGAGCCAGCTGGGTGGTAGTGGGCATGTGTTTCCTCTCATTTTTGTCATTCCTCTATTACTTATAGCATATTTATACAGAAATCTATACAGAAATAAATGGTTATGTATACATGAAAATGCCTGCTTTTCTTTTTTTGCCATAGATGTTTTTTTGATATTTTTAAAAATACATATTTATTTTTCTTTGATTTCAGGCTCTCCCAAAGTTTTCTAAATGGCCTTCTTTCTGATCACAGGGGTATCAATAAATATGGTTGTTTGATTTGGTTCTTGTCTTTCATGATGATACAATGATGTGCAGCCAACCTATTTTTACCTGGAATCACCTGATTTAAAGGTCAGACTTTACTTACTTTCTTCCTATTCTCAAAGCAAACAGTCTTATCTCTTTTTCAGTCTGGGGGTTGTCCCATCCTGTGGTCACTGGCCTGTGCAACCAGGAAGTAAGTATAGGCAGATCAAGAGACCACAAATGGGAGAAATCCTGCTCCATGTGGTTCTGCCTCTCTATCTGCCAGCTCTTCCATGGTGCACTGTCCCTGTGCTGGTGTGTTAGTCCCCTGTCTGTGCAGATCCTCAGAGTCACAGCACTCTGCCCTCATTTAAAGACTGGGAGCTGGTACAGTGAGTGCTTGTAGATACTCTTGATTCTGAGCTGTGATTACGTAGATACACTTCCCCCTGCTCTATAATAGCAACATATAAGGGGAGGAGGATCAACCTTGGAGAAAGGGAAACCTAGCACAGTCCTGTAGTTAAGAACCCAGTGCCTTAGGTTTGAATGCAAACGTTACCACTCACTGCTGTGTGACCACTCACAGCTGTGTCATTTTTACGGTATCTGTCCTTCACACCTTGGCCCCATGCCACCTTTCCAATCTCATCTATCACTTGCCTTCTCATTATCTACTCTCCCCCCACCACCCAACACTTGAGTTTTAACCAGATGGGACTACCTGGAAGCTTATTAAAAGGTAAAACCCCTGATCCCATCCCAGGCCTAATTACTGGAATTTGTACTTTACAAAGTGCATATTAACGTTTAAGAAGTGCAGGTCTAAGCTACTTCCTAGAACTTTGATTCCTGGAAGAAACTATGTCACAGCCCAGCCTGTGACTGCTGAGCATATGTGAATATCCTCTGGGTAAGTATGATATGCTTTGTAATTCCAAGTAGTCTTTGAGTAATTCCCAATTAAACAGTGTCCAAAATAAGAGCAACTAGCTTTCTTGGTCCCTTCATTTCCAACCCTTTGAAGTTCATTATGCTCCTTTCTCCTGATTTTCTGGGAGTTTCCATCTGAATCCAAAGAAAGTCTCCTCACCAGGGAGTAGCTTAAGTAAACTCAATCAAATGATTGCTAGGTATAATGATAGTGTTAGGTACATGGGCATAGAAATTCAAAGATGATCTGTCTCTCAGGGACCCTTTTATTTAATTGGAAAGATACAAACTATCGGAGTAAAATAATTTTATGACTAAAATATTTATATGGGTAGGCTTTTCTCATCTACCATCACTTTCTCTGAACCTTTGCAATAATTCTGCAACGTTGGTAGGAGAGGGTTATTAGCTTTAAAAAAAAAAGAAGTCAGATCCAAAGATTAAGGGATTTATCAATGTCATATGGCTGTTAACAAACTAGGATATGTGTCCATGTTTTCCAGCTTCAAGTCCACTTTTTTTCTTTTTTGAAATATTGTGCCACATTGTACCCTCTAATACTAGGGTTTTTTTTTTTCTGAGCCATCCTGCCACCTGTTGGCCTCTCAGTGGCAGCTCAGCTTGATCGAGACTCAAACCGCTGTTGCTCAGAGCTCGCACTCTTGAGTGAGTTCTTAACCAACTGAGCCACTCGGCCGGCCCTTAATACTAAATTAACTTAAAATAAAGGAAAAGCAGTATAGGATTGCAAAAGTAACTGTGGTAGTTAGGAGCGAAATCATTTGACTGAAAGTCTGAGGAAGCTTCAGTGAAAAAATGATTGAGCAGAACTTTGAACAACAAACAGAATTTATCTGGGCAGAGAAAGGGGATGGGTAATCCAAGAAGAGGGACTAGAGAAAAGCACAAAGTCTGTTCAAAGAATAATGATTAGACCAGTGTTCTTAGTCTATTTGGAATCTGTTTCAATCCAACTGAATGAAGCATCTGGACTTCCTAGGTGTGGGAATTATTGTTTCAGGTAGAGGAACCACAGTGGTTCTTTCATTTGCTTCATCCTCTTGCAAAAAATCCAACGAATGGAGAGTCAGGGAGACATGACTGCAGATATCTAACTAGTGGGACCTAACGGTGGGCGTTTCTAGACCGTTTTTTATAGATGACAACATTTAGTTTATTTAAAGACATTGTATGACTTGCTTTCGATAGCTGGAAAGGGCGCCTCTCACCTTAGGAAAATATGGGTAGATGGTATGCACAATTTTTCACAGAAAACTCGTGAATTCAAAAAGTGGTCGAGATCAAGATCAATGATAAGTGTGAGCATAAGAGCAGGGAACGACAAAACCCTCACGATTATAAAGGTTGGTTCTTCCATACCGTCTTCCATAGGCATGGAAGATCTAGATTGGTTTAGACCTAGAAGGCAGTGGCCTGATAGGTTATTTAAAAGTTAAAAAAAAAAAAAAGCCCTTTCAAGGGTGGGATCTGCCAGCCCTCCTACCTACTAGGCCCTGAAAAGCTCGGCTAGGCCCGCCTTTGTGACGTGGCCCAGGCGGCCTCGGCCTTAGGTCATATAGCAGGGTGGGTGCGGCCCCAGACGAGCGGCCCCGCGGAGTGGGGAGCAGGGCCATGGCCGAGGCGGCCCAACCCAGTGGCGAATCCCGAGGCGCGGAAGTGCAAACCCAGCAGCCCACGGAAAAATCTCTCCGGCGACCGCCGAGGCGGAGCCCGCGCTCCGTGCTGAAAGTGTCCCAGGTATTGCTCAGAGCCATCACCGCGCACAAAGGGCTGACTCTGGCCGCTCTCAAGAAGGAGCTGGGAAACGCTGGCTACCAAGTGCGCAGGAAGCGCTGCCGCCACTCGGGCGAAGCGCCCAAGTCTGATATTAAGGGCACACTCATCCGGGTCAGCGGCAGCGACGCCGACGGCTATTTCAAGGTTTGGAAGATTCCGAGGCCGAAGAGAAAGCCTGGACGCCCAAGGCTGGAGGCGGGCGTCCGCTCCCGGAGGAGGAGCCCTGCAGGGCCGCGGGGCCCACGGAAGCCCCGAGTTCGTCGCAGGGCAACCAAGAAGGCCAGGGAAGTACGGGGACGGAGCGCGAGGGCGAATGCCACGGCGAGAAGGCCAAGGCCAAGAGCCAAGGACCCGGTGCGTTCCAGAGCCAAGCAGGAAAAGAGGGCCAAGACGATGGACGAGGGGAGAGGCCGGACCACGAAGGAAGACAGGCCTACGACCCGAGAGGAGAAGCAGCCAAGGGAAGAGAAGCATGGCCCTGAGAAGCTGGTAAAACGGACCATCAAGAAGTCAACCTCAGTTAAAACCGACCCAAAGGCTACGTGCACAAAGACTTGCACGAACTCTGAAAGTCCTCAGAATGCAGCCACCGGGAATCCGTAGTGTGGGAGCAGTTCCTCTTCCAACAGGCTTTTCCCCATAAGGCTCCAATTAGAGCAGCTCTCACAATTATTGCAACGGACAGGCTGGCTATTCACAAGACCTTTCCACTACCACGTTGTATCTGTTTCTTCTTTGCCGCACTTGGAAAGGGGGGGCGGGGGAGGGGGGAAGGGAGGAGGAAGAGGAGTGTTGAGGCCTATAGCAGGGGCATGTGGGGTGGAGAAAAGGGAGTTGAAATTCTTCCTGCTGCAGGACCTAGGAAAATGCCTTTCAGAAGGAAAGAAGAAAACAGGTAGAAAATCAGCAACTTCACAGAATTAGACAGAAGTGTTGAATTAATGTTAGACACCCCCAACAAATCCAAAATGAGTTTTGGGGTGAAGGGCATGTAAGGAGAGAAGTGGGGGCATCACTGGGAAAAGAGAAGAGTAGACAGCCCTTAAGCTGAATGGTCCCACTGGCCCAAAGTGTTCTTACCAGAAATTCCTTCTAGGAAAAAGTTCCTTCTCCAGAATTGATTGTAATGTAATGGGTTTGTAGTTCTTGCCCTGACTTGATAATCTTAAAAAAAAGTGGTTTATATGTTAATCATCAGTTAAATGAGAGTGTGTGTGAAGTACCTGGTACAGGGCTTGGCATAAGGTAGGTGCTCATTCCTGAGAATTAAATCTGAGTATGAATAATTCACGATGGAGTGATAATACCCTAGAACAGAAAAAAAACTACTGGATCAGAGATTCTAGTCAAAATGAGAGCAGGATTCTAGTCAAAATTCTGGTACTGTGACTGTAGCTGTTATTACATTCATGGTCTTTGCTTCTTTCCATGAAAAAAAGTTGGGGGTTGGGCTAGGATGATTTTAAGTGATTTGAGTGTCAGTAACATGATAAGAGGGACTTAACTATCATGAGATATGCTTTGATTGATAAAATTCAATAATGGAATTATCAACTGGGTAAGTACCAACTCCTAGAAAATAAACTATTAAGATTTACAGAATGCATATCACAATTATAAGTAGATGGAGAAGATTAGATAATGATTGTCTTAAAAAACATGTGTTGAGCACTATAAGGTTGGGCGATTAAATTTGCGAACTCATCCTAGAAAAAGTGCTACATACCTCATTGCTGAATATCACTATAGTCACCTTCGAAGTACTCCCCTTGGGAAGCTATGCTCCAATGCCAGCACCTAGTCCACCCTTCAAAGCAGTTTTGGAACTCTTTTTCTGGAATGGCCATCAGAGCTGTCGTCATATTACCCTTGATGTCCTGAATGTCATCAAAATGTCTTCCTTTCAATATTTCCTTTATCTTTAGCTAAAGAAAGAAGTCATTGGGGGCCAGATCAGGTGAGTAGGGAGGGTGTTCCAATACAGTTATTTGTTTACTGGCTAAAAACTCCCTCACAGACAGTGCCGTGTAAGCTGGTGCATTGTCATGATGCAAGAGCCAGGAATTGTTGGCGAAAAGTTCAGGTGGTCTAACTTTTTCATGCAGCCTTTTCAACCCTTCCAAATAGTAATCTTGGTTAACTATCCAGTTGGTACAAATTCATAATGAATAATCCCTCTGATATCAAAAAAGGTTAGCAACATCGTTGCAACAAGTTCATGAACTTAATTCGTATATACCAATTGGAGCAAATGTATGATTCATTTTATATAGTTCTGAACGCAGGGGTTAAGAACAGCATGGGAGTAGTTCTTATGCCATAGGCCATGACAGGACACAGAAATGATTCCTCAGGAGGGAAAGAGCAGAGTAGCTGATTCAGGAAAATGACTTGCTGTTTCCAGCTGAAGCCAAAGGAGTGGGGAGAAGGGAAGCACCTGGGAGATGCTTTTTATTTATGAAAAGAGGTGAGAGTAAAGGTGGGAGGTGGGAAGGTGTTAGAACAACATGCAGAGCCTTGCAGAGTATACCTGACCAAGCTTTTCCCAGGAGAGTCTGATACCTTCTGAAAGGAGACACAGGGTATGTGTATTAAAAAAAAAAAAGGATGTTAATATTCACCTTTTCACACCCTTAAATAAGAATCATTCTTTAAGCCTGTGCAAAGCTGCATAACAGCAAAATGCTTGCAGTGTATCTCATCTGTAGATGATTTGAGCTTTGAAATTCCTCCTGCTGTAATTAGGTGTATTGTGCTCTTGAATTGTCTGAATGGCAGAATGAAGCAAACAGAATCAGAATAGGGAGCCACCTGAAAAGAGGCAGTGACAAACACTATTGAACACAATTAGAACAAACTTAACAAACACCCTTACGATAGCCACATGTATTGCCTCTTTATAGTCCTGGATGTTTTTACCTAAAGTACAGATGATTTAGAATTAAAAAGCCCTGTCCCCTAAGATAGGATGGAATGGAAACTGGCAACGATTTGTTTTTCTAGATTTCCTAAGAACCATCACATTTCTGTTTGTATGATGATTTCTTCATTTAAGCAAACTTCCTTCATTCACTAGTAAATTTATCAAATTTATTGTGTCAGACCCTGACCTTATAGAGGTAATAATGGTCATTTTAGATTATTTTCCATTGCTAAACTATAGGGTGGCCGTTGTCCGATGAAATAGAAGAAATGACCTTAACTCATTGTCAGGCTTTCCAGATTATCTAGATCATAATCCTAGTTGGGTACTTCTATGGAAGGAATTCCCGAGAATAACAAATCTCATCCCTAGTGATCACTATATCTAAGTGTTTGCAGAAGGCTGGGCCCTTTGCTGGGAATAAAGATGGATAAAACATAATCCCCCCTTTTCACTGCTCACATTCTAATGGCATATTTGGGTGTTTAACTTTAGTCAGAGCAATGGGATATCCGTGACCTCAATTCTTTGCTTCCCTTTTATCTCAGCTGGCTAGCACAATGATGATCAGAAAATTGTAGTGAAAGTTAGATGCCCTCTAGCACCAAATATTCAATGGTTGTTGAAAAAAGTTAACAAAAATACAAATGGCCTTTGAAACTATGAAAAAGGTGCAATTGCACTCATAAGATAAATGCATATTAAAACAGTAAAATAGCATTTTTAATCCAAAATGTTCGAGAACCTACTCCTTGGTAAGACTGTGGGGAAACAGGCACTATACACTGCTAGTGGGAGTGTAAATCTCCACAGCCCCAATGGAGGGAATTTGCTTTCCAAATTGCAAATGCAAATATCCTTTGACCTAGCAGAACCACCTTTAGGAATTTATCTTTTAGATATTAATGTGACAAGACTTCTGACAAAGTTATTCAGTGCAACACTGCAGTTACCAAAAAAATGGAAATAATCTAAATATCATTAGGGGATTGGTTAAACTGTGAAGCTTCCATACAGTGAAATAGCACACAGCTGAAAAAGGGGAGATTCTCCATGTATTGTTATGACAAGCTCCCTAGGTAAAAAAAAAAAAATCAAGACATTGAGCATACCAATACTACCTTTTGTGTAAAATGAAGGAAAATATATCTTTGTAATTGTATGAACAAACTGTGGAAGGAGACGCACAAAAAACTAAGTGGTTCTCCATTGTGAGGGGAAGGTGATGGGAATTGCAGAAGAGACCTAGAAACGAGACTCTTTTTTTTGTATGTTTTCAAAATAAATTGTAACTTGCTCAAAAATAAGGTAGAAATTTCCACGTAATTATCAATTATAGCTTTTTCATTTATAAGGTGACTTGTCGTTTTGCATGAATTATTTCATTTCACCTTCACCTCAATTTCTTAGATCTTCGTGAAAAAACTAATGTTTAGAAAATGTACAATTTATTATTTTTTTATTTTTTATTTTTTTAGCTGATCCATCCTGCCACCTGTTGGCAGCTCAGCGGCAGCTCAGCTCAGGCCAGGCATCAAACCGCTGTTGCTCAGAGCTCAACCTCTTGAGCAAGCTCTTAACCAACCAAGCCACTCGGCTGGCCCAGAAAATGTACAATTTAAAAAAATGAAGTCAATGTTTAACTGTAAATCCAGTGCTGTCTTCACTACAGTTATAGATGTTGAATGGGGCCTCACCATCTACTCATTAACTCTATGAGACATCTTTTTTATGTAGAACAGGTCAGTTTAGAATTCATTTCTACAAAGTGCTTTAATGATTTAGAGGTTTCTTGCAGGGGAGGATGTTCCCAAACACATTGGTAGGGGGCTCTTTTCAGAACATGGGAACATCTCCATTTGTTAGTGGCCTTAAATCGACAGATCTCTCTTTCCTGTTCCTCCTCCTCTGGGAAGCTCTAACATAGAAAGGCTGTCTGGTTGGGCTGGAGGTCATACAGCCAAAACCTAAGTGCCCAGCAAGGGCAGGGAGACAGGCTGTTTAGGAAATTAATATAGGGGCACCATGTCAGGAAAGGACTTAAAAAAAAAAAAAGCCAAAGGGCTTGGAAGAGAGAAACTGAAGACTGAGGCAGTGTCAGCATGAGGCCTTAGATGAGGCTGGGAAAGGCATTGGTCTGAGAGTAAGAAGGAAGTCAGGATTTGAACAGTCCACTGGAGCTCGCTGAGGAAACAGGAGCTTCCATGAACAATCACAGCTGTTTCTTCTCCCCTTTTTACATGATCCTTTTCTCCTCCCCCTTTTGGTTAGGGGAAAGACCAGACTTGTCAAAAGTTTTACTCTTAAGTGACTAGGAGGACGTGAGAGTGAACTGCAAGAAAATAGGAAAACATATGAGGCTCGCAGGCAGGTGACAAAACAGCCTGGCTGGTGCTGGGAAAGCTGCAGAGGCAGGACAGTCCCTAAGCAGTAGGCTCGAAGCTCTTTAAGGCAACTCCCATGGAGGAAGAGCAAAGCCTTTGGGTTGCGCTCAAGGCCTGCAAAACAGAGAAGCTCCAGGCCTGGGAGGCCATGTCAGTGGGTCATAGGCTGGTGGTTTCCCCCATACCAGCTTTCTCTGTTTTCTCTCACACTATTTCTTACCCTATCTATCTTCTTGATACCCTCTGCCAGATGCCTGGCCTCTTCACCCTCAAAGGAGAGTGCGTCTGGTGGACTCAGTTCCTGTGCACCCCCTCTGGCTCCCCGCAAATCACCAGTTACTGTGAATTTGAGTAGGGGGTCAATACGTAGTCTCCACCGCCACCACAGTTTCCAGGTTCAGCACTCGAAGGGTCTCCCAAGGGCAGAGTCGGCACTTGAATGACCCTAAGACCAAGGATTCCCTTAAATTTGTGCCCTTGGCCCTCACTTGCTTGGCCTTACCCTAGGCCTAGCCCTGTTCAGCACTCTGCTGCTCTAGTCTCCAGGATGAGTTGAGCCCCCAGCTGACTAGGGAGCCACATCTGGGAGCCAGCACATCAGAGGGGAGGTAAGGAGGCATAACTTGTGGTGTCTTGAGGTGTTTCAGGAGGGGCAGCAAAGGGGCTCGCACGACTACCCCTAGAGCTGTCTGGTGTCCCCCACTCTGTTGCAGTCTTTTTGTCAGGAGAGAAGAGCTGAGAATGGAGGGATGAGTAGAGGAAATCAGTAACACAGCCAATACATCTTTTATTCAACTGACAGGACCATAAAGAGCATACTGTAAATCCCTAAGGATACAGACAAAGGTTCCCCATTGGTAATCTGTGGGAAGTTCACAGTCCATCAGAGGGAATTAAGTAAAACAATAGCTACAAACCTGGCAGGCACGAGCATCTGGGCTGGATGGCAAGTGGGCATACACCCTGAAAGCTTCCTGGAAAAGAGCACCTTGGTGTGCAGTGTCATGAGGCATGGCAGGGAAGTGGTGACAGGGGAGGGCTTGGCTGAGGAACATACTGAGTCACACTCAAATCTCCCAGGCCTGGAGCAGCCAGTGCCTGGGACATAGTAAGCACACAAAAAATGACTTGTAGAATTGAGACTGATTCTCAAGAACCACAACAGACAGGAAGGGACTGAGTATATCAAAATAGCGAAAAGTAGAAAGCCACTTTGGAAGCAACACCAAGGGAATAAGAACCTGTAGGGAATGGAGTAAAGGGCCTCGATTTGACAGTACCAGTAACATTGGCCAAGTCCCGATGTGGGGCGGTGTGTATGTGAAAAGGAGATGTACAGTGGGGAGATGGCAGCTGAGCTGCTATAGCCAAGCCAAGAATTTGAGAAAAGAAAGTGGACATACAAGGAATGAACGCTGCCTAGTAGGCTTACAGCTGACAGAAAAGCAATTGGACGATAGGCAAAGGGGCAGGTAGTGAGTGGAATGGAGCTGGCCAGAAGCTTAAAGAGAGGGACTATGATGGAAGGAGAAACACAGGGATTGGGAAGAAGAAACAGCCTCAGGAAGTTGTGGCACTTCCCAGGCAAAACAAAACAAAAATACCAAACCAAACCAATCAAACTGAAAAAGAAGTGGGAGTGAAGAGGGGAGAAAGACTCCCGCTTGCTGGAAAGATGGAGGCGGTGACAGGAAAGAGGGAGAGAGCCCGCAGCCTGGAGTGGAAGAAAGCCATAGCCAAGCTTCTCTGCCTTAGGGGAGAGGGGCTGATCACCTCCCCCAAAGAGACTGAGGTTCCATCTTTTGGCCTTGGAGATCCCCACAGGGCTGGCAGGTTTGCAACTTTCAGTTCAGTCTGTCCTCGTGGGGGCGCCTAGGAGGGGAGCTGGAGTAGGTCACAGGGCCAGGGCCTATAAGACAGATCTCTTCCCAAAGCCTGAACTGGACAATCTCCAAAGTATGCATTTTTTACATAGGTGTCATGGCTTAATTGGTTACAACCTTTACCTAGTAAGAGAGTCTGGGTTCGAATCTCGTCCGTGTCACATCTTACTACATGAGCCTGGTTCCTGCTTGTGTCCTGGGGGGCTCTCTAATGCTCCTGCTGCCCTTGCCCATCGGGTAGGCCATATCATGGTTAGAAATCCTTTACATGGCACCTTATTGTTCTCCAGTGCACTGTGAAGTTGGAAAACTTGGGTTCTTAACAGCTTAGGACAGTCAGCCTTACTCCCTACCTCCGTGCTGAACGCCCACCCCGCTGTCTCCAGGGCAACTTAGTGGGCCTGGAAAAGGACCTGAGAACTAGCAAAGAGGACCATTTCCTTGGATGTCAGTTTTACGTTGGGACTTCCCATCTTTAATGTGTCTGCTCCTTTTTGTCCTTTCAGATTTCTGGACCCAGGAATCCTCAGTGCCCATTTTAGAAACTCCAGCCCCAATCAATCACAGCAGCTGAGTAGTTGCCCCCTACAGTTTCTGAAATTGGTGGTTGAGCCAGACCTTTCACTGACTGAAGAGTGGTGTAAGACCTTGGGACTCAAGAGGAACAGGATTGGAAAACAACTAGCCTAGAGAGGCTGCAAAGTCCACCTGACAATTGGTGTAAAGATCCTCTCTCCCTATTTGAAGAGGGCAAGGTGCCACTGATTGAAATGGAATTTGAATCTCCAAGCCAGGGGTTCTCAAATGTTAACATACTTCAGAGATCCTGGAAGGCAGGTGAAAAAACTGACTGCTGGGCTCCACTCCCAGAATTTCTGATTCAGTTTGTCGAGGGTGAACCCTGATAATTTGCATTTCTATAACAAGTTCCCAGGTGATGCTGACTGCTGCTGGTCCAAGACCACATTTTGAGACCCAAGGCCTAGTATAGCACTACAGGGAATAGAAAGAAATTTTGCCTGCTCAGGATCTCTAAGAGGTCTAAGGGAATCGATTTCATTTTTCTCTTATTGCACAGCCCACTCACCCCTACTCAGATAGAGATGGAAAGAACCTGTCTTCTGCCACCTGTGGTTCTGAGTCAGGTCTCACCTTGATGGAAATAGGAAACTGGTTTAATTATCACCCCGTTAGCTCCCTAAAGTTATAACATCACTGTCACCGAGGCAATCTTTTCCTTCCACTTCCACTATTAGAGCTAAGGCTTAAGGTGAAAATAGAGCTGGGAAAAGCAAACACTTTGGGTTACATTCTCCAGTGTAAGGGATTCTTTGGAGATACTTTGATGGGGTGGAAAGGAGAGAAGACTTGGGTCCTGAATAGGGTAGTGTAGCACCACAATGGGAATAAGGTAACAGGTTCCTTAAGATGAGACTTCCCTATTTTACATTTTTCCCAGTGAGAACAGACACATTTTATTTAAATGGGTAGGGCAGACATGTGGCAGACGGAGTTGGGAGGAAGATGGGAGTTTGAGGCTGATTCCCTGTGGGGAAAAAAATCATTCAGATCTAGTCACCTCTCTGATGGATGTTGTTTATTTTTTGTCCAAGGGAAGTGGTGTTGGATCGAGGTAGAGAAGACAGTGGTACACCAGAAATGACCTAAAGGGATGCCCCATCTGCAGACGGCCTTAGGCTCCATGATGCCTTTCAGCTGGGTGCTATGACTGCACCTACACTTTAGGGGCTTCACTGTCTATCCTTAAAATTACTAAAACAATTACTGAAACAGATCAAAGGTCGGAGGTTCACATCTGATTATTAAGAGGTGTGATCTGATAGTATGGAAAGTCACTTCCTACAAGTCTTTAAAACAAGGTTTGTGAGGAACTGGATTTGTCAGCATGTCATATACGAGTATCTTTTTAAAAAATATATCGAGTAAATTATAAGCAATGTCCTTCTAGTCATCAAAGACCAGGCTCTATCCTTATAGCCTACTGCCTCTGGTATCTTAGTCCTTAAAATATTTAGTGACCCTTCCCTTGTAATTTTAGACACAAATATATAATGACCATATCAGGTCAGAGTAACTCCCTTTCTTTGACCCCAGTTTAGTGATTCCATGGATAGGCTCTGAACCTGCTAAATGTGTATGCAAAACTGAGTGGATTGCTAATGTCTATTTTTCTCAAAAATGAGTTTCTGATTTTTATCAGATTCTCAAACAGTCTGTGATCCAAAACAGGTTCTGAACCATTGCTTACATAGAGCTGATTTGCATTAATGAATGAGGCATAGTGGGAGGGAAAAAGAAATGGCATACTCCAGTTTTACCACTGGAATCCAATACTTTCCTTTCCCTTGGGGCATCTCCTAACACTGATCCTAAAATGCTCCTGTGTCTGAGGACCTAGGACAAGGCCATCTTACAAATGGCTGGCTATTTTGCTCTATTCATAGGAACATAAGCAACAGAAGCGCATTCCAGGCAAAGAAGGAAGGCTGCTCTGAACAGCAGAAGGGAGGCAGGGGCTGGGTTGCTCAAGTCAGACCCACTCTAAGAAGCCCAGTCAGCAAAATGACCCTATTCTCAGCTCCATTTGGGTCCAGGACTCTGAGGAGCTATGATTCACCTCGTTTTTCCTTAAGCAAATGGGACAGTCATTAAACTAGACTGTTGCAGCTCACTTCCTCTTGCCTCTCTGGTTAATTCTACCAATTCTAGTTGAAAAATAAGTGTGTTAAGGAAAAACCAGAATCTAAGCATTGAAGAGAAAATATCCCACTTTCACCCTCTTTGTTCCTCTCCCTCTCTTATCCCAAACTGCTCGTACGTACAAGATAATTTTTAAATTATAAGATTGGTATTAACACATCATCACTAAGGAGAAACAATGACCAACTCATCAACTAACAGATGCTAGGATGCAAGTCCTGGAGTTAAGGGTCTTAGTGTGGACACATTCCCAGACTTAAGAAGAAAACCAACTGGAAAGCTCATTACCCTGCATCAGCTGAAAAACTAAACCACAGCCATTTCCCCTAAAGTTCTGTTTCTGGGAGAATGAGATCCTCAGGTATAACTCTGCCCCCTTGACGAGGCAATCAACATCCAACAAGAGTAATGACAACTTGTATGCACTGTGATTCCTGCCCTAATTTCCCAGCACTTAAAACAAGACAAAAAAAACCCCGCTCAGCACAAACCGTCTATATGTATCTTGCTTGAAATCAACAAGAAAGAACTCACCTGACTGAGGATATTTCTTTCTCTCCACCCCGGCAAAAAGAACCTGCAGCCCAGAGATTCAGACCTAGACATATATATCCACAGTTATCTTGATCTCAGTGACACTGAAAAAAGCTTTATACCTCAACATCCACGACATCACTTAACCATTTTCCACTAGGGTTCCCTTAATTGCTAAGTTTACTTCCTATGTTGAAACAAAACAAAAAACCCCATACAATCCCCACTACCCTTGTCCCCAGAATACAGCCCCTAGAAAATCTAGCTTGTACAGTTTGCACTTTACATGCTCTCTTCAAAGACCCTGCACACAGATACACATAGACACATACAGACACAGTCAAGAGGAGAGGGGTCTGTTCAAGGGGATAAACTTTTTTTCTTCTGTGTGGGCTTGGGTGACTTGGGGTTACAAGGTCCATCTCTTAGCATGGGAGTGTGATCTCTCAGCTGGATATACGTATGTGTGGGGTGAGGGGAGTAGGAATAAGGGAGTGAAACTGTTTCTACTTTTCAGCAGGTAGGGGTGAGAGGCATGGATGTATATTTGGATGATTAGGGGTAAGGGTGATGGACCCACACAGGAATGAGGTCTGCCCCTCAGCTTTCATTTGGATTTAAAAAAGGGGGCTCTGGGTGCCTGGTCACTATCTCTTTCCTGTTTCCACATTACTCTAACCCAGTGCTCACCAGAGTGTTTCATGGAGTCACCAGTTGTGGGATGTGAGACAGAAAGGATACTGAGGTCAAATACATTTAGGAAACATTGCATTAAAAGAGGCTCAACAATTTGTTCTATGTAAGTTTTTGGAGGTTTTAACATGCTAATATGGTCTCTCTCTACATATACATATACATATACATACAGAGGGTACCAAAAAAATGTATATACATTTTAAGAAAGGAAAAAACTGTATTAAAATTACATTGATGGTAACCACTTTGAGCACCTCTTGTAATTGCAGAAGTCAAATGTGACTCATATTCATCTTTTGTTATCTATCTATCTATCTATCTATATATATAAAGACTTTATTGGGGAATTGGGGAAGGGAACAGCGTTGGGGAATCAGGGAAGGGGAACAGATAAGTTGCTGTCCTTTTGTTCTTCAGTCTAGTTGTGGAGGACGTCGCTTCACTGGCCCATGTCAGTATTATCATTTCGCTCTTCTTGGCTGAGACAGATCAGTTGCCAGCCATTGGACAGCTGCTCACGGTGGCTCATGGCAGCTCATGCCAGCTGCCAGCTGCTCATGCTGGCTGCCGGCCACTCACGGTAGCTTATGGCAGCCCACTGCAGCCCCGCTGCAGCCTACGTTGTCACAGGCGACTCACGGCAGCCTAGCTCCAGGTCGAGCTGTTGTTCACCATCTTAGCTGTAGAGGGCAGTGTCACTGGCCCATGTGGGATCCGAATCGGTGTCCCTGCTGCTCAGAGCTGGTGTCCCAAGCCAACTCTTAACCAACGAGCCACTCGGCCGGCCCATTATCGGTGTATATTATTACAATTTTAATACAGTTTTTTCCTTTCTTAAAATGTGTATACATTTTTTTGGCACCCTCTGTGTATTACATATACACATACACATATACATATGTGTATGTGTATATTATATATATGATATATATTATATATATAAAGAGAATATAACAGTTATAGTATACAATGGTGATACTCAAAATATTTACCAACTAGTATGGCATAGGCTCTAACCAATCAGAATGGACCTCAGCCATAAACCACTGGTACCACTGTTCCCTTGAGAAAGGGCTCAGGCTGAGTATCAGCCCATATAGTAAGCACTGTTTCCCAAAAGTTTTGCCCAAAGAACTCTCTTTTATGTGGTATATCACAGAACTGGTGAGAAATGCTCTGGTCAGTGCTGGTAGCTCATCTTTCTGGGGCATAAGGCCAGGGCTCATGATCCTGGCCTGGGCGCAGGACAGAGGCAGCTCCGTCAGAGGCTCCTGGTAGCACTGGCTGATAGATGTGACCACAGCTGCAGCAGAAACAGACTTCAAAAGACAGATGTCCCTCTGTCCCAGCTGCTCCGGGGACTCTGTCCCTGGTGAGTCAGCAGGTGCCTGTCCAGGTGATGTTTACGCCCGAAGCTCTTCTCACAGCGAGGGCACTGGAAGGGCTTCTCCCCCGTATGGGTCAGCCAATGTCTCACTAAGTGGTGCCGCCGGCCAAAGCTCTTCCCACACTCAGTGCACACATGGCACTTTGGCACCGGTGGGGCACGCTGCCGTTTCCTAGCCCCAGGGCTCTCTCCAACCTCTTGGCCCTTGCAGGATTTGCCTTCCGCGTGCACCCTCTGGTGACTGGCCAGATGGGAGTTGCATCGGAAATTCTTGCCACACTCAGAGCACCTGCTGGGCTTGTCATGTAGGTGGGTCTTCTGGTGCCGGATCAGGTGATGTCTCCTCCCAAAGCTCTTCTCACACTTGAGGCAGCTATAGGGCCTCTCCCCGGTGTGCGTTTGCTGGTGCCTCGCAAGGTGGGAGCCCCACACAAACTGTTTCCCACACTGGGGGCATGTGTGCGGTCGTAATAGGGAATCCATCTCTGTGCTACACAGGAGGTTAGAGAAGCTATCTTCCTGAAGAAAAGGTGGGCCCAGGAGCATTCCTCTGGAGGTCCTGGGCATGGAATCCCAGCTCTCATCATGCTCCGGGTTCCAGAGAACAGTATCTTCCGACACACTAGATAACATTCTGGGAGGTTCTGCTTCTAGTTCAGGGGTATCCCCCTCGTGCTCACTTCCATCTCCTGTGGAGAAGGGAAAATACCGACCCCAAGAGGGGAGTCACAAGAGAGCACCCCAGGAACCAAGTCACAGGTGAGATTGTATGATGTCTGTTAGGGCCTAAACCTCACCCCACCATGGCTGAGAGAAAAGATTTGAATGTTGTACAAGACAGTGCAAGAGATGTAGAACTTAAAAGCCTAGGCTTAGGAGACAGACTACCCAATTCTGAATCTCAGCTTTCTCACTTCTGGAAGCCTTCATTTCTTCTTCTGTAAAATGGAAATTATTATAAGATAGCACAGTACCTGCTTTAGTAAGCACTTAGTAAGGGGTCTATGCTATTGTGATTATTTGTTTATTACTATTATTTACTCACCATGGTTTTTCACTACTAATTATCATCTCCTTGCCTAAGCATAAATGGAGGGAGTTAAGGAATGTGCTGCAATCATCTCGGGCTGGGTGACCACCTGTCAGCAATAACAGAGACACTATGGAAGGCATTTCTGCAGTGGGTGGGAAGTTGAACAAGAACAACAACAGTAACAACAACTAACGTTTATTGAGTGCTTATTATGTACCTGGTACTATTCTAATATGTTAACATTTAAATCTCACAATAATTTACAGATGAGAAACCCAAAGAGCGGTTAATTACTTTTCCAAGGTCCCACAGGTATGGTCCTGAATTCAAATCCACAAAGTTTGGCTCCAGAGCCTGCCCTCCAAACCACTCTGCTACACTGTCTTGCTTTTGTTTGAAGAAAAAGATCTCTAAAGCTTTTGACTTTACAACTCCCTGAGGCAGAGGAGGGATTAGAAGGACATGTAATGATGACACTCCAAGAGGGGTGAAGGCCATGGCTAAAAATCCACTCCAGATTCTTACCTGTGTATGTGACCCTCAGGATGTCCCTCTCCTCTAAGTCCTGTGGGTCAGGGACCCATTGTTCTTCCCCTCCTTCTAGTTGAGAAACCATGTCCAGTTTGGGAATTGGAAACCCTACCCACGGAAAAGGAAAATAAAGGTGTCGATTAGTTCAACTGCAATTCTATATTTCTGAAGAAAGCTAGATTATCATTTATTTATAATTTATTTATCAATAATTTCCTAGATTATTGCTCGGAACCCTGGATCAAAGAAGGCCAGATAGAAGAAGGCTCTCCTCCCTGCTCCCATTCTTAAGTCCCTCTTCTTTCTTCTAGAAAATCACAACTGTCTTTTTCAACAAGTCTGTTCTCTTCCACTTATATTTCAAATACCTTTAGCCTAACTGTCCTTTCTGGTTATAACTTCATTTAGCTAGCTCTAATACAGCCGCCCCACCCCTGCACTCCCACCTTTCCCTAGGTAATTTCTGAGTTCCCAAGGACTCTGTTCCACCTCTTAGATGTCTTTCTCTCTGCTTTGTAAGAACCTGCCAATTCCAAACCACAAAGAGCCTAAAGTTCTCTTTTCCATAATTCAGCATTATTTTGCTGTTGTCTTTAAAAAAAATGACTCCTCACTTCCATCCTCTTTGGGTTATCCCTAGTACTCCTTCTCTGGCAGAAGCCTAGACAGATTCCCTGCCACGAAAAGAACCCTAGATAGACAGTATCCAACAGCCCTGGAGCACACGGCTCCATCCTCCCAGAGTACAATCTTTTCGTGGCTGGGGAAGGTCATGCTTACTTAGAGAGACCACTATCCCACAGTTTTCCTGCATGACATATTCTCCATAAAAGTCTGTCTGAGAAGGGTCCAGGCTCCGCCACTCCTCCTGAGAGAAGCACAGTGACACATCCTTGATGGTTACCAGGCCCTGAAACAAAAGGTAGCATCATCTGTCACCAGCTGTTCCTTCAGGAAAATGTGATCTTAGTCTAAAAGGCTGGGGTAGATATAGAAGAGAGGGCAAAAGAGGATCTAGAAACAGAATTCCCCAGAGGTCTCTGGGCAGGGCACACAGCTTTGGTGAAGGGGAAATGAGGAGATGGGTACAGGTAAGGTCAATGAATAAGTGAGGACGGTTCTCAAGTGGGACCATGAGAAGTCAGAGGCACCAGAAACTCATTGCTCCCTCTGTTTAACTACAGGTGTCTGCCCAGTCTCCTCTCACCTGCCTTATTATTGTCATTGAAATTGTGTACTATCTCCTTCCTCCTCCACTTGACCTTTCCTTTTCTATCAGCACAAAATAATACAGATAAGCATTCTCTCCCACCCCCACCATCATGCTATATGCTTATCTTTTGAGGCAGCATAGTATAGTGTCAGGAGTGCAGGTTCTGAGCCAAATTACTCCTAGCTCTGCCATGTATTAGCATCATGGCCTCACACAAGCGCCTTAATCTCTTCCGTAAATTCCCCATCATCCACCCAATCCTGTCTGCTTTCTGTTCCTCCAAGGTCCCTTCAGGTTCTCTTTTCCTAATCTTTCCAGCTTTATTTCTTAAAGGACATTAGTGAATTGTTCTTAAAATCCCCCTGTGGATAGCAAAGCCATCTATTAAAAAAACAAAAAAACCCAACCTCTAGGAATTCCCCTCTTCTTGTTTTGCCTCCATTTGTTTTTTTCCAAGGGTATTATGAGCCCTTTGGAAAGGGATAGAATCTGTTCAGTTATAAGATGAACATGATATTAGTGATCATGTGAAATAACAAATCTAAGCTAAGGCTATAGAAAGGCAGCAGTGATGAGACCCTGGGAGAGGCTCAGGGAAGCACATAGCCCACCTGTGATCCAGCTGCAAGCAGTGCAGCTGCCATCTCCCAATCTCCGGCGCTACCCTCCTGGGGAAGAGCAGGAACCCAGGGAGCCGACTGAGCTGGTGAGGGGAGAGAGGAACCATTAGAAATGGACTGTCCACCCTTTCCCAATAAGAGCCTAGGCCGCATTTTAGAGGGGCTCAGGGGTCACATTTTTTCCTACACCTATGCCCACTGGTAAAACTCAAATGCATAAACGTAGTAAAGCAGACCTTCACTCAAAATGTTCTGTAAGGGTATTGAGTGGTATTTAGTGGAGTTTTTATGTCTCCCATCTCTACTAGACTAGCTATGGTTTGAATTTATTTTATTTGAATGTAATTTTCATCTTGCAAAGTGCAACTTACTGGGTGTGTTCTCCAACAGTAATCAGCGTTGTTGTCACTTCCTTTGTTTTCCACATTCAGTACCACTAAGCATGCACTTGCAGCATGTGGAGGGAGGGGAGAAGCCTAGTTATGTGGTTTGTAGAATCCAGGAGCTCCTAATATTCCTGTGACTAGGGCCCAGGAAGAATGGACTAGTACTGGTCTTGATCATGCTGTTTAGTCCATGGCAATTTGGGAATTTTTTTTTTTTTTAGCTGAGCCATTCTGCCACCTGTTGGCAGCTCAGGGGCAGCTCGGCTCGGGCCAGGCATCGAACCACTATTGCTCAGAGCTCAAACTCTTGAGCGAGCTCTTAACCAACTGAGCCACTCGGCCGGCCCATAATTTGGGAATTTTTAACTACTTTTTTTTTTTTTTTTACAAATTTTATTGGGGAACAGTGTGTTTTTCCAGGACCCATCAGCTCCAAGTCAAGTAGTTATTTCAATCTAGTTGTGGAGGATGCAGTTCCTTGGTCCATGTGGGAATCAAACTGGCAACCCTAGTGCCATGAGCCTGCACTCTAACCACCTGCGCTAACCAGCCACCCCTTTAACTACTTTTTGAACAGACATTAGGAGATTACTCCCTGCACTGTGCTTCCCCCACACACAACCCCTCCAGGCCCTCACCCTTCTCTTGAAGGGACTGCGGCTCCTCTTCCAGGTCACAGCACAAGTGTTCCAGTGGCCCTGGTGCTGCTCTCCACGGCCCCTCTTCTTGGCTTCCCCTTTCTACCTGGGGCTCTGCTCCATCCAGCTGGACATTCATCGACTCCCATCCTGTCCCCAGGGCTGTTGTCTGTTCTGAAAGCATTTTTGCTGCAAACCCAAATCGTGACCTGGAACAAATTCATATCAGCTGTATCCATGAAAACGGGAAGGTTGATATTTCTAAGGGAGTTACGGAGAACAGCCCAGGGATAAAAGATGAAACTGGATAAGAGGGGCTTGATGGAAGATGAACTTTAAAAGCTTGATGTGTTCCATTCAACTGAGCCTGAGCCAAGCTTCTTGGAGGAACTAAGAAATGAACAGGTGCTACAAAGCAAAGTCACTAATGGTTATTTTAGGAACCTCATGGTAGAGATAGAATATCCCTGAAAGCTGAAAGAACTTCATTAAAAATAAATAAATAAATAAATAAATAAATAAATAAATAAATAAATAAATAAGAACAATTCTGGAAATTCAAAAGTTATCCATTAATTTCAACTCCTGAAAATACAGTAAAGTAAGCAATCTGGAAACATGCAGAAAGGAATGCACAGACTTGCACTCAACAAACATGGATCTAATCACGTATAAAGTTTTTGGCCACAAATCCCATTCTCACCAATTAGTTTAGAATGAAATGACTACTATTAAGTCCCAGGCAAAGGGTGTATTTGTGTCATGTGTGCCCATGATACAAATACACCCTATGGCTGGGACTTACAGTGAGGACAAATGGTGCCTCGCTTAGAACAAGCCTCAACAAAGAGACATATGGCCTGTCCCTCTAATGGAGAAAATGAGAACTGATAGCAAATATGGTAGAAAGACCAATAACTTGGAAAGCAGATATAAGACTCCAAAGCAACCTCAACAGGTAAGAGAAATTGTTGGTCACTGAGGAGCTGACGTCTAATTGGGAAAAGTGAAAAAAAAGAACAGAAAGGGTTTGGGCCAGAGATGGAAAAAGGGGCAGCAGTTACTGCTAACATGATACCTACAGCGAATTAATAGGCCTGTCATTTAAGACACAGGAAAGAACCAGTCAGATCTTATTAGGAAAATATATTCAATTTTAAAGAAGGACATGGAGAAGCCAGAATGTAAACATGGGAAGAAATAAAAGTGAAGAAAAGGATGGGAAGTACAGCCATTGGGGAAAAGTTCCAAACGATGCACCTCGTTTTCTCCTGCCTAGGGAAGAAGGCTGATGCATGACGCTACCAATGAATGAAAAGATAGATGTTTTCTATCTCTGTGTAGATCTCTTCTTTTGTTCAAGAGAAGAGATTTAGGTTAGATAAAAAAAAAGTTCTTACTAATTATCCTGCAGTGCACAGGAACAGGTTTGTGGGTTCTTCTTTTCTCTGGACATCTTAGGAGCAGGACAAGTCCCACTTTCGTTGTGATTGGGCCTTGCGGCCTTTTGGTAAAGAAACAATCTATGAGACTGGGCAGGGTCCCTTTCTCCTTGGCAACACAATATTTTTGTGATTCTTATTCAAGGCCCAAGCAGTCAGAGCCAGTGCAATGCTTCCAAAAACAGGTCAGAACCTTGTTAACTACCCTGGCTCACTCACATCCACCCAGTAACATCCGCAAGAATCTCGGAGCCCAAGATAGGTAATGACAGATATCAAATTGTTTTTTTTCTTGTCACTTGTCTTGGATAAAAGAGGTAGGTGGGAACCCTAAGCCCAATGCACAGGAAGGGAACCAATTCCCCTCTCATCTCAGGAGTCCAAAGACGTCTCAAGGCCTCATGGGAGCATCCTGGACTGATTCCCAGTTTAGGAGGTTTCCTTTTCGGAGACTTCTCATGAGAAAGGAAAATTCCCAATAAAGCAATAAAGGGAAACTTCCACTTTAGCTCTCCTCTGAATTCTGGCACCTGTATTAGCTTCACTTTTAACTTATAAGTCACAAATTCCCCCTCTTCACCAGAGTTCTTCCTTGTTGTCTAGCTCCCCTCACCAATCTTCCTCAGGGGCTTTACCACTATCTATCTGGACACCTGTCTCAAAGCCATTTCTCCATCTCCCCAGGAGCACAGTCCATTGACGGAAGGCCTCTCTTTGCAGAGCCCACGGGGTCAGCTGTGAGCCTCTCCAGACCACTGACAGAAAGCCTGTGGAAGTGCTGGCAACAATCTCAGCAAAGGAGTGGGTAGGTTCTTATCCTCAGACTGCATTTCCTAAGATGTTCGCTCTGTCAGGGCCAGCACCTGGGCAGTTAAGATGTCAGCCCTAACCTGGTTTCTCCTGGATCCGGGATGATCCCAGGCCTATTGGAGTCGGGTTCTAGGGCTTTCCTTTCCTCCTTTTCCTAACATGTCTGGGGGCGGAGGAGGACAAGGCACCTGCAAAAGTTAGTTTTTGCAGCCAGCGCCGCTGGACAGAGAAAGGAGGGTATCGAAATGAATAGCCCAAGGGCACAGGGACAAGCAGCGCTCTGTCAGCGACGCCTGGCCCCTGCCCGGGGTGGGGCGTGGGAGGGACGGGCGCCTGCTCCGGAGTAAGGTTGCTTCTTCTCTCCTTCTTGTCACAGTGCCCCTGAAGAGGGTCAGATTTCAGAGAATCCGAGAGAGGCAGAGCTGGAGCAAGGGAAGTGAGATCAGAAAACAGGTTTCCCATGAACTGGGGCATAAGCAAGTGAAGAGAAAGGAGCCATGGGGTAACCTGTGCTCCAGTGACAGCGGCGGGAACCCGCGAGCCTGACAGCGACGATGGGGCCGAGGGAGACAGGGCGACGGGCGGA
>NW_017731990.1:30797-32173 GCF_001890085.2 Hipposideros armiger | reverse complement strand
TGGCCGCTGGCCGGCTCGCTCTCCCTGGCTGGCCATTTTCTGTCGCGGCCACTCGGCCTCCCACGGGGTTCTTCGCACACAGCTTCATGAATTACCTCCACGTTTAATAACCGCTCGGTATATGCCAGACGGTCTCTGTGAGCACGATGTCGCGAAACAACAGTCTGGAATTCCTCAAGGAGCTTACCTTCTAGGTTTCAAGATCGCGAAGATAGGGGCCTGGAGAGAGCACCGAGGAGGAGTCGCTAATTCCTAAGGAGGGATGGTCAGGTTGACTTGACCAAGACCGTTGGCCTTGCAGCTGCACTGTCCAATTTTCAGGCGCATGTGGCTGCTGAGCTCCCCATGTGTAGCTAATCCAAATAGATGTAACATACACACCAGATTTGGAAGACTTAATTAGCAAAATATAAAATAGCTAATAAGCAGCATTTTGGGTATATTGGGTTAAATATATTATTAAAATGAATTTTGTGTACTTCATTAACTTTTTAATATGGCTATTAACATGTTTAAATTTTATATATGTGGCTTGCATTGTATTTATATTGGACAGAGCTGTCTCCAAGCAGTAAGATGAATTTGACTGGAAAAGATGAGAAAGGCCTACAAAGCAGAATAAACACATTTACCATTAGAATCTGTTTATAATCTACAAATCACATTCATTATATCATCATCACAGTTCTTTAAATTTTTATTTTATAGACTTAAAAATAAGTGATTCACTTAAGGTCATAGGTGACAATCATTCTTTCAATATGTATTTGCTTTTTTCTATGTACCAGGCACTGTAACTAAATGCTGGGAGTCAAAGGTCCCAAAGGAACTGTCTGTGGATTTAAGGACTCAGTCTGTGGAAACACATGTCAACAAATAGGGCTTCTTTTCATTTATGTTACCACCGGTGACAAATACAAGGTGTGTTACTCGGAGTAGGCTGACAATCCCAGCATCTCAGTGGCTTAACACAATAAAGGGTTATGTTCCATACAAATCACAGTGTGTAGCAGGTTGGTTAGGGCCAGTGGCTGGGAAGCCTCCTCCTTGCAATCATGGAAGGACCAGGTTGATTGTATCTTGTTGCTCCACCTCCTCTGTTGCCTTGGAATCATCCAGGCTATGAGCTTCAGATAAAAGAGGAGAGCTGTGGCTGACTTGTGGGAGATATTGGGGGCCAGCCCTGGAAGTGATGTACATCATTTTCACCCCATTCCCTTAGCCAGAATTCAAGTGCATGGTCACATGGCCCTACCTAACTGCGGGGGTGGCTGGGAAGTCAAGTGTGTGTGCCTAATAGAAAAGGAACTTTGGTTTAATGAACATTTAGCATTGCCTCTGCCACACAGTATTAAATTGAGCATAACGAAGTACCT
>NW_017731990.1:21723-23472 GCF_001890085.2 Hipposideros armiger | reverse complement strand
AGAATTATTGAACCATAGAGTGTGTGAATGTTTATCTTTACAAGATAATGCCAAATTGCAAAAGTAGTTGTACTAGTACATACTTTTAGCAGCCAGCAGTGTATAATAACTTCCCATTGATCCACATCCTTGCCAACAGCTGATTTTGTCAGATAGCTAAACAAATAATATTGGGTTGTCAGAAAAATCATGATGCATTTTTGCAACAAAAAACATAGAAAAAATACGTCATGACTTTCCTGACAACCCAATATTTCACTGTGGTCTTGATTTGCACCTCCCTCATCATTAATGAAATTGAACATTTCTTCATATTTTATTGGCTATATATGTTTCCTTTTCTGTGAAATGCCTGTTTTTATCTTTTGCTCACTTTTCTCTTGAGTTGAGTTTTTCTTATTGATTTGTAGTTCTTTCTAATATATGTTCTGTTTATTAATCCTTTGTAAGTTACATGTGTTGCAAACCATCTTCTAGCACTTTGTGTTGTGTTTTCCAGGTGCACATGGAATAGTCTGAAGCTAAAACTGTGCTGAGCCATTAAGCAAATGGATCATAACGGAACTAAATTTTAAATAAATAATTGCAAATATCTGGAAAATCCAAAATAGTTAAATATCAAGCAACACATTTTCAAATAACTCATGGGCCAAAGGAGAAACCACAAAGGAAATAGGAAACTATTTTTTAACTGAGTGAAAATGAAAACATCAACATTTGTGGTATACAGCTAAATTAATATTTAAAGGGAAATTAAATGCTTATATTAGAAAAGAAGAAAGGTCTACAAGCAGTGGTCTAAGTTTCTACCTTAGGAAGTAAGAAAAAGAAAATCAACTTATACTCAATAAATATAAAGAGGCAGTAATGAAAAGCAGGAGATACAGGAATCCTAATTTGAATATATGCTGTGGGAATGCAGGATATTGGAGAAAAGGAAAGATTGGAAATGAAGCAAAAGAACCACAGTTGCAGTAGATTCCATCATATTCGGTCACATCCAGGGCTGGGAAGGCTAATTCTGTGTCATCAGACCATGCCCTTGAGAGGCACATGCGTCTCAAGACAGAGAAGGCTGTCTCTGGACAAGAAGAAGGCTACAGAGTTCAGCTCATTGACTGCCATTATGGCAAGGAGAGTTGAAGGACTGATGAGCCCTTGGAAATAGTAGGACCTTTTCTAACACAACAAATGCACCAGTAGGAAATAAGGAGAGTAGCCTGTTAAGGAGGCCTAATCCTGGCGAGAAGGGAGAAGGTTAAGGGCAACTTCCAAATGATCACAGCTTAAACTCAGGATGAAGTGAAAGGTGAACAGGGCCTGTCCTGGACACTCAAAGAGGTTTCCAACAGGATCACTGCTGGAAAGAAACTAGTCACTCAGGAAGGCTGAGAAAAATAGATCAATACAATCACTGACAAGAATCAAAGCAATGATGCAGAAATAAGCCTTAAAGCCGGGGGAAAATAACGTCAAGATCGCAGAGCTGAGCTTTGATAATTTATGGACATGACTGTCTGACCCCAAGACACATGTGCCAAACCAAGCTTATACATTGAGCCAACCACACAGTCACTAAAACAGAAATGCTGTTCTTTTCTTTGTGGTCACTAAGTTGTATGTAGGTCCTTTTAAAGGGCAGGCTAAAAAGGAGGGTTAGATAGGGAAAATGGCATTACAGAGAAACTTTAAATGTCCTTTCCTAGGCAAGAGGTGACTTAATTTAGGCCAAGTGGACACTTTTACCCA
>NW_017731990.1:4018-14599 GCF_001890085.2 Hipposideros armiger | reverse complement strand
TGTTAGATGAATACTAGATTTATTAAGATGATAGATGGTAGATTTGGGGGGCAGAGTGGAAAAGATGAAGGGATAAAGAAATACAAATTGGTAGTTACAAAATAGTCATGAGGATATAAAGTAAAGCTTAGGGAATATAGTCAATAACATGGTAATAACTATGTATAATGCCAGCTGGGTACTAGCTGGTCAGAGGAATCACATCTTAAATTATATAAATGTCTAACCACTATGCTGTACATTGAAATTAATATAAAATAATATCGAATGTCAAAAAAATGAAAGTACAAAGATAGATGAAGTTATACCAGATAAACAGAAATAAACAGAAGGCATGTGGTTAAGATCTTAGTAAGAGATAAAGTTGGATTGTTGGTAAAAATATTACTCCCATCAAAGAAGAGCATTTTATATAATAGTAACTATCCTTTACAATAAAGAACTAATAATTGTAAGTAGTTCTGGTTCAAAAACAGGAAAAATTAACCACCAAAATAATCAGAAGTGCCAGAAGAATACTGAAACAAATTAATAAAAACAGGTTTTAATTCAACTATTCAATTTATCCTAGACCCAGAGAAGAAGAAAAAAATGAAGGTGTAGATGATCTTAGTAATAAAAGTTAATTATATATTTATAATTCTATAACTCATAGAATATTTTTAGATGGACTATATATTTTATTTAGCTAGAAAGAAAACCTTAATAAATATTCCCAAATAGAAAAAATATAGATGATATTTTGTCAAATGCAATAAAACTATAAATCATCCTTGTCATCTGGAACAACTGTTATAAAAATTTGTGTCAAAGAGAAAATAGAAATCAAATTTTTTATTAATTTCAGGTGTACAAAACAATGTAATAGTTGGACATTTCACCCCTCACAAAGTGATAACCCTCCTCCCCCAATCTATTGCCCCTCTGACATTGTATGTATCTATTACAATTCCATTGACTCTTGAGAATATCTAACAGATGTTTTGAAAAGCACTACATATCAATTATGATGGCATATTAGTAAGCAGATACAAGAAGAAAAACTTATAGCTTTAATTGCCTATCTTAATGATGAAGAAAGAACAAAAATAAGTAAATTAAGTATTCACCTTAAAATCTTCTTAAAAACCAACAAAATAAATTGAAGAAAGTAAAAGGAGAGTCAATAAAGAGATAAGCTGAAATTAATTAATTCAAAGAAACACCTGAATTAATAAATCCAAGAGTTTTCTCATGAAGAAATTCTGACTAAAATAGATAAACCATTAGCTAACTCAAATAAAAAAAGAGGGTGGGAAAAAATCACTGAATGAGAAATAATAATGTGTAAATAACCACAGAAACAGAAAAAACAGAAACCATTACTAACTAATTACCATATAAATATCAGAAAATATTATTAAAGATTCCTCTCCTCAGTGCTCTTCGTCCTCTCCCGTTGCCAAAAGCAGTAAGCCCAGGATATTTCATTGTGATTTCTACCAAATACTTAAGGAAATTATAACCCTAATACTATATAAATTGTTCCATGGAATAGAAAAAGAAGAAAACTTCCAAATTATCCTTATAAAGTGAGTATACCATTGATATTAAAGCTCAATGAAATAGCCCAAAGGAAAAAAAAGACTGAACTAACATTGATGTAAAAATCCTAAATAAAATATTAGCAAAGAAAATACATCACGGTATTAAAAAATGATAAACTGTGACCTAATGCTATTTTTTGTGGAATGCAAAGATAGTTCAATATGAGAAGATTTATTAATATCCTACATTAACAAAGAATCTGAAAATGATATAATCATTTATGCAGATTCATCAGGCATACAGTTATTGAATGCTTACCATCTGCCATGCACTGTTCTCATTACTGGGGACATATTGGTGAACAAAATAGATAAAAATCCCTGCATTTCTATTTGTTTGGAGCAGTGGAAAACTTCAAGCCTTGAGTTTGAAAGGCCATTTGACCTAATATAGAGCCTATACCACTATATTGTACTTTTTCAAAATAAAAATTATAAAACCCATCTTGAGCAGTGACATTAGTCCTCCGTATTTTCTCATGTACTTAACAACTAAAACATCCAAGTACTCTTTCCAACAGTCTCTCACATTTAAAGATGTTATTTATTTTATTAATGAAAACTGCCAATTTTTACATGGCCAAAATTTGGTTCCTCTGTTACCACTCTTCTCAACCTTACTTCTTACCCACAACCCCAACTCCACCCCCAGTTAACCATCACAGAACTATTTCATCAAATGTGTTCAGAATATCAGTCTTTTGAGAAACCGAATTCAGGATTAAAAAATGGGCAACGGAATCCAATAGACATTTCTCCAAAGAAGATACACAAATGCCAACAGGTACATGAAAAGGCGCTCAACATCACTAATAATCATAGAAATGTAANCCATAATTTCTGGTTGTGAAAATCAGTTGACATTGTGACTGAGTGAGACAGAGGGCAGCTGGTGTCCTCATAAAGGGTTTGCACACAGTCTTACTCACTGACAAACTCAATCATTCTGAGCTCCAGCGCTGGGGCAGTAGCTTGAAAGGTGCCAGGGATATATGGGGAAGAACTGAGTTGTCTGGCGAGGGCTGGAGAGGCAGCTTTCTCCAGGATAGAGAAACTGGCAGAAGCCAGTGTTTCTTTGTTGAGCCCACCCCTTTCCGAGCCAATGGATGCAGGCAGCCACCATCTGAGTCTCCACCAACCTGCCTCACATTTTTCGTTGGCCCCAACCTGGTGATTCTGAACCCTGCCCCACCCAATTTTCAGGCACCTAAACCACTTCCAGTGGCTTTTCTGTACAAACAACCTGCCTCGGATTATGCTGAAGACTTTCCTAAAATCTTTCAAAAGTTCACAAAATGCAAATAAGCAGCATCTGGCTTCAGTGTATCCCATACCTCTGGCTGAGCAGCCCTAAGCCTAGCACTAGTGACAACCAGCCTACGTTCACAGTTTGGGCTCTCCCAGGCACCTCTAAGGACAGCTGGAGTGGCAGCTGTCTTTGGGCTGCTTTATGGCTCATGCCAGGTGGCCCTGGGCAGGGCACAGGCTGCAGTTGAACATGGCCTGCAGCAGGTCCCCTCTCAGGAAGCCCTAGGGCTGGCATACTCAGTGGCCCGTGGCCAGCATCAGACTGCCCAGAGCACTACCCAACCTCCTCCAAGGATGACACACCCAAAGAGCAGACTGGGCAGGCACCAGAACCCTGCTAAAGCAAATCCTGCTCTGTAGAGTCAGTCCCTGCACAACAGCTCCTCCACTGTAGTCAAAACTAGTCCTCACAACCAATAAGCCCAAGGGTTAATACCTTCCATTGACATGCAAACAGCAACCAAGTTTCAACTACAACAGGAGGGCACCCACAACCCACACAAGGGACACACATGGAGCACCCAGCTCTGGTGACCAGGGAGACAGCCCCACAGTACACCTACTATATAAGGCCACTCTACAAAGACTGGAAGAATAGCAGCCCTAGCTAATACATAGAAACACACACAGGGAGGCAGCCAAAATGAAAAGACAATGAAACATGTCCTAATGAAAAGAATAGAACAAAGCTCCAGAAAAGGAACTAAACAAAATGGGGACAAGCAATCTACCAGATACAGAGTTTAAACCACTGGTTACAAGGATGCTCAGTGATCTCAGGAAGAACTTCAAAAAAGAGATAGAAAACATAAAAGTGCAAATGGGAAACATAAAAAAGAAACAGTCAGAAATAAAGAGTACGATAACTGAAATGAAGAATACATTCGAGGGACTCAACAGTAGATTAGATGAAGCAGAGGTTTGAATTTAGAATATAAGGTAGCAGAAAACACCCAATCAGAACAACCAAAACAAAAAAGAACCCAAAATAATGAGGAGAGTTTAAGAGATCTCTGGGATAACATCAAGCATACCAACATTTGCATCATAGGGGTACAAGAAGGAGAAGAGAGAGAGTAAGGGGTTGAAAACTTATTTGAAGAAATAATGATGGAAAAATTGTCTAATCTGGTGAAGGAAAGAGATATTCAAGCCTGGGAAGCACAGAGAGTTCCAAACAAGATGAACCCAAAGAGGCCCACACCAAGAACACATCATAATTAAAATGCCAAAGGTTAAAGACAAAGAGAGGATCTTAAAAGCAGCAAGAGAAAAGCAGTTTGTTACCTTCAAGGGAGCTCCCATAAGACTATCAGCTGATTTCTCAACAGAAACTTTGCAGAAGGGATAAAAAGCAAGAATCTACAACCAAGATTACTCTACCCAGCAAAGTTATCATTTAGAATCAAAGGACAGATAAAGAGCTTCCCAGACGAGAAAAAGCTAAAGGAGTTCATCACCACCAAACCAGTATGACAAGGCTCTTAGAGGGACTGCTTTAAGAAAAAAGTAGGGCTGGCCNGGTTAGGCCTCAGGTAGGAGAGCTTAGGAAAAATAAAATAGGCACAATATTCTGATTTCCAATCTATTCATTTTTCTTTCTCTGCTGTATTGGTCATAGTTCTCTAAAATAACCCCAACATACTATATGTCTATATATGGATATATAAAGAGATTTATTATAAGGTATTGGCTTGTACAATTACGGAGGCTGAGAAGTCCCACAATCTTCCATCTGCAAGCTGGAAGCACAGGAAAGTCAGTGGTATAAGTCCCAATCTGAGTCTGAAGGCCCGAGAACCAGGAGCACCAGTATCTGGGGCAGGAGAAGATGGATGTTCCAGTGCAAGCAGAGAAAGTATAGTCACCTTACCTTGGCTGTTTTGTTCTATTTGGGCCAGCAACAAATTTGATGATCCCCATCCATATTGGTGAGGGCAATCTTCTTAATCAGTCTATGGATTCAAATGCTAATCTCTTCTGGAAACAACCTCATAGACACACCCAAAAATAATTGTTTTACCAGCTATCTGGGCACTCCTTAGCCCAGTCAAGTTTACACAAAATTAATCATCACACCAGCCTACATGCAGGCACACTGGCCATTTGATGCCAGTGAATACCACTAGGTCAGGTAAATTAATTCCTCTGACTGTCTCCATTCTGAAGCATTATCTATAACTGATTCTTTCAATTGTCGTAGGCCCCTTTCTTTATTGTGTAGCTTTGTGAAAATCCCAAGAAAAAGTCAGCAATTTGCCCAGAGACCCTGTTCTGCTCCAATACACTTCATCTGCATCAGCTCCGCTATCTCCTCAGATGGAGCCAAGATCCCACTTTCAGATTATTCTTGCAAAGGGCTGCTGGATAGGAGCCTGTACATCAAACTTTTCCCCCCAGCCTCTGTTTTTGTAGAAATTTATTTACTTAGAAGTCCAGACAAATATTTGAATTTAATGAAAGGCAATTTCCCCAAGGGCCCTGTGCCTATAAAAATCTTTCTTCTTTAGAGACAATTTTTCTATTTCCTGAGCAGAATTACACAGCTTTTTCTTACCCTAAGTCACACTTTTATTGCCTCAGCATCCTCTGCAGAGCTGCCATCACCTCCTGGTTCTTAAGGCTGTAGAGGAGAGGGTTCAGCAAGGACGTGATCACACTGTATTGAATGGAAACCACTCATTCCAATACTGAGCCAGAGGAGGGGTTGATGTACCTGTATAGAGCCATCCCATAGAACAAAAGCAATGGTGAGGTATGCGGAGCAGTTGGATAAGGCTTTGCCTTGGCCCTCAGAGAAGCGAATGCTCAGAATGGCAGAAATGATTCTGGAGTAAAAAAAAGAGTATCAGGGAAAGTGTCAGCAGTCCCAGAAATGCACTGGACCCTACCATAAGGAATTCATTGGCTGTGGGATCAATACAGGACAGAGGAAGAGTGAAGGCAGCTCACAGCAGAAATGAGGGATGATGTTGGACCCACAGAAATGTAATTTATGGATGAAAACATTATTCACTAGTGAGTTCAGAAACCCCATCACCCAAAGCTCACCGACCACTGCAGTGCAAACAGGCCTGTTCATGACCATGGTGTAGAGAAGAGGGTGGCAGATAGCAGCATAGTAATCATAGGCCATGGCAGAGAGAAGACTGGCTTCAGCACACCCAGACAGAAGAGAAAAGGAACTCTGGGTGATGCAACCCCACACTGAGATGCTATTTTCTGAGATAGGAAGTTCTGCAGTATTTTGGGCATGGTAACTGAGGAGAAGCAGATACCAGGAAGGGCAGGTGAAATACATGGGGAAGTGGAGGTGAGAATCCCCTCTGATCAACAGGATCATCGCCAGATTCCCCACCAGGATCAGGAGGGAAACCCCCAGGAACAGCACAAAAAGCACAGTCTGGATGTGACAGTCAGCAGACAGCCCAAGGAGGATGAACTCAGTGAAGAAAGTGAGATTGTTCATGGTTGTTTATAAATTTCATTCCTAGAAATAAATCAAGAGCACTACAGAGTAATTTCTAGTGATCAGAACATCATCCCCACACCCTAAAACTTCTCAGGTAATACTTCTTTCAGCTTCAGAATACAAAAGGAAGACCATTAAGTAATTCCAATTGTGACTACCATGGGTTGAATTGTTGAAAATATGTTGAAATCTTAACCCCCAGTAACTCAGAATGTGACTTTATTTGGAAATAGGGTCTTTGCAAATGTAACAAGTTAAGATGAGATGATACGAGAGTAGGGTGGGCTCTTAACCCAATATGACTGGTGTTTGTATAAGAGAGAGGAGAACACCATATGAAGAAAGACACACAGAGGGGAGACATCTGTGTGACAAAAAAAGGCGGAGGCTGGAATGATGCACCTGAAAGCTAACGAAATGCTAAGGATTGACAGCCATTGCCAGAAGCAAAGAAGAGGCAAGGAAGGATTCTTCCCTACAGGTTTCAGGGGATCGTGGCCTGCTAACACCTTGATTTCAGACTTACAGCCTCCAGAACTGTAAGACAATAAATTGTCTATTGTTTTAAGCCATCCAGTTTCTGGTACTTTGTTACATCAGTCCTAGGAAACAAATACAGGGATTTTCAGGGTTTCTGCCCCTTGGTCCTCCCCAGCAGGTCTTACTAATTTTGTCAGTGAATATAGCAAACATTTTTGGAAACTAAATCAGATTATATTCTTTGACAATTAAGAGTATACTTATAAGAACAAAGGATGATTCAAATGAAATTGTTATAGAAAATAGACATTTATTTGCAAGTCTTTTTATGTTTATGTTTGGGTCTTAGAGGCAAGAACTATAGAACTTACCTTATCTTATTTATCATAGACATTCTGAATTTTGTATAAAAGAGCTTGAATCATGCTACCAGGGGTTGCAAGAAGCTTTCCCAACATTTCAAGATCCCTTCAAGGGTACCTTATGTCTTCAAACCCATACTAGCAAAGCTTGAAAAGTGTTTGTGGGAATGGGTGGGAGTGNCCATTTCCAGTTCAAATTGGTTATTGATAGGACAGTGAAAGGCTGCTTTTGTGTATTTATTTTGTGTTTTGCCAACTTAATCTCATTAATTTTCATACTTGCCCTAGCCTATTGAGTTATCTGGGAATATAATCATATTGTCTGCATACGACATAAGCAATTTAGTCTTTTATAATTATTCTAAGTATTTCATCTTCATATCTTATTATCTTAGTTATAGTCTTCAAAATCATGCTATGAAATAGTGGAAAGAACAGGCATCTCTCCCCAGTTTCTGGTTTTAATAGAAATTACTTTAGTATTTCACCATTTAGTTTGATGTTTATAGTTTTAGAATTTTTTTGAAATATGTCATACATACTGAAAAGTACATGCAACATGTAATAAAAAACTATAAAGTGAAGATCAATGTGACCACTATAAAAGAAAAAAATTTTTAAAGATTAAGAACTAGTACATTCCCAGCCCTGGGAATGTACACCGTTCCGCTCCTTCCCTCTTAATAACTCAGGCTGCCCCGACATTCCTACTGATTCCCTTGCTTTCTTTACTGTTTTACCATTGATATATGCATCCCTAAATAATATAGCCCTGTTTGCCTTTATTTGAACTTTATATGAACTTTATATGAATGAAATAATATTTTACATATTATTTTGTTCAATATTATATCTGAAATTTGTCCATGCTATTCCATGTGACTACAGTTGGTTCATTTTCATTGGCTTATTCATTTCACAATATGGATCTATCAAAATTTATCTTTCCATTTCTATCGTAGCTGGCCATTTGAGTTATTTCCTGGATTTGGTTATTACAAACAGTGCTACTATGAACATTCTTATACATTTATTTTGGTGCAGTGAGTCTGAATTTCTCTAGGATAAATACCTAGTAATGGAATTCTGGGCTGAATTAACTTTACCACATAGTGGGGTAGCCAAAACTCTTTCCAAAATGAGAATTCTCATTGTGCTACATTCTTGCCAATACCTCGTTTTATTGGGCTTCTTAATTTTTTCCATTCTGATATCTGTTTAATGGTACTTTTCATTATAGTTTTAATTTGCATGGTTACTATTAAGGCTGACAACCTTAGGGATGTGGATTTCCTCTTTTGTCAAGTTCCTGTTCTAGTCTTTTNTCACTTATTTGGTTAGGGTAAATAAAATAATCAATATAAGAAGGGGTGTCAGATCTTTATCCTACTGGGGGCATCCAAAGGGGAATTTAAATCTTCTAAGATATAAAGCAGTATCTGTTTCTCAGTCAGAGCTTCAGAATTTGTCACAATAGCAGTGCGCTTGGCCGTGTCAGACACTGAGTCGCAGCCGGCTCCCAACATTTAAGGCCTTCTGGTGGAAGGGTTTCAAGATAATCATTGAAGGCAAAATGTAGGAAGAGCATCTTGGATAGAATCAGAAGGTCTGTCTACAGCAGAAGAGATATTAAATGGGGAAACTGAAAGAAAGATTAGAATAGTGGGTCAAGGATTTTTCTTTGCCACATCAAGTAATAGAGAGCCACTATATATTTAGTGTTATAAGGAAGTGATATACCTGCTGGGTCTAATTATATCACTCCAAGGAAACTCGGTGGTCACAGGCTACCCTTTTGAAAGAGTTCAAAACAACATAATGGAATGAGTTGGGCCCATAGCCAATTCTAGCATGTGGAATATAGAGTTCCTTAGGACACAGCAGCGTCTTCCTGGGGATCAAGGAGAGATCCCAAACATTTAAGGTTCCAAGTTCTCTACAGGACTTCAGAAGACCTTATGACATTAAGTCTTTTGCCTGTCATTTGCCTATCAAGTCTTTTGCTCCCTCATTTCTGAAGTCTTGTTCTGCTGTGTTTTGAATAAGAAAGTACAATTCAGGTGTTCACAGGTTTAGGATTGTGTTATAGAAGTTCCTTTATTAGTCAGTAATAAATTAGTCAGTGATTGTAACGAATTATCAGCTTGGCTTATAAAAGCCTCTTCAGCCATAATGAAACCATACCTTCAATTGCTATTTAGAACCTAACCACCATTTATGACAATGCTTTTCTTAAGGGAGATCTCAGTTTAGGACTCCTGTAGAGAGAGGGGGTCAGTAGTTACGAATTACAACTAACATTTTAGAGCACTTCACAATTTACAAAGAGCTTTTTTATACATGTGACCTTCACTACTCAGGGAGATAAATTATCTTTATCCCTAGTTTAAGGTTAAGGAAATAGTTCAGACACTTAAAATTGTTTTTGTTTTTTTAATTTCCATAATCTTGGCCAGATTTATGTATATAAACATGTTTCCTTCATGTAAACAAATCAATAATATGAATGTCATTATACCTACTCCATAGGGTTGTTGTGAAGGTAAATAAGATAATATAAATAAACAATTTAATACAGAGTAAGGATTCAAATAAGACTTAGGAATTGGAGCTGGGTAATGTGTGAAAAGAGGACTTATAAGGGTTATGGATGATGCAAAGATAGGATGAAAGATAAATTTCATCCCTGAGTCTCAGTGAAAGAAACAAATTGTTGAAATCAAGTGAGCTGAAGATGTAGGTGGCAGAGTGGCGTGCTTGAACTGGGGATAGGGAAGGTTTGCAACTGTTGGTAATATCTAGGTCTAGGGTATGACTGTGAGAGTGAGTGGCTGAGGTGGTAGATAAGATCTTTTAAGGTAAAAGAAAGCCAAGGAGCTGAGAAGCTAGGGTGTTAGGAGGGATAATATTCAAAGTATTTAATACTTAATACTAGCATGGACATGGGTCCATCGAAATGGATGTAGCCTATAGTGCTGATGCAGGGTCCTGGAGGCACCAGTGGCTGTGAAAATATTTCAGTATTTTAATAACCATAATTGCGCAGTTTAACCCAGGGCATGAGATGGATTGTCCACATGGATATTGAGGTCACCAGGAATGATGATGGAGTTGTGGAGAACGAGATAACAAGCCAGTTGAGGAAGTCTTCAATGAAAGAAGGAGGAAGATCAGGAGTATGGTAGGTGATAATAACAATGAAGGGTAGTGTGTAGAATGGTTTGATGACTTGTGCTTCAAAGTAGCAGGACATTATTTAGGAAGGAAAGAGGGAAATGGTACTTGAGGCAAAATAAAGAGTAAAGAGAACACTTACTCCACTTCTAACCGTAAGTGGTGTAAAGCATTGGCTGTCAAATATATACATATATAT
>NW_017731990.1:0-1648 GCF_001890085.2 Hipposideros armiger | reverse complement strand
GTAGGACACAACTCAAAGACAGATAGATGAAAAGCAAAACTCTGTTACTTACACCTCCAAACCAGAGAAAGCTATTATGCAGGGCCACACAGGGGGTTGCACCCAAGGACAAGGTGACAGTAAGCTGGAACTGTAGGAGGTGCTTATGTATGGCAAACAGAATGGAGGTAGCTAGGATCCACGGGCTTCCTGGGGATTGGGTATTTTGAATAATTCTGCAGGCCTAAGAAAGAAGAGGCTTTCCCTGGGAGTAGGTATCTAGGGTCCTCTGGCAGTCCGGTATGTGTATATTGTAATCCAGGAGTGTTAGATCCTGATAAGGGAAGTAGTTGGGGTGGGGGTTGACAAATTGCCAGCAAAGGGGAATTGAGAGCTTTAGCCATGACATCAAGACTGGATCAAGACAGCCCTTGGGAAATATCATGCTACACTGGGACAGCTTCGAAGTAGTGTAATCTCACACTGTCATTTTTTTTAATAGTGCAAAAACTTACTCTAAGCAGATTTTTCATTGACAGTTACTTAATTTAGCTATTTGTTTATTAACAACACATTTTACTTATAAGAAATTATAATGTATTTACAGAAAAGATAATCTTTAATTCTGTTAACTCTGACTCTTAATTTATACTTTAAGTAAACCAGATTGTTGAATCATTGTAGACAAATATCTGGTACCATCTAATACCCAGAAAGTGGCAGAAAGAGTTAGAGGCTGGGTTAAAAGTTCCTCTGAGATTATAAATGCCTGTAGCATGTAATGGCTACAATAACATAGGCTCAGATTGTTTTCCACATCAGGTTAGGATTATTTTCCTACTATACGGCAGTGGTAGGCAGAATTTTAAGATGTCCCCCAACATCCTGGCCCCCTGGTATACATGTCCTGTATAATCCCTCCTCCTGAATATGGGTGTGACTTGTGAATATGGTGGGATTTCACTTCCATGATTAGGTACTGGTCAGTTGACTCTGAGTTAATCAAAAGGGAGGTTATTCTGAGTAGTACTGACCTAAGCAGGTGATCCCATATAAGTAGTCAATTCCTGAAGCCACAGAGACTAGAAGCTGTCGTGTTAGGAGAGGGCCATGTGCCTCGGAACTGAAGGCAGTTCCTAGGAGCTGAGAGCAGTCTCTGGCTGACAGCTAAGAAGAAAGTGGGAACCTCAGTCCTATAGCCATAAGGAATTGAAATCTGCTAACCACTACATGATCTTGGAGGAGAACTCTGAGTCTCAGATGAGATCATAACCATGGTTCACACTTTGATTTCAGCCTGATGAGACCCTAAGCAGAGGACCAAACTGACTCATGCCTGGACTTCTGACCCATAGAAACTGTGAGATAATAAATTTGCAGTGTTTTAAGGTCCTAAATTTGTGGTAATTTGTTATTCAATAATACAGAATGAATACTTTGTGTATTCCATTTTTTATTTTTGTGGCTGAGAATGCATAGGCACTAAATTTACCTTGTTTCTTGTAGATGGAAATTTGAGTTGTTTCTTTCTTTCTTTTCTTTTCTTTTTTTTTTAATTACTTCTGGTGCACATTTTCAAGAGTTTCTCTAGTGTTAGAATTATTGAACCATAGAGTGTGTGAATGTTTATCTTTACAAGATAATGCCAAATTGCAAAAGTAGTTGTACT
>NW_017731414.1:5214035-5215179 GCF_001890085.2 Hipposideros armiger | reverse complement strand
ACATTTTAACCTAGCTTTTTATCATTAGTCAGTTGCGGTTAGATTACCTGTATTTCAATAAAAATTATTTTAGAATGCTTCCAACTCAGAAGCAAAAACCCTAAACAAACCAGGTTTGCTCCATGATTCAAAACAATAACCAAATATAAAAGAGTTTCTGGTGGGGGAAGGGGATGGGTGTGGCTACAAAGTGGTGGTAACACAAGAGTCTTGTGGTGATGGCACAGTTAACTATCTTGATTGTAGTGGTAGTTACACAAGGCTACTCATGTGAAATTGCAGACCTACACACACACACACACACACACACACACATACACACAGGAGTCCGTGTATAACTGGTGAAACTTGAATAAGCTCTATGGATTGTGCCAATGTCAATTTCTTGATTTTGATACGGTACCATGATGGTGTGGGATGTTGACATTGTGGAGCGAGACCTAGGGGAGGGTGTACATTTCTTTGCAACATCCCGTGACTCTATAATTATCAAAATAAAAATTTAATAAATTTTTAAAACTAAGTTTCTAAAGTACACTGAAGAAACTGTGCAGCTTTTTCACATCAAATGTAATTCTGTATACTGCTACAATATACATCCACTACATAAGTGTTACATATTTTCAGGTAAATATAACCGAACATCTGATACAGATCTGCATAAAAGAGAAAGGCCACATTGGTGATGACCACTTAATCCTGCAGTATGAAAAATAAACCTCAAACATGACTGGCCCATATGCTATTATTTTTAGATTATTGTGTGGTCTTACCCTCATGGGACACTAGGATTTACCTAAATAGCTATCTCTGTTCACTGCAAATAACCCTGCTTTCATTCCTATTTTAAGCCAGCAAGCCTGCCCTACTTTTGCAGACTTATTTCCCTAATCTCCTCACACCTGCCTTTCCAATCATAAACCAGTTAAACACTGCTGAAGAGATATTATATATAATTACTGATAGTCACATGTACCTTTCATATCCTTTCATAAACTATTACAACAAGTAATTTTATTTCAATGATCTGACATTGCTCTTTGAGACCATTCCCTGTTCTTTGATAGTCACAGAACTCATTTTCAAAGTATTAGAAACCAGCCATCCTAGAACCAATTAATAACCACTATCGGTGCTAGTCTGA
>NW_017731414.1:5208504-5209410 GCF_001890085.2 Hipposideros armiger | reverse complement strand
TAAAGCAATGAGATTGCTCATGGGAACATACAGGGACAATATCCAACCCTTCTGATGGTGATGGTTGTTAACATGCATTGAGCACTTACTTTTCGCCTGTCACTGCACTTCATGGATTTTGTTTAATCCTTACAACTATCCTGTAAGCTAGGTTTTATTATCCCTCCTCCTCAGATAGGGAAAATGAGATTTAACAAAGGTTAAGTGATTTGTCAAAGGTCATGTAGCTACTAAAAGAGGCAGAATTTGAATCCAGATATATGTTTGACTTCGAAGCCCATGTTCTAAAACCATTACTCTACGCAGCCTCCTAATAAAGGAGGAAAAGCTGCTCAGATGTCCTCTTGGCCAAATCTTAAAAGCTAAATAAATAGGAGCTAGTCAATTTAGGGAGCAAGATTCCACACAAAAGTAATGCAACGAGCCCACTCACATAAACCAACGTGGCATTCTAGGGAAAAATACAAGTAGTAGTAAAGTAGGTTTGGGAATGGGGTGTGAAATGAGGAAGACAAAGTAATATAGCAGTCCCCCCTTATCCATGGTTTCACTTTCCTAGGTTTCAGTTACCTCTGGTAAACCACGGTCCAAAAATATTAAATGAAAAATTCCAGAAATAAACAATTCTTAAGTTTTAAATTGTGTGCCATTCTGAGCAACGTGATGAAATCTCACACTGTCCTGATTGTTCCCACCCGGGACAGGAATCCGCCCTTCTGTCCAGCGTCTCCACACAGTAGACACTACACCCCTGCTCGTTAGTTACTTAGTAGCCATCTGAGTTATCAGATGTACTGTTTAACCTTTATTTTACTTAATAATGACCCCAAAATGCAAGAGTAGTGATGTTGGCAATTCGGACACACCAAAGAGAAGCTGTAAGTGCTTTCTTGAAGTGAAAAGGTG
>NW_017731414.1:5203481-5205826 GCF_001890085.2 Hipposideros armiger | reverse complement strand
TCCCACGAATTGGATTTGTCTGAAACTGGATTTGCCTGATTGTTTACTACAGCTAGGTGGAGGTTAAACACTTTTAGCAAGGATTACATAGGTAATTCTTGAATGAATTCTTAGATGATCTCCCAGATTTCATTTAGAACTTCAGCCTCTTGGGCTGATATTGTCCAGACAGTGCACAAAATCATCATGGACTGTTAGCATTCAATAAATCTAATCATGATCATCAAAGACACACATTGCCTTGGCTAGCTCATACAGCCTATCTTTCTGTCAGTCTAGAGATCCTAGTTACCAAGTCAGACCTTCTTCTAATAATAAACAAAGACTTAAGAAACTAAAATATTTCATGATAAAAATCTAGTTTGCCAATAAAATAAAAGTGAATACAGGGAACTAAAAGTTCTCTCTGTATACATCTGAATAATTAGGTAGATTATAAAGATAACTTGGATATCAATTACTTTCAGTTGAGCTTTTTAAGCCTCAGTTTTAAAATGTAAAATTAAGTTAAAATTTAACATGAAAACTTTAAAAGAGTTTTAGCAATTGCACCAAAGGATATTAATTATTAAGACACTCCTTAATTTCCTTCAGTCCTTTAGTAATTAAGTAGCAGCAAAGCCCCAAAATAATAAAAAATATTAGAATTAGCTGAATACGTTTTTTTCTCATAGATATGTCTAAAAATTAGCTTTTCTCCAAAATGTTACTCTAATAGAAAGATATTGTATTTCTATTACCAAATATAGCTTAGGTAAAGGTTTTTAATTAATTCTTTAATTCACTTTAAATAATGAGTCCTTAGCACTTTTCTCTCAAATGATCCCATAACATATTTTTAACTTTACAATAAAATGTGATAATATGTTGCTTTATGAAAGAAAGCTTTATTACCAAATGTCTGATATAAATAAGGCTTCAATCACAATCATTAACATACAAGTAAAAAAGAACACCTTATTCCTGCTCAAATAAGAATTAAGTATTTAAGTTAAGATGTCCTTTCTGAGGTTTAAGACTTCCACTCAGAGGTATGAATCTCAAATAGCACTGATTTCCCATGTTTAAATAGTTTGGCAGCTTAATTACAATGGTAAACTAAGCATAACTTAAACAAATACTATTGACAAATTCAACAGATGTGCCCTATATGGCTTGTTCACATGGAACATTTATACTTGAAAATGTTTCTTTTGGGTTGGTATTGTATCAAATAATTGAAAATATAAAAGACCAAAATAAGACTATAAGCACTTTCAAACCATTTTCAGGTTGACTGAAACCATCACGAAAGAATTTAGATTAAATTACAATATTTACATTAAAATAACATGAAAACATTTGCATAATAAAAGCGTAAACATTTGTGATATTTTCCTTTGACTCCAAAATATACCAGCACATGGAAATACATGAGACATATTAAAAGCAGTTGTTTTGGAGGGAAGAAATATGAAGCCATTTTTTTCTTCCCTTTTTGACTTTCCAATTTTATAATTAGCAGGGTTAAGCTTATACTTAAAAGAGAAAAAAAATATTTAAAAAAAAAGAAGCCTTGGTAAATTAAATCCATTCTCATACATGAAAGAGGAGAGGGGAAAAGAGCTATGAAGATAAATGTGTCATAGGTACCAGAGAATGAAATAGGGTTCAGGGTATACTTGTGATAATAGCAATTTCTGTCCATCCTACTTAAAATCTTTTAAGAAAGCCATAGCCACACTATATGCCCAGTGCCAGGATGTGAAAGAACTAGTAGCCTCTAACGGGTGCTACAAATGACAGTACATTCTGTGAATATACAATATATTGAATTCCAAGGGAATGAGAGAACTGTATCAGCATCTTACTGAAAAAGCTTGACTTTTCTGTTAAACCCATTAGGCCACCAAATAACAAACTTAGTTAAAGGATTCTCCATGTCTGTCATGTAATTCCTAGCGAAATTTCCTCATTGCTTCTGAAAAGATTCAGCTTAAAGGAATAAACTGTTTTTGTCAAAGAAAATAAATTCTTCAAACAGGAAAAGAAACTTGAAAACCGGAAAAAAACAGAAAAACAAAAAGCCAAAAAAAGGTCAAGCTGAAAGATTTTCACAGTTCAATTACTTGTTTCTGGTTTACTGCTCCAGATACCAGTAGTGATGTCCCAACGCATAGGGACTATTCTAGAGGATCACAGAAATGTTACTTTTAAAACAAAGAAACAAATGAGCACCTAACTATTGGCATACATTACAGATCGTTCTCCATAAACATTTAATGAATGAATGAAATCATAAGAACTTATATTTTTAAACATAAAATAAACACCTTCAACTGCTAGAGAAGAAACCAGCTGCCAGG
>NW_017731414.1:5198692-5201551 GCF_001890085.2 Hipposideros armiger | reverse complement strand
GAAGAGTTGTGCTTAAAAAGTCTTACGACTGAACAAAAGAAGCACATAAATTAGTGGTTATGTTTAAACCGGTATTCTTAGTTTAAGGGCAGAAACAACTACAATGTAAAACCCTACAAGTATGAGTAAGGAACATTTCAGTTTATGTTGGACATCTGAATGAGAACAAACATTCCCCACGTTTTTATGGCCAAAAGCAAAATAAAATATCAACATGTCAAGGGATCTGTAAATCCCTTTCAAAACACCATAACATGGATTTATTTGTATTTATGTCACCATACTGTTTCTTTTAATAACAGCAGTGACTTGTGACGATCTGGAGAAAGTGGGCCAAAAGGTACTTGGTATATGTCCTAAAAAGGGGGGAGGGGGAGGGGCGAGCTGCTCCGATTCTAAAGAAGGGGAGCGGCAGAAAGCTCTGAGTTGGAACAATCTACTAAATTCCCTCCCCACATCACCCTAGATGGCTTCCCCAGATAAGGGACTAAAAGAGAGGAACTGTTTCTCGTTAAAAATGATGGGACCCACGCCCTTTTGGGGTTGCAGGAGAAGAAATCCCCACCCCATCTGGAAGTCCGGCTGCGGGTCTAGGTGTAACAGAAAACGCCCGGGGCCCCGGCAGGGCAGCCCCCGTGGGGATCCCGCCCTCCCCGCTCCCACACCCCCTCCAGGTCCTCCTCCGGGATGGGCGCAGCCTGGGTCCCCCGTCTGCCTCCCTCCCTCCGTCCCCGAGCCGGCCCAGGGCCCTTTCCCCGCGGGTGGACGAGGAAGGCCCGGGCCGCTTGGTACCTTTGATGACGCGTTCGGTGGTGGAGAGGTGGAGGCTCCTCCCGGACATGGTCCTCTTGGCTTCCTCCCGGCTCCTGGAGACCGCTAGCGCGCACCTCCGCCGGCGTCCCCAGCGGTCTCGGCTCCCCGGGCCAGTCAGCCCGCCGCGCCCCGGCCCCGGCTCTTCAGGGCGGCCCGGGCACCAGAAGGAGGCGCTACCGCAGCCCGGCCTCAAACCCCCGCTGACAGGACGCCGGCCCACCGGCCGACCTTTTCTTGAGACTTCAAGTTGCGAGCGCCGGCGACCGCGGCTGAGGGAGGCAACCGGGCCGGCCGCGGCTGCTCGCGACCCGGCCCGCGTGTGCGCGCGCGCGCTCCCGCACGCCGCGCTCCCAACTTCCCGGCGGCCCGCTGTCCCGCCCGCGCGGCTCCCTGACCTCAAGCCCCGGCTGTCGCGGAACCCCCCTCAACTCTGCCCCGAGGCCTGCGCCGCCGCCCCCTGCGCACGCGCGCTTCCTTCCTCTGCTGCTTCCGACAGCTGGGTTTCCCTTCTCCTCAGCCCGCCTTCCCTGCGGCTGCCTCCTTCTCGGCTGCCCGCCGCTGCCCGGGCCTGTGGCACCGAACCCCCTAACCCCAGCCCTGAGGTCCTGCACGAAAAGGCTCAGCCAAAGAGCGGCCATCTTGTGACCGGGCCGGAGTGACCCCGCAGTTGCTCAGTGGAGCCGCGAACCTCCTGTCACCCTGGAGTCACCTTGCAGAGAGTCCTTGTCCCCTCACGCTTTCCCCACGGGAGGCCTCCTGCTCTTCCCTCTGGATCTTCGCCCACTCTCTCTAGGAGTCATTATGGATTTGACCCCACTGCTGCCCACCGTTTAACCCCCCCCCTTCACCAAACCNTAACATCAGATCAAAATTTAGTATCCAATACAGTGGACCTACACATACACTGAAGCCTTACTTTCTTAGAACAAACTTCAAGTATTTCAAACTCTGGAAAACCCAGGAAAAAGGCAACGTAAGTCACCAAGAAGCCAAAATTGCTGTGGTCAAGTTCTTATGCTAAAATTTTTACATATAAGACAAATCCACACATTCTAAGGTCCTGAAATAATTTGCTTCCTTTATTTGAGAGTAACTGTACAAAGTATACATACAACATGCAGTAATTTATAATTTTGTCAGAAAACATACAGACTCTGAGGGTGTTCACTTAACTGTGAGCATGCCTACAACAAACCAGCCTGCATTTTAACCGCGTTTTACTTTACTTCTCTACTTAAGTGTCTGAATGGTTCCTTTAAAAATTTCCTTTACATCTTATGCATGTTATGGTGGAAATTACATGCTACAATGGCGATCAGAATTTGAGACTCGTGAAGATCTAAGGGCTGCCACTAAGCTTCACTCAGATCCGATTTATTCTGACTTGATACATAATTCTGGTTTATCTGGTTTCCCTGCCTCCTTCAGTTTAGAAGTGGTAGATTAAAAGCGCATATTTTGACAGCTAGAGACTAGGACTGGAGGAGATAAACCAAAAACAGACAAAAGCACTAACCTGGTATAGCAGTGAGGAGTCATTTTAGTACAGGAGGAAACTGACAACACCCTTATACAGCAGGATGTACCGGCCATATTAACAGCACAGGACAGAAATTAATGTACATAATTATGACCTTGATTTATCAAAAAAGGTTATGCTTATTATATTCCAAATTTTAAAAGATGGTTATATACTCTTTGTGGGTTATATATCATATAGACCGACATTAAAATAGGCAGAATAACTTAGCAGTTAAAGGGCTATATGAATAATTCACTTAAGTCCCTAATGATGCCAGACAAATGCTGAGTAGATAAATCTCAAAAATCCCATTATTGTTACTAAATATTATATAGTGTAGATAATCAACATGATGCTGACTTTTTAGAGAGGGGGAAACTAAGTCACACACTAAAATTACATAGTGTGGACAATCATTTATGATGCTTAATGTTTTCACAGGGGGGAAAAAAACCTAGTTAAACACTAAAATTCTCCCACTTTATTGACCATTCTGTCGGCTTTTCCACTTAAAAAAAAAATGC
>NW_017731414.1:5194432-5195202 GCF_001890085.2 Hipposideros armiger | reverse complement strand
TAAGGTGCTCTCTTTTTTTTTCCAAAGGACTATTGTCCAAGCCTATTTCCAGAAGCATTAAATATTCACCTGGGAGACTTGCAACTGACTTCTCCGATCAAAACAAAACATCTAGAATCACTCAATGAAAATATAAAAAGAAAACTCTAAGCTCCTTAAACAACTTTTTAAAACGAATACGACTTAACTTTGTTGGTGGGGGTGATGTTTTCAATCTTCACATTAGCAGCTCCCAGCAACGACTGGCAAGTTCTATTTTACTCAGCATGTACATTTCTCCACCTGGCCAGGATCATTTGTATTATTATCTAATTGGTGAATCTAATTTCTCTTTCCTTTCACTTTCTGCATTGGTCAGAATTGACTAAATATTTGAGATTACCAAGAATCATGTTAAATTGGCATTTCTACTATTTCTTCAAATCTAGGTTTCCATCTTACAGGGCTTGTGAGACTTGGTATATTTCCTTTTGAAACTCCCTGAGCACTTCAGAAACCTTAATTAACGACCAGCTCTTCTGAGAAATAATTATGAATGCTTTTAATTTAACAAAAGCACAGGGAATCCTGGTTTCCACTGTTGCGTAAAAATAACCTGGCTCCAGTTTCTATCTGTATGAAGCCACTAAATACTGAACTGTGTCAAATGCTGGCAAGAGAACTGTAGAATATTTTTTAAACAGAGTAAAATGAGCATTTCTAAAATAGCTACACAGAACAAAAGGTATTTTTTTGGTGTATAATCTCTAACTTTATATGAAAAGCACTAC
>NW_017731414.1:5191116-5192352 GCF_001890085.2 Hipposideros armiger | reverse complement strand
TATGTTAATTGCAGCCTTATTGATAATAGCCAAGATATAGAAGCAACCTAAATGTCCATCAATAGATGAACGGCTAGAGAAGATGTGGTACATATATATAATGGAATATTACTCAGCCATAAAAAAAGAATGAAACCTTACCATTTGCGACAACATGGATGGATCTAGAGGGTATTGGGCTAAATGAAATAAGTCAAAGACAAGTACCGTATGATTTCACTTATATGTGAAATCTAAACAAAATAAACAAAACAAAAACAGACTCATAGATACAAAGAACAAACCGATGGTTGCCAGATGGGAGGAGGTTTGGGGGCTTAGTGAAAAAGGTGAAGGGATTAAGAAGTACAAATTGGCAGTTACAAAATAGTCAAGGGGATGTAAAGGACAGCATAGGGAATATAGTCAATAATATTGTAATAACTATGTATGGTGCCAGGTGGGTACTAGACTTTTTTGGGGGGATCGCTTCATAATTTATATAAATGTCTAACCACTATGCTGTACATTTGAAACTAATATAGTATTGAATGTTAACTGTAATTGAAATTTTTTGTAAAAAGAAGAAACTGAGATCTAAGTAAATATATGCAAATTATAGGCAAAGCAGTTTTAGCAGTTCCTGTGATGGCCAATAAGAAGTTACATGTGGCTATGGGCATTTAAATTAAATAAAATTAAAAGTTTAAATATTCAGTACCTCAAGTGCACTAGCCACATTTCGAATGCTCGATAATTATGTGTAGCTAGTGGCTATCTTATTAGACATGGTAGAATAGGGCATTTCCATCATAGCAGAAAATTCTTTTGGACAGCTTCTAGCTAAAAGATTATAGGCCTTAAGCCTAAATCTGCTTTAATATAGATTTATGTACTGAGAGGAGATCTGGGGATGTACACTGGAGTCAGACCCTGAATTATGCCTTAGAGTTTTGACCTAAGACCGTCCAAAGCAACCCCAGCAAGGCAGGAGTAATTTGGTTCTGTTTTCTTGGGTCTTGACTTCAGGCTTCCACCCAAGAGAATTGTTCAGATATCCTGAGAAAGTTCTTCATTTAAGAAGTAATCAGAGCTGCCCAGATGGCTCAGTGGATTGAGCATGCACTCTTAACAGCAAGGTTGCTGGTTCGACTCTCGCATGAAAAAAAAAAAAAAAAGAAGAAGTAATCAGAGATCGACAGCACTGTCAAACAGCAAATCTCTAAAAGTCAAAAATAAATTGGTCCCTGCAGCATA
>NW_017731414.1:5187585-5188596 GCF_001890085.2 Hipposideros armiger | reverse complement strand
TATTACTTTTGTTTGCATCGATACACAGCAGGAGAAAATGGTGGCCGTCATTACTAGCTGCATAATACAGTACAGTCTAGGAGAATAGAATTTAATACCTCTCTCACACCTAGGCTCCAGCATTCCACAGTTAAGATGCCAGAGGTAAAAGGGCACTGGTATTCATCAAATTACTTGGGCCAAAAATGTAGAGTGGAAGGAGGCGGAGGGGGAGGAGGCTCTTTCCATTACACACCATATCCTGTCAGCTTACTCCCCCTACCGTCCATTTTCCATACAACAGATCTTTCTGAACTGAAAACATAAATCTGATTTATGTCCTTCCTTAGCTAAAAATGTCTCCTCCTTTCCTGAAAGTGGTCTGACTCCTGTCAACTTTGAACTCACTCCAAGCTCATCCCCTATACCCACTACAATTCAGACATAGTGACCTTATTTATACCATACCGTGTATCCTACAATTGATATAAACTGGCCTCAAACAGACCGAGGCCATTTCTGCTCCAGAGCTCTTGCATTTGCTGTCCCTTTTGCTTGGAACATTCTTCTTCACAAAGAAGCCTTCTCATTACTTTTGGCTCAGCTCAGATGCCTTCTCCTGAAAGAGGACTTCCCTGGCCACTATAGTAGCTGAAGCTGCATACAACACTCCCATCACTTTTTACTTCATTACCACCCTATGTTAATTTATCTGTAGCACTTGTTTCTTTGCGTCTACCTTCACTCCTTAATTCGTCTGTCTTGTTCACCGCCATTGTCATGATCTACCTGGCACCAAGTTGGAGCTCCATCATTTGTTGAATGAATGAATATCATCTTGCTCTTGTCTGGAGCAGAAGTTCTTAAGCTGTGGTGCAAGGGCTTCAAATCGTTTCCTTCCCATTCTGCTAGCAATTGTAAATGAAATTACGGTTTTCAGTGTATTTATAAGGTTTTGGGGTATGTGTTTGAAAGCATGTATTTTTCAGACCCTCAAAGGAATCCAAACAACAAAATGTTAATTACCACTGC
>NW_017731414.1:5166120-5185318 GCF_001890085.2 Hipposideros armiger | reverse complement strand
ATTTGTAGGAATAAATATAACACACCCTAAAACCAAATGAAAACAATGTTGAGATCTCTAATGTTTAGATTTTATCTACCCTTTTAGTTAGATACTGAACCACCTGTACTGAAAAAAGCAATTTAATTTTTTTAAAAATCAGTTTTTCCAGAAAAGAAAAACCTAATCTCTCCCCTGCTCATGCAATTTTCAAGATGGGGAGGGAGGGGGCAGGGTTGGGGGAAGAAGCTACATTATTGGGACAACTACTACAAATTGTTTAAAGCATGTGAATTTGGCAGTATGAGATATTTCTTTTCAAGGGCCATGAGTATATATGATGCAACCAGACACTGGCTTCAAATGAGCCTGTTTTATTAACCTCAAGAAGTTACAGGGAACATGCCACTTGAAAGAATCTGGGAGAATGTAGGTCAAAGAAGCTTTTTCCCCTCCTTACTAGCCTCTATAATTAAAGACCTAATCCTTTGTTTTAAGGGAAAAAAAGTCTCCTTTATTAATTAGCTGTTTTCCTTCTCCTTAAAACCCACAAGGTTAACATCATGTTTTGTAAGGAATTTCCATCTTACTGCCTTGGGTGCCATTCTTAAATTTTAATGCATTTAAAAATAACTAGGCAGGGGTGGCCAGTTAGCTCAGGTGGTTAGAGTGCAGGCTCATAACACCAAGGTTCGATTCCCACATGGGCCAAGGAGCTGCGCCCTCCACAACTAGATTGAAGACAACTACTTGACTTGAAGCTGATGCATCCTGAGAAAAACACAGTTCCTCAATAAAAATTTTTTGTTTTTTAAGATTTTTATTGGGGAATTGAGGAAGGGGAACAGACAAGTTGCTGTCCTTTTGTTCTTCAGTCTAGTTGTGGAGGACGTTGCTTCACTGGCCCAAGTTGGCACCATCATTACGCTCTTCCCAGGTGAGGCAGATCAGTCGCCGGCTTCTGGACGGCTGCTCATGGCGGCTGATGGCCACTCTCGCTGGCTGCTGGCTACACACGGTAGCCCATGGCAACCCACTGCAGCAGGGGTTGCAGCCTATGCCATTGCCGGCGACTCACGGCAGCCCAGCTCCAGGTTGAGCTGTTGTTCAGCATCTTAGCTGTAGAGGGCAGTGTCACTGGCCCTCATATGTGGGATCCGAACCGGGGCCGTCTGGCGTCCCAAGCCAGTTCTTAACCAACACGCCACTCGGCCGGCCCTAAAGTTTCTTAAAAAATTAAATAACTAGGAGCATTGGTGCCACGTGGCCTGGGTCCTGCCCCCTTCCACGTCTAGTCCCTGCCACCCGGGCAACCACATGCGCCAGATGGTGGTGTGTGGGCCCAACTCCAAGTACAGCACAGGCAGCAAATGGAAGGACAACTCTACGGAAGACTTTGACAGTCTTGAGAGGGAGAAAGGCAAACTCACCAATTCACAGGCGGGGCCACAGCAGTGGTAGCAGACAGCTACGGCCCATGTATCTAGGTTTTCTCCAATGAGGGTCAGCTCAAGTTTCGCTTTGGGGTCCAAGGGCACTCACCTGGGCAGCTGCAGCACCCCACAGGTGTGGCAGTGGACACCAACGGAGACATTATTGTGGCAGACAATGACAACCATTGGTCAGCATCTTTTTCCCTGAGAGCAAGTTCAAGACCAAGAAAAGAGCAAGCCACCTCATGGGTCCCAGGGGAGTGGCTGGGCGTAGACCTCAATAGACATATCACTGCAGCTAGCAACAAGTTAATGCATCTTCTTCACCTTCCAGCCAATCACAAGCTGGTTGGCCATCTTGGAGGCTGTGGGGCCACTGATGGCTGGGCCCCATTTTGTGACTACGAACAAGAATGAGATTGTAGTGACGAATTTCCATAACCACTCAGTGAAGGTATCCGATGCCAGCTGGGCATGCCTCTTCAAGTCTGGCTCCCAAGGAGAGGGCAAGGGGCAGTTCAGAGCCCCCACGGGGGTAGCTGTGGCTTCCAGTGGAAACATCCTGAAGCTGACTGGGGCACCAGCTGCATCTAGGTATCCAACAGGTGTGGCTGCTTCCTGTCCGAAATCAACATGTCTGCAGAGCCAGTGTAGGGTCCACGGAGCCTGGCACTGACCTCGGATGGTAACCACTGCTACCTCAAGTAGCTGTACAGGGACCCTGCCTGGCTCAGAGAGGCGGACATAGGGGTGACTGGACAAGAGTGTCTGGCCAGGAGGTGGGCCACACCTGGAAAGACTGAAGGTGAGCTGTGGCGTGAGTGTACCCAGTGCTCTCCTCTTCCGCATCTCCCAACTCCAGGGTTGTACCTTTTTTGATTCTTGGTTTGGTGACTGGGTGGCCTGAAATGTGGTCCCAAGGAGGTATGCACAACTTCACATGCTCCCCCGCCTCCACGCCTCCTGCCCCCTCAGTGTGCTCCCCACATCCCAGCTTGGGGCCAGCACAGCCTCTTACTTCAGGGCAGAAGCCCCTCTGGTTGTCTTCCTACCACCCCACACACTGAGAGACAGCAATATCCCACTTCCCATATTAAATGTGTCCACAATAAAACACAGAGTACCAAATGCAGGGCAATATATATATATTTTAGAGCTCATTTCATGTTTAGAATGATCATCAAAGTATTTGTCAGGGGTCTCCACTAAGGAATTTCCTGATGGCTATTACATGTGCGTATTTCTAAAAAAGAACTATGTGGATTGCTGCCTAAGCTTATTCTTGGGTAACCTCCATGTTCCAAAGCAAACCACGGATAGAGAAAAAAAGCCCAGAGCCTGGTGGGAAAAAAGAACCACTTCTTGGCTTATGATTGCCAAAGTGAGAACATTTTGGGTTATTCCTTAACTGTAATTGATGCTGCCACCTTGGAATCCGACCCACTGCCAGGGTCAAAGATTGCTGTTCTACTCGTACAGGAAGGGTAGTCTCTGTTAACTCCCTTCCTTCGTTTAAAACAAATGCTGACTAGACATCTGGGAAGGAGCTGTGATGTCGGAAAGAAAAATGTTTTTTGGCTGGCCGCTCTAAACATACTTAGCTGAAGGCTGATAAGGACCTATGGATCTTTTCCAACCACCATTTTTTTTCTACCTTAAATGGAATGTAATTCATTTTATTCTAGAAAGAGGAAAGGGATTCACTTTTGCTAGGATTCAAACCTCTCATTCTTCAGAAGTCTAGGTATTTCACACTATATCATTGAGAGTACAAAAATCTTTAAAATAGATGAGCACTTTGTTTTTCCACAAATCAAAAGCCTTGTGTTTTGCGTCCACACTTGGTATCTTTATTATTTCTTGAAATAGATTTTGCTCAAATCAGATCTCGGCATCACTGAATGGTAAAGAGCGTGCAAGAAACTACACAGTAGAAGGTCATTCACCTTCTACCAAAAATGTCCTAAATGGCTTAGCTGGTTAAGACTATTTATTACACAGGCATGGCTAAGATCAAAGTTCTAATCTTCTTAATGACCTGTTTACTTTGCTTAGCTCTGTTCTATGTGGGCCAGTCACCTCTCCCAAACTTCTATTTCTAAATAAAGGAGGACTAGGTAACAAGGCATAAGCAAAACCAACACCAAAGACAGGAAACCACAACAGGTAGTGTGGCCAGTGGAAAAAGGAGCATGTTCACAAACACTGAACTTTTAGGCACTTCATTTGGTCTTTTCATCCATCCTTTCTGGGTGGCAGGTGCTGAAATCACAGAAAGAAAACGGATACAGCTCCACCAAGAATGAATTCGGTGTATAAAGAACAACAGCAATCACAATGCCAGCCCGGTAACAGGTGTGTGCAGGGTGGTACCAATCCCAGCCTGGGTTCTTCAGGGGTGATACAAATCAAAGGGTGGAGTGAATGCCATTTTGAACAACTCAAATATAGTAGCTAATATAGTCTGACATCATAGCTAATGCAGTTTAAAAGACCAATATGAGCCACTTAATGCATTATTCTTGAATTTCAAAAAAAATGGAAGGACTGAGCGATAGGCATTGGGGAATCTCTAATGGATGTAGTAATGAGAGCCTCAATTTTTACCTTACTGCTCATTTTTATTGTCAAAGGAAAACAACAGATCCCTGGCCCTGCAACTAAACAGGAATAATGAAAGATTTAGAATTTCGAGTCTTATGACTGAGCTTTTCCCTGTTAGACATACAGGAGATGTGGTTTAAATGAACCAAGTATACTATTCGAGTTTCAAATCATGGATTTACAAAGTGGAATGGAAAGCTCTTCTTAGGAAACACTGTCATGCAACGTCAATAAAGTCACAGGCACCATGAAAGATTAAGTTAATCATTTAAAGTGAGAATGTTATGATATTTAAGGATCCTTCTAAAATCTTTTCAAATGTAAGCTGGACCAATAAACAAAGCTTTCTAAATTAGTGAGTCACCATCGCCACCTTGCGTGGAGCAGGCCTCATTGCACCCGTGTTATTGCAAAAGATCACACTTGGGATTCAACAATTACAGAATATAACTTTATTTATAGAATCTTACAAATAAAACATTTAAAGTCCATATAACTTAAGTTATTTTCTTTTCTAATTTATCCTCATAACTCCTGAGTTATTTAAAAAAATACTGTGGTGGAACTGCAGAACTGTAAAAGGAAATATGAACAATAAAAACCTAACCTCTTGCAAAAATCTGACTTTTCATTTTTCAGCAGATTTCCGGCGTACTACCATCTCTTTGGAAGAGGACTTACTAAAAACAAGTCTTAGGATACCCAAACAGAGAAGCCTTCTTTTCTTAAACCCAGGGTGAAGGACCAATGTAGGAAAGTTCCAGGTTGATACTAGACACAGAAGATCTTTGGGGGCAAGGGTGGAAGGCAACCTGTCAGCCAGGGCGAGGGTGACCGGCAGAAACCCTGCTCCTGGGTCACTGCTCCAGCACGACATAGGCTGTCCCTGCTATTGTTAATAGGAGCTGGTCCATCCGGGGAAAGACAGGGTGAAGACGCGAATGTCAGGGGTGAACAAATCCTCAAAAGGCGCCACTCCTCAGACTTCTAATATGTACAGATGCTTAAAACAGCAAATTCAACACTTAAAAGTCCACAATAAATCGCCACATTTTCAAGTCACAAGGCAAGTCTATTGCCAATGACAACCTCAAATCAGTTGCATGATTTGAATGTTTTCCCCATCCTATGCTTGGGCCAAGACTGGCCCCTAAACTAATTAAGAGTTCAAAGAGAATTTCCCTTTGAGGCAGCTGGCTATGAGAGGGAGGTTCTTAATACAGATGTGCAGAGAGGAGAAGCACCCTACCACGCCATCATTTTATTTTTTAATTCGTTAAAGATTACATTTTTGAGCTCTTCTAAAACTAGAAACCCACTAACTCTAACTTAGTATTGTACCTCAAGGATAATGGTATTTGTAAGGAATGAGAGATCTATAGGGAATGCTAAAACTATAAATTTAATACATCAGTGTGAATTAAGGAAAGCAAAGTCTTCTAAAGTCTTCAAGTTTGACTGTTATTTTCTGCTAGCTCCTGAAAGCTATTTGAGAAAAGTAGAACAGAGAAGACAAAGACTCGTTTTAAAACAGTAACAATAATAATAATATAATAACAAGTTAGATGCCAACATTCAAGGAATTGGTTCTTTGGTAAAACTGGACCATAATCATCCTATCAGGAGTCAGTCCTGATATTTAATCTAGAATCTTGATAACTGTTTTCCTTCCTCTTCAGCCCATTCTCAAATCTACCAAAGTCAACAGGCAAGAGAAGGAGAAAAACGTATAAAGCATCACCAGCAGTTTTTCCTGCTTACGTTCTTTTCAAGAATATTTCTGTTTTGAGGGATGTTTCCCTAAGAAGAAAGAAAAAAACCAAAATAGAGGCTGCTTTTAATTACTGTTTAGTGGAAAGTCTTTCTGGGTAAGACGAGAAACACTCACAGGTGTTGGCAAGGAACCAGCACTGTCAGTCATGCACACAAATCAGTCAGCGAACACAGCCCCTGGGCTGCAACTGTGGGGCACCGCTAAGAAAGGCTTCTGGAGAGACTGGCTCCCCAAAGTGGCTAAAGAATCTCACATTATCAATATGATAATAATAAATCAATTCACCTAGTGAACCTGGAGATTAGCTCCCCTTGAAGCCCGAGTTCTGAGGAAGAGGGCTCCACAGTGCCTGAGGCTGGCCTAGTCTCCCAGACAAGTCTATCAATCCATTTTCTGAAGAGTTGGAGTTCATATTCAATTCAATATAGGACTTGCCCTTTCTTGTTTGGGGTGGGGGAAGAAGGGGGTAACCTAGACAGTGCTGTTTAATAACCCATTTGCAGCATCATCAGTAGGTCCTCTGTTCCGCAAACATCTGCAGAGCCCAACCTATGCTCCGGATCTTACATTTCAAGAGTTCTATTATTCACACTTTTTGCTTATGCAATTAGCAAATCCTAAAGGTTGCCTGTACTGATTCCTTTCCTGATTACCCTTGTCGAAAAGAGCACAAGTTGCACTCCAATTCCGCGAATCAACTTGCCACTTTGCAGCAGACGTGCTGGCCCGGGGAGGTAAATTTGTGCAGTCTCCCCTCTAGTATCAGCATCGTCAATGTGCTTCTAGGGAGGCAGCTAAAAAGTCCCAGATGATGGGAGTGGGGACGGGGAGGTGGAAACCACAGCAAAACCAGTCGATGTTTTGCAGGACTTCCTTCTCGGCCCTCCATTCTTGTTAGTGTTAATTAAGAAAGGAAGGGGAGGCTCAGGCAACCGAACCTACATGCTAAGCTCTCCTGGACAGCCAGGAAACACCAGGTGCAGCCACAAAATCAACATTCAGCATGCCAGTGGGCACAAGTAACCGTCAGGGCAGGACACACACCATCGGTTCCACTTCCCCTCTCACTCTTTGCCCTACTCATCTGTTCCAACTTTCAGTTCTCTTTGGAGTCCAGGACACACATTTAGATTCGTGGGCCCCCAACTGCATGTAGATTCACCTCCTAACCTTTGTCACCAGGTTTTGACTGCTGCCTCTAATTCTGCATTGCGGCAAGAGATCCAACATCTCTCAGCACTGGTTCAAAGAGACAGAGGCCGGGGTAAGCTGAGAAAAAAGTTAGGCTTGTCTTCTAAGCTGCATTCAGGTTCCAGAGTCACTCTGAGAAGAAGAGAGAGGCAAGGGAGAGAGGTGCTACCTGGAGACTGTTCACCAGGGCAGCTTATTACTAGGATAGAGCATTTTCAAAAACAGCTGACATTTAGTGCAGGAATATAGTCCGTGTCAGTTTTTAATATAACTGCCTCGCCGGAGGTGCTTCTTGGATGCCGAGTCCCAGGGCCAGGGAACAGGCAGCTGAGGGCCCGGCTTCCACTCCCACAGGCTCCTGCGGGGCCCTACCCGAGCTGAATCTGTCCTGAATACATGGTGAGGAGCAGCATGATGGTGAAACCCGTCAAGAGGCCCAGGTTCTGGATGATAAAAGGGACCAAGGTGCTGCCCTTTCTTTCATCCTCCTGGCAGACTTCATTCATCTCAGGGAACTTGAGAAAGAAGAAAAAAACAAGAGAGCTGCAGTTCCTTTCCTAATCTTGTAAGTCTAGGAGAATTCAGTGCAGTATAGATATTATATCTAATAATTATATTATATTAATATTTATATTATAATGATAACATTAGTATATAACATGACTATTGTAATAGTTAATATTATTGGGGTGAAAATTATATAATTAAGATACATACATAAAATTTGGTTTACAAAGAAAATTAACAGCAATCGCCTCTGGAGCTTAAATGTAATTGCCTTTCTCCAAGGTGGCTACTACTACAGCTGACCCTTGAACAACGTGGGGGTTAGAGGCGCTGACTCCTGTGCAGTTAAAAATCCACGTGTAACTTTTGACTCCCCCAAACCTTAGCTGCCCCTCAGTACCCATGGGGGATTGGTTCCAGGATGCCCCAGTGGATACCAAAACCTGTGGATGCTCAAGTCCCCTAAATAGAAAGGTGCAGAACAATGCACAGTCAGCTCTCAGCATCCAAGGATTCCCAACTGCAGACTAAAAACAGTACGGGTGATTACTGAAAAAAAAATCGATGTACATGTGGACCTGCGCAGTTCAAACCTTTGCTCAAGGGTCAACTGTACAAATATTGAGGTAAAACAAAGTACTATCCATGCATGTAGCCCTGGAATGTGTTTAGATGCTGGCTAAAAATAACTGCTTTGATAAAAATAAACTTTTTATTGGGATCCTTAAAAATACTTGAAAAGGTTTTTGCTACCAAAAATCTTATTGTCACCTCTTTGGGAAACTGAGAAACTGTGTAAGGGGCCAGAGATTGGAGCTATGTCAGGCCTTTCACTGCTGTCCAGCGAGGCAGGTGACTATGAGAAGGCATTCTAATTCAAGAACTGCAAAAAAATATCCCAATCATGGGGAGGGTTCCACACAAAAGAGGAGAATCTAAAATGTTGCCATGGGTAAGGCTGGATATTGGTGGTCTACTCTCATCATCTCATCAAAAATGTTACTTTCAAAGGCTATGGAAAATAATTCATGAACATAAAACATGCCAAAGAACACGTCATGCCAACAAACAAGGCTAAGTATACAAAAGATGTAACAAATCAGGTATTTCACTAGCAAAATCAAAACTACTTGAATGATTACACCACACGTTAGTGGGTGCAGTACAATGTACAGGTCCAGACACGACTAACATTGCTTTTCACTGATCTATAAATATCTATTCTATAAAACTTAAGGATTTAAGTCAGGACCCTGGAGTTTAGTAACCAGTGTTCTTTAATGACATATGCTAATAGGAACAGAAGCTTTTCACCCTTTAAAATCTACTGTCCCCTTAAAAAGTACTCAGTTGTACACTTTAATTGGAGAATTGTATGGTATGTGAATGATTCCTCAATAAAACTGTTATCAAAGACAAACTAATGTCTCCTTAGCTGTCCTCCCATCCAATGACTTTAATTACCCAGCCCAGTTTTGTCTCCATGGTATAAACTATGGAACACTTACCATATCAGCCAGAGAAATATACAAGAACATTCCTCCAGCCAGTGCAAAGATCCAGTTGGCAGAGAAGTGGCTGCCTGCCAGGATGCCAAAGGCCAGCCCCAAGTAACAGCAGCAGGCGGAAAGGAAGTTGAAGAAGAGTGCTTGTTGGAGGCTCATGCCAGCATTGAGCAGGATGACAAAGTCTCCTGTGGCGGGGACAAAAGAGGGGAGGGTGTGGACAAAGGAGCCACATTAGGTCGTGGGGCAGACAGCGTGAGGAGGACAGACTGCTTACATTCTGTATCAAGTCTGGGTGAAAAATCAAGACAGCCCCAGACAAGAAACTGCAATGACAAGACAAAAGCACCCTTCATCTTCATGTGCAGGAGCTGTTTCTGTTTGCAAAACTGGCCACGTACGCCTGGCCAAGGTGCTGAAAATAATGCAAACCAGACAAGCAACGAGGGATGGCCTCGTGCCTCTTTTGATTGATGGCGAAACAGGAAGAACTTCCTTCCTCACAACTATAATGAATGGTATTTTTAGGAAACAAAACTGAGACTAAAAGAAGTTAAGTAATTTGCCCAAAGCCACAAGCCAATAAATGGCAAAGCCAGGGCTTGACCTTGAGTCTCCAAAGTTCAGGCTTTTTACATTCCCTCTGATAAAACAAAGGGCCTTCCACCCACCCCTGGCTCACCTACTTCTTTCACCCACCAGACTTCTAACGCGCATCTGAGCCTTTGGGAGGTTAATAGGATGTAAGAGACAGCCTATGCTGAATGCTTGGAATACTATTCGGCATACGGGAAGTCCCTTTCACTGTTTTTCCCCTTTCATCCTCATGATAAATCTATGAGGCAGGTACTGTTATCAGCCCCATTGTAAGGTGAGGAAACAGCCACAGAATATGGGGCTGAGGGGAAAGAGACAGCCCTGTAAAAACTCCATCATTTTCTTTTTTTTTTTAAAGTTTGTAGCAGAGGATAGTTTTATTAAAGCAAGAGAAAGGTTACAGCTCCCGAGTGGGAGGGGGTACCCGGAACTGGGATGCCCCAAAACGCCATCATTTTCAATGGACAATTTTCAATTATTAATTCAACTGTTAAGAATCAGTGGTTAGATTTCACATCGCACAGAGGACGTATTAATTAATTACAATAAGCTTTCTGAAGAGGGGGGAGGAGTCAGCCTTCTGAAGGGTGCTGGTGTCAGTAACAGAGGCAGCAAAGTGTGACGGGGTTGGGGAGGCGTGTGTGCTCACCTAGCTCATGTGGGAACTCCTCACAGAGGATGGCCACTGATGTACTGATGCCTTGGAAAACGGACACAGTGAAGGAGGCGCCAATGGCCAGGCCGTCAATGAAATTGTGGAGGCCGTCACTCAGGGTGATCATCCAGGCCAGGGTGCCGATATCAGAGTAGCGGACGCCTTTCAGCCAGTAACAGGCGCTCTGGGAAGCCTGCAGGTCCTACAAGAAATCCCGGCCCGATGGTCCCCAGGTCAATGGATGGAATAGGGGCCTTCAAGGTACACCTGAGTGAGTCATCAAGGCCATTACTGCTTAATGGCCCCTACCCAGCAGCAGACAGCCCACTGACCTGGACAGACAGTGAGCCCACAATGACCTTCTCGTCCATCACGGGGTCCTTGCCATCAAGCTCGCCGCTACAGTGCTGAGGAATCATGTGGTCCAGGTCCCCATTCTGCAGCTTCTCGGTCACCCCCTCCTCCTGGTCCTTCTTGGAAGGAAGCGTCTCAGAAGTATAATGGCTATGTCCATGATGCTGGAGGGACCGCAGGAAGCAGTGAGCGTGACCCTCACCAAAACCACAAAGCTTCCTGAGCACCCACTCTTGAGTCAGCGCTCTGAGCACTGGGAAGACCCCAATCCCACCACCAGAGACAACACAAGCAGGCAACACACACAGAAACCCGGAGATAGCTGTTAGAGAGCTGAACCAAGGTAAATACAATGGGCTGGCACAGGACAGATATCAAAGCAGTGACCGCAGGGCCCATGCACATTCTGGCGAGGTGGCACTGCTCAAAGTATTTAGAGCTCCTCCTTTGCAACAGATACTTTTAGTCAATTCAGCAACTATTTTGGGGGATAACTATATACTAGGCACTAAAGGGATCTTTCTGGAACTACACTACAATGTTCCAGAGCTACACTGTTTGTGTGTGGTCATAACTTCACACACAGTGCATGTCCGTATCCAGCCCCTCCTTTGTCTCCTAACGGCACAAAAGTATGTTAAGGAAATAATCTAGAATAAGACAGAGGGGATAAATTACTGCCTAGTGAGAGGCACACAAGCCAGATCTGATCGCTGGTCTGTCCTCGCCCCCTGCTACTATCAGCGGGAGTTGAAACGGAGCGTCTCCTCATGAGACGTGTGGGCTTTCCTCCTCCCAAGCCCCCCCACTGGAGGGGTGCGGAGGTGATGCCGCTACCACACAAGCATTTCGGAGATCGAGCCTTTCCCCAGAAGCATCTCCTTTACCAAACTTGAGCCTCACCTCGTTTTTCTGTTTAAGGAGCATCTTCAAGATCTTCTCTGTGAAAAAGAACAGATAGAAGCCCCCAAACACCACGGCAGATTTAGAGACGTAATAATCCTCCAGAGGGTTGAAACCAAACGCCTGTGGACCCAGGGAAAAGAAAATGAGTTTAAGAAAATAAAAAAATCACCACTGGTCCCCTTCTTGTCTCTTAACCACTTCCTCGATCGTACGAAAGGAAAGAGGCGTGCCCCCTGGGATAACTGCCGTCCACCCCACTCCCTTTCTCGCGAAAGCTAACCCTTGATGTTTCCCAAATGTCCCATCATCAGGCCTGTTGGGTTCTCTCTAGCTTAGTTTCTGATGCAAACGACAGATCATCATTAGAAATGAACTGTCAGAAAGAACAGCCTGGACATGGTTTTCTACTTTTGACGAGGACTCTTTCCCCATTTCTTCCTGGTGCTGTGCTACAGGGCAGACTCTGCTGGCAAACCCCGTATTTAAAGAGAAGACACTGTGTTTATTTTCATCGTTACCTTGTGTCTCTGGCTGATCTGCCTATACATGCAAAGCCAGTGGTGTAATTATACTTTCAAAAATAGGAACTCCACTCCTCAGTTAAACACTAGGAATTGCGGCATCTTCCTGACCGCAGACCTCCCAGTGACCACAAAGCCAAGACGGCAGACTCGGTTACTGCAGCACGTGTCAATTCTAGGGGATTTGTTTTGAGTTCTTTTTGGAAACTCTTATTATGGGGGAGAAACAGAATCTCCTGGAAGTACACAGGAGTAGAAATCAGAATTCCATTCTCAGGGGCACTCCTGACTTGTGGTGGGGCCTTGGGAGCGTCCGGCGACCTGCCCCTCAGTTTTCTGATAGGAAACAGTCGTCTTGAAGAAACTCTGGCCTTCTCATGAGTAAGTCTAAGATAAGAGTGATCATAAGTACCAGGAACGCTGGGCTGCTTAAAAGGTAAGTGGTCTTTCTTTCTGGTTTTTAAAGGGACAAGATACAATCTCTACCGACTAGTGCAGTTTTTCTAAGAGACATACAAAGGTCAGCTTCTAGAGTAGAAACAACACATTCAGGTCAACTTTCCAGGACAGTCAAATCACTTTAGGGAAAAGTGGAGTGAAAATGGGCAACTAACAGTTCTCCACAAAAAGCCATGACGGATGGCAGAGGACAAGAGCATGGCTTCAGGAGTTATAAACCTGGCCTCTGGGATATGGGCTCTGGTGCAGGTCAGATTCCGCAAATGGATAAAACATGACTCTGATGTCACAGTGTTGAGCTGAGGATCAACTAAGAAAACACAGAACCACATCTTGGAAAACACAGTGCTATCGGAAGCACATGCCGTCATCTTTAGGCTTCAATGCAGGCTCTGTCCAGGCCTGTCAGACCACCTACAGTGAAATGCCTCACACTTACTATCATTAGAGGGTCTACTGTAGAGATTACATCAAATCAGATAAAACTTCCCCAGGGCCGCCTGCCAAACTTCACAAAGACTGAGCACCCTCCTCTTTTGTGGGTGCGTTTCTCCCTAACCTGGGTGAAGGGGCAAAGGTGCCTTCGATGCATGTGAATTTTATTTGCATTTCATTTGGATCACTTTTGCCCCAAAACGCCCTACTGAGGAGAATTATCTTTTTTTTTGAGAACTATGGATCCTGCTGACACGTTTGTAGGCGTGAGAGTGTGTGCCAAAAGCCCCAAAGTAATCTAACTTTAGTCCATCTTTCCACCAACAGTTAGAGAGTACTCCCTAGGCACCAGGCATTTTACAAATGTTAATTCGTGTAACTCTCGCGACATCGTCACGAGGTCAGGCCCGTTATTTTCCCCATTTTATATGATAAGGAAACAGAAGCACAAAGAGGTTACGTGACTTGCCCAAGGTCACACAACCTGCCGATGGTGGAGCTGGGACCTGAACCCAGCTCACACGCCTGTGCCATGCGGCCTCTCCTAGCTCTGCCGAAGTCTTAGCTAAAGGAAAGGACCGCCTTTCTCTGCCTTCCATGGGAGTGCAGGGTCCTCCCACTGAGCCCGCTGTCCCCAGGAGACGGTGTGCTCCTGGGCGAGGGGCCCTGGCTTGTCATACCTCGGGGATGAGCTGGAAGAGGGCGTTGGAGTAGAGAGTGCCAATCGCCAGAGCTATGAAGTAGAGCAGCAGCCTCTTGTAAAAGGTCTTCTTCATGAAGGGCACCACGCTGGCCCCCATGAGGGAGCAGAGGGAGATGACGGTCACGCAGAGGAGACCATATCCCCACACTGCGGTTGGGGGAGAGGCAGCCCCACCCAGGACAGGGAGCAGGGCAAGCGCCCCATGGCACGGCAGCCACCATTTAGGGGAAAGGAGGTAGAGGGGCCAGGGAGGCAACAAGGAAGGTTTTGGGAGATATTAACAAAGGCAACAAAAAGGAAAAATCAGAGAGACAAGTAGGGAGGGAGAGAGAAATAGAAAATTTGTTAGTGATTCAAGTCTGATGCAATTTCCTTCAATCAGTTCAGAAAAAATGAAGAGGAATTCAAGGTGGCCTTGGAACTCTATGGCTCCTCTCCCTGCTGCCTTGGGTGGCCCGAGTCACACCTGCCAGCTGGTGTGACTGGCAGGGTGGGTACTGCCTTATCGCTCAGCCGAGGTGTGTGCAGGTCAATCCAGAGGCTGGCAAGGCAGACTTTGGACCCGAGAAAATAAGAGCAGCTGGGAAGAGAATGATTACTGTGCTGCCGTGTTTGCTCTGAGTATCCGGCCCATACCGCACAGGCACATGCGACGCTGCCTGGACTTGGTCTGGTTTGTGCAAGATACGACAAAGTCAGGTGTGCAGGGCAGAGGGATGGACAACAAGGAAGGCCCCGTGCCCATGAAATCCAGATTCCTAGCTTCTCAGAGCTGGTTGGTTTCCATTTGCTTTGAGAGGGCTCCAGTATACAGCACAGAGTTCCAAGATCACCCTGCGACAGAAGCATTTCCTCTACCATTTTCCAGTGTGGCCCACGCTGGTCAGAACAAAACTGAGCCAGGGTGGGGCACTCCCCTGTGAGACACAGGGCTGGAGCATGTGCAATTATTGTTATTTCCATTCAACAGGCGATAAGGCATTTTTTCATTTAACTTCATGATTTAAGAAATTAATAAATTCAACTTCTGGAGCTAAAAAAAATGTAGCCCAAGATGAGGCCTCCCCTGAGAAGTGCTTGCTAAACCCATGTAGAATTCTAAGACAATATCAAGATAGTTGATCTTAAACCAGATTTCTTCCCTCCTTGTTGAGAAAGAACAGGCACGGCCTGGGCACCACACCTGCTATCTCCTTGGGGTGAGTCTTCTGACTGGGAAAGGCCAGGCAGCAGCTGAAAGGGCTCTTTACGAAAGGCGGCTGCCACCAGTCCCAAAGGAGGTCCACCTGTAATCACCCCAAGCACGTCCCTGCCAGGGCTGACAAGGGGGCAGGCTGTCAACTTGGGTCTTATGTTTTTTAGCTCCTCGGTGGTCACAATTAAAAAACAAAATCAACAAATACTTCCAAACAGTCAAATAAAAGCACCAGGAAGTCAGTCCTATCAGGAAAAAGTCAAGATGCAAGGCATGAAGGGTGGAGTGCCCCGTCCCCTATCTTGTCATTTTAATTTCGTCTGTTTTTGTTAAAAGTCTTTGTTCTGTGTTTGGCTCTCTCTGCTACGAATTACGGCCTGCTTTAAAAAAAAAAAAAAAAGGACAGCTCATCTTTTTAGACCAATTCTATTTGTTAGCTGGTAGCCTCTTTTCCTTCCTCCTCATTCTAGATGGATACTCTCTTGGTGGCCACCCCTGAGCACTGCGAGGGCTTCTACTTAGAACAGAGGGGTACTAAGTCCCAAGGGCAGGCAGAGACCACCGGCAGCAGCTTTCCTTCTGAGCCCTGCAAACGGGGCTTATGAGAGGGGCTGAGGCTGAGAGACCCCCGACAGGAGGGCAAAATGCTAAAAGCCTTGCACCTGACATCCCCTGAGGAGGCCAGAGGCAAACCTGGGTGCCCCAGGAATGAGAGAAGGCCCTTGAGATCCAGAGTCAGAAGTCATTTGTGTCCCTTGATATGAGGGAGAAGTGAATTTGTCAGGTGGCAGCTGTCGGGTGCCTTGGAGCACAGGGTGGGAGCGGGGGCAGGGACGTCAGCTGGGGGAAGGCTCGGCGGTGGGCGCCCCAGGGGAAAGAGACGCGCGTGTCTGTGGTACTGCACCTCTGGGATGAGCTGGAACAGCGCGTTAGAGAGCAGCGTTCCAATGGACAGGGCGATGAAGTAAGTGAGCACACGGCTGAAAAACGCTTTCTCCGTGCACGGCAGGACGAGGGCTCCCAGGAGAGAGGCCAGGTTAATCACTGACACACTGAGGAAACCAAAGCCCCACACTGTGGAGGAACAAGAACAGACGGGGGCCTCCATTACTGAGGGTGGGGTGCGCCCGCTGCCTGGGCAGCCCATTCTGACTTCGGCTGTGGTCAGGACACACAGACATCCACCAACCCATCAGTAAGTATTTGTTGAGTCCGCTTCTTCCTAGGTGCTGTGGAGAAGCCTAAAAAAAATACAGTGAAATTGCTATCCAGAAGGCACTTACCTTGTAGATGGAGGCAGGGAAAAACACCATGAAAGGTTAAGAGTTACAGAATGACAGCAGGACACAATAAGGCATGACCCAGGCAGCACGCGCTAGGTACCAAGTGTTGGGTGGCACACACCAGGGCGGCAGCGTTTCAGAAGGGCAATCCAGGCCCAAGGGATTCGTGGACACTCACAGACCATGGTGAGTCCGCTGAGGCTGGAGCAGAGGCACCGGGCAGGGGAGGGGAAGGGACGAAGCGGGCTGAGGGCAGATCCTATAAGGTCTGAAGTGCTAAACTGAAAAACCAAGGCGTTGTCGGCCCCCTTGTAGTTCAGTGAAAACTAAAATGGAAAAGTGGCCATAAAAAGCAGTCCACAGCTGGGCTGGTCTAAGAGCCCAACACTGCGTATTCACCAGCCACACCGGCCTGTCTGACAACATGCTGGACCAGGCTTGGAAGCGCCAAGATACCAGCACGACTATTGCTCTAACCTGCGCCTCCCGATGTTGGTAACACAGTCACCAATTAGAACCTGAGTGAGTAGCACGATCCGTCAGCCCCGAGGTCCACGGGAAGACGAGCAAGGGGACCAGGCCTTCCCGTCCCGGCTCACCTTCCATTGAACTCGGCCTCCCCTCTTCGGTCTGCTCATTCTCCTCGTTCTCCTGGTTCTCGGAGGAGCAGGCCCGGGAATCCAGCTGCTGGAGGATGGTGGGGCAGAACTCCTTGAAGTCACTCTTCTCTATCCGTGACTGGTTAGTGAAGTTGTGAACAGCAAAGAGGGCTCCGGAGCTGAAGCACTGAAACAAAGGCCAGGGCCAGAAAGCCTCTTTGAACCCAAAGTCACACCTTGCCCTAGACAGCGGCCCACTCAGCCTCCCAGGAGGGGAAAAAAAAAGAAGATAGAATTGTCCAGATACCGGCAAATCTGTAAGACTAATCTCTGGGGGTGAGAGCAAGGCAGTCCTTCAACTTGAAAAACTGATAAGTAATCTTAGCGATCAGTCACTGGGCTAAAACATACCTGACGCACAACATCTGTCAATGGCTACCCAGAGGTTCTGGGAGCAACTGAATTCCAGTCATTGTGACCAGAGTGTGGTTTCTAGAAAACATAATGCTATTTGGATACCCGAAGATACAGCTTCAACCAGATAGCAAATCTGGCTGCACATCACAATAGCCCAGGGAGCTATCACATTAAAATGCAGATTCTAGATACTTCCCCAGAGCTACTGGCATCTATGGAGCATGTGCAGGGCCGTTCAGCGGACACAAACTCTCAGTCCCCTGGCGAGGTGGCAGGGCAGAGGTTCTCACACACCGTCCCTGTGAAACATGGCAGTTTTCCCTCTAATTATATTTCATACATCTCAGTCTTTATCTGAGTTTGGTTGAACGTGGGTTTGTCTCTAGACAGCCCTCTGGGTGTGCTGACAAAGGAGAGTTTTAGGGTCTACAGAGCTGAGGGCTAGATTCTGCTGACCCCAGCACACCACAGTTGTGCCAGGAAGCCTCTGGGTCAGGGTGCATCAGCCCTCAGCACAGCCTCCTCACAGACTTAGACACTCACCATGCTCCTGGGGTTCTGCGTCTAGGACACGGGGGCCCCCTTGATCTCTCCAAACTCTACTCTCCTTCAGGTTGAAGCTCCAGGACATCTCAACCACAACCTTGATAGCCCTAGCACACGCTCACCGCCGTTCTCATTTCTGAATCCTGCAATGACTGTCCAACCCACAGCATTTAACCCTTCAGCTTAGTATTGGCTAACTTTGTTCTCAGTTGGCTGAGCTCCCCATTTTGACGGTAAGCCCCAAACATGACTCACTTTTCTCTGCTTCTCCCAACACTCAGCACAGGGAACAAAGTAGAGACAGAAAGCAGTTGCTGGCTGACTGATATCTGGCTGCCTCAAATAGCCTCAGATTCAGATTAGCCGAGATGACATGGAAGAAAGGGCAGAGAGCCAGGAGCCAAAAGACCTGGGCCTGCGTCCTGGTCCCTCCAGGAACTCACTGCGAGACCTTCAGGATTCTCTCCTACAAAATGAAGATTTTCCACCTGCACCTAGCGGTGCTGCAAGGCTCACCTGGGCGGGCGGGCAAAGGGCTTTGTACACTATAAAATCCATTAGAAATGCTAGCAGTCCAGGGAGCTCCACCTTACCAGCGTAGCTGCGAGAAGGAGTCCACAGGGCTGAGAACCCTCACTTCACAGCTGCCCTTTGGTTAGGGCTTCAAAACCCCCATGCAGGAGGGCAGGAGGCGCGGCTGGAGATTCAGATTTGCTGATCCAGATAACAGGGGAAGAAGAATTGGCCTCTCTGCTCTGTCATCAAATTTGCCTGCCCCAGCCCTGCCTGCCTGGAGCAGCTCAGCTCCTATGCCCGACTGGGCTGTGGGCCAAGAGGATAGAGACAGTACTGAGTGGAGCTGGGAGCCTTACCGTCGAGAGGTTCCTCTGTCCCTGCAGGGGCTGGGTGACATTGTTCCGGCCTACTCCCACGTCCAGGTGGTTGAGCAGGGCCTTTAGCTGCTGCAGGGTGAGGCTGTCACCCTCCCCATAGCGATCCATAAGGTCCTGCAGGAAAGACGCTGCGCTGATGGCTGGCATCCCCGCAGACACAGCGTGAGCCTCTGGAGCAGCTGTCCAGACGCTGAGCAGGGTCAGCAGTAAGCAGCGAGAGAAGGCTGGGTGCAGCAGCTTCATGGTGACAAAGAGCCTGCAAGAGCAAAAAGCCAGGTGAGGGTGGGGCTTAAGAAACCCACCTTTCCTCCCACTCTCCCGTCTCCCGGCACCGGACCCATCAGCCACACTCTACAGGGCAGGTCTCTCCTCAGACTCAGAATCCAGTCAGTGTCAAAGCTGACTCCTCACCCCTTCTCCAATGCCTCTGCCTAGCTTTTGAGAAACATCCTTCTTTTGCAAGTACAGAGTAAAAAATAAATAAATAAAAGGGCAAATTCACCAGGTCCGGCTAAACTTTTAAAAAGTAAAAAACTGGGAGGTCGGATGGCTCAGTTGGTTAGAGTGCGTGCTCTTAACAACAAGGTTGACTCTGCATGGGATGGTGGGTTATGTGCTGCCGCCGCCCCCCACCCCCACCCC
>NW_017731414.1:5157695-5161281 GCF_001890085.2 Hipposideros armiger | reverse complement strand
CCTCCCCCAAATCTGGAGAGCAGCAAATTGCCACCAATTCTTTTTCCTCTTCAATGTGGGAGTAGTGGGAAAAGATGCTGGGACAAAAAAGAAACAAACCAAACAGGTAAACCGGGAAGAAGAACAATGGGCTGACTCGCTTTGATGGAAACACATTCCCAGTATTCACGGTCAAGGGCTCCAAGGCCACGTACAGAACAGGGGAAACTATCCAATTCCAGTGAGTGTTCCTCCCCAAATAAGTGGACTGAGCCATACCACAGGGGCTATTACCAAAAACCCCAGAATAGAGAACAGATCCATCCCCCACCCCGATCTGCAGTCACCATTCATTCAGGCTACAGAAAACAGGTCATAAATACCCAGCTCTCAGCACTGCTGTTGTTGGGTTGGGGACAAATCCACCTCTATCTACCTCAACATGGTGGGAAGAAAGTCACTGTCTTATTTTAGAGTCAACAGCACCAGATAGCACTCGTATGAACCTGAAGAGAAACAGGTTCAAGCAAAAGACAAAAGATGTCAAGTGAAAGTAAGACGTAACTCCTGCCTCTCACTGCAGAATAACTTAATTAGAACACTGATGCAATAAAAACAGCTCGGAGATGATTACAAAACAAAGTGAGATAGAAGGAAGAGGCAGGCTTACTAAAAAAAGGCTGAAACAACATCGCTGGAGAACTAAAAAATAAATTATAATGAACAGAGAACAAAAATTCTGCCAGTAATTTAAAATAAAAATATTGACCAAGGAAGGTTTGAGATCACTACAGTGAAGGCAGATGGAAAAGACAAAATGAAAGCCAATACAGTCATGCCCTGCTTAACAACAGGGATCCGTTCTGAGAAATGTGTTGTTAGGCGATTTTGTCATCATGTGCATATCACAGACAACGCTACATAAACCTAGATGGTATAGCCCGCTACACACATAGGCTATATGGTATAATAACTTTCCCTCTACCCCTTCCGGATTCTTGGCTGAAACATCCCTGAAATAAAAGACAGATTAACAGGGGAAAAACAAACAGAAGTTCAATGACTTGTATATCTCCTGCACACATGGGAGACCCAAGAAAACTGAGCAATTCACCCAAATGGCTGAAGCCACCACTTTAAACACCACCTTCAGCTGAAGACAAAAGAAGTTGGGGGTGGGGAGAGTTAGTTATGGAAAGTTACCAGGAAGAGCACAGTAAACCAGGGGAAGGTTGTTATGCAGATTTAAGCCCGTGACTTCTGCATTNAACAGCGACTGGACCTGGAGCTGAGCTTGCACCCACCACAACTAAGATTGAAGGATGACAACTTGACTTGGAGCTGATGGGTCCTGGAAAAACACAACGTTCCCTTCCCCAATTCCTCAACACTGTTCCCTTCCCCAATAAAATCTTTAAAAAAAAAAATAACTGTAAAGGAACAGAGAGAAACAAAAGCTTTAAGGGAGTAGGACTGATGATAATTTGTTACTCAGTTCCCTCAGTAGTTATAATTTAATTAGTGAAATCTCAGGAAGGGAAAAAGCCTCCGATTTAATCCGGACCCAGAAACGCGGTCACTGAAGTTGTTTCCCCACCTCCCCAGGCACAACACCTCACAGTGGATCAGTTACTCCATCTCCAGGCCTTTGCTAGTGACAGAGGGACGACAGCAGAGTGGTTCAGAGCAGGCATGTTTGCATCCTGGCCCTGCCACTTAACCAGCTGTGTGATCTCGGGCAAGTTATTAATCAGCATCAACATCCTAGAATCACCCAGAGCCATGATGCAGCTTACCATGGCCTTTAGTGTCAGAAAGACCCTACCTCGAATTTCCGCACCACAGCTTACCTGAAGTGACCTTGGTCAAGTTACTTAGCTTCTCTCTACACCTCAGTTTTCTCATCTATAAAATCGGTAGCCACCTTATTGGATTATTATGAAGATTTAATGCCGATCTCCACCAAAAACCAAAAGTTAAATTATGGTACACAGGGTGGCTCTTAGGCCCAAATGGCTAAACCCCAATGTTCAGAAAAAGCTGCTCTCCACCCAACCACGCTCATCTGGCAAGGCACGTGCTAGACTGTCAAAATGAAGGGCTGCGTGGATTTAGGAAAGGAGAGGCAGACAGGTGATGAGGACAGCAGCTCGCGTTACTGGTGTGCATCTTGCTAAGGATGCACTGACATTCACGGATTCCTTTAAGGGAAGCCGGGACACTTATCCCCATCTACTAAATGAGGAGACTGGGGTTCAGAGATTAGGAAACATGATCCACAGCCAGCAAGTAGAGCAGCAAAAGCAGAAACTGAATTTTTCATGAGCTGAAGCAGATCTGAATGACGCAAAAGCCAAGGCACTCTTAACCACTGTCCCTGCTAGGTGGGAGACATAAAAATATAGACCCTGGGTCCCATGGAGATGCACGAAATCCTGCATGTCTCTGGGCAAATTGTCCCCAATTTCTATCAGCCCCAGCAAGCACCCCAAATCCAGGCGTGAGATGCCCTGAAGACCTGTGTAGAGGAGCCCCCAGATATGCCTTAGAGGCAAGGGCTCTGTTATAGGGTTCCTTCTGTAGAATCATTTCAACGAAAACAACTGTTTGGACTTTAGCTATACTGTATTTCTCAACTATATCTGCAGCAACTTCAAAACATCAGAAAACACAAACATTAAAAGGCCTCAAGTATGAGACATCCGAGGTGACGTGAGCTTTACCTGGGTGGGTATTCATGTCAAGGTCAGCGTGCTCTTCTCTGACTCAGCGGCCCTCGGCATGGCTGCTAGGACAGCCTGAGTGGGTGGGGAGACTCAGCAAGCAGAGCCTTCCTGCCTGGACAACACTCTGACAAGACTCACCCCCCAGGGTCAGGAGGGCTGCACAAAGTCCTGGTCCAAGGACCTAGGAAGTTGCTACAGACACTTCAAATCCAAGTGACCTTGGACTTTTGGCAGACACAAAAGGGGAGCTTTCTGCTTTCACGGAGATTTTTTTCCCCCTTAACTATAAGTTATTCTTAGGGGAAACAAAAAGAAGTTTATAAAATATTCTTTTGAGGAAAGAAAGAAGAGAGGAAGAAACCACATACAGCTCCGGGTGCATCTGGGTGGATGGTGAGGCTGGGCAGGTCTGCGCCGTGGGGCCCCGGCACCTGGAGGGAGCCCGCTTGTATTAAGGCCATGCAAATGGGTGTGCCCCCGGTGGGCCACTCCAGCCCTCCCAGGGAGCTGCGCCAACCGCCCTCAAGGACACCTTGCAGGAGTGGTAAGAAAAGCATACGGGGCAGGACAGGAAAGCAAGCTGCAGGGACAAAAGCTTGGGTGCTCTGCTGGCCCCGAGGACCAGGCTCTCCCACCGGAGAGAAGCTGGAGTCTCTCCACTCCTTTGTTCACTTGGCTTGGGTTCAAAGAAGTCAATTATTTTAGTGCCTTGGCTCTGCCTCCAAGGCGCCAGATCCAACCGTTCCGGGTGGGAAATGGAAGACCTATGAGAAAGTCAGCAAGAGGCGCTTGCTCTCAGACCCCCTGTGGAACTGCAGAAGTTTCCTGACCATCCGGGAGGCTCCTAAATCAGAATTCCACCTGCCTGTCACCCCTTCGCT
>NW_017731414.1:5151768-5154875 GCF_001890085.2 Hipposideros armiger | reverse complement strand
CAGGGGAAGGTTGTTATGCAGATTTAAGCCCGTGACTTCTGCATTATAAGAGTTTCTAGAGATAAGGTCACCCCCTCTTCCTGGTACAGCGAGGGAGACACCCTTATAAATGGAGGTTTTCGGGCCGGCCGAGTGGCTCAGTTGGTTAAGAGCTCGTTCAAGAGTGCGAGCTCTGAGCAACAGCAGTTCGATGCCCGGCCCGAGCTGAGCTGCCAACAGGCAGCAGGATGGCTCAACTAAAAATAAATAAATAAATAAATAAATGGAGGTTTCCCTTACAAATATAAGTGTCTTTTACAAAGGGTAACTTCTTGGTTTTCAGAGCTTCTCCCATGTTTGCTATTTCTTAAAATTAACAAGCCTAAAATAACTATTATGCCAAATTAGCATAATTTGGGGTGATAAATTCTATTCCCCTACAGCTCCTAGGCTATAAACCTGTACAGCATGTTGCTATGCTGAATACTGCAGACAACGGTAACACAGTGGTAAGTATTTGTGTAATGCATTGTGCTTCTACATTAAGATGGCTAGGCTATCACTAGACAATAGAAAAAATTTCAGCTCCATTATAACCTTATGGGACCACTGCCGTATATACGGTCAGTCGTTGACCGAAATGTCATTACGGGGCCCATGACTGTAACAAGACAATGGTACCAACAGGATAATTGGTGTTCCTGAAGTAGATAACCCAAGGACTGAATGGAAAATAAATCCCAAGATAACTAACACAATATTTCCCTGAAATGAAAAGAAAAACAGAATCTGAAGATTAAAATAATACACTGTATTCCACATACATGTGATGTAGAATGCTCAACACCAAGACATTGCCTAAAACTTCTACGCAGCAGAAAATTCAGACTTCCCTCACCTTTCCCACAGAAACATTCAATATTAGAAGAAAATGCAGCTTTACATAATTCTGAGAGAAAGAAAATATGAACCACAAATATTACTCTCAGCCAAGATGTCCTACAAATTTGGTAAAGACAACAGGCAGAAATTCTCAAGCATGAAAGAAGGATATATATATAGCAGTCCCTAACCTAGGAAGAAAATAAATGATGTGATAATGAAGTATAGGTAATTAACAGAGAAAAAATTTTAAAGGACCCAAGGAGTGCAGAAACCATGGTAAGAGGACTGATGCTAAGCAATAAACCCTTCAAACAAGAAATTTTTTTAAAAAACCAAACAACTATGGGGATTATAGTTATAGGGCAGAATCTAAATGTTATAAAAATGGACAATTTAGTAATTTAATTAAGACAATGAAGAGGTGGGAAGAAAAGAGATGAGAAAAAAATGTGAAAATGTGAATATCCTCATTTTTCATAGCAAGGAGTCAATCAATACTGTCTAAAATGGGAACAAGTAACCATAGATATGACTCACAAGGTCCCATTTTTTTCTTAACCATTTTGGGGTCTTTGAGGAAATAATCTCTCTTATGAAAAACACATTTTAAAGCTTCATAATTCCTTTCATTTTATTATGGTTTCTTTTTCCTGTTACAGTCAGGGAAATTTTAATACACTTTTATAGAAATATGTATATCTACTTCTCTATATCCATTTATCTGTGGTATGCCTGAAAAGTTATCTGGAATAATGTTCACCTAATATTAGTGATGATTATTTCTGAGAGGTGGGATTTTGGAGTGTTTCAGTTATTTATTTAATTTTTACTGGGGAACAGTGTGTTTTTCCAGGACCCATCAGCTCCAAGTCAAGTACGTAGTTGTTTTCAATCTACTTGTGGAGGGCACAGCTCAGTGGCCCATGCAGGGATTGAACCAGCAACCTTGGTGTTATGAGCACTGTGCTCTTACCAACTGAACTAATCGGCCACCCTATTTATATATTTTTACTTTAACTCATTGATGTGTTCCAATGGGTGGTGGGGGGTACGGCAATATAAGAAAACATGATTGAGGCCGGCCAAGTAGCGCGTTGGTTAGGAGTTGGCTTGGGACGCCAGCTCTGAGCAGCAGGGCCCCGGTTCGGATCCCACATGAGGGCNCTTTATTTAACGTTGAAAACAGGCTGACTGTCCACACCAAAGAACGATCCTGGGGTTTGGAGGAGTGGCTAAGGAGGTGTTGGGAACCTGTAGTGACAGGATAATGGCTCTCAGCACTGGTTCCACAACTGACTGGCCTCAGTGAATCATCTTGAGTGTTCCCCTCAACCGTCTTCTCCCCACCTGAAATCCAAAGGATATAAAGAGGTGTCTAGTTCTCTTATATATTCTCCTTGGGACAAAGGGCAGGAGGTGTCCAAGGCACACACACAGTCTCAGTACATCCTCCAGTGCTGGGAGCATCAATGACCCAGCTAACTATTATACTACAAGGCAGCTCCCACCCCTCAGGATCTCTACTGTCAAGAGCTCATTTCTGCAGAGGACCTTCAAATAGACTGGTTTCTCTCCAGCCCCACCCCCACTCCACTCGAAGGCTGGGAAGTATCCGCCTAACGGGATCCCCCCAGCGGACATTCCCAGAGGCAGGTGGCTCTGGGTGAGTCCAGGTGCAACATTTCTGAGCCCCCATTAGGAGAGGTGTATAAAAATCCCTAAAACTTGCAGACAAAAGACAAAGCCAGGCCTCAGGGTGGAAGGTGCACATGGTCCTGAGGAATCAAAAATCCCACATTTGTCTTCAGTACAGTGGGTGCTATTAACTAGGGCAGCCCCGACTTTGGCAACAGAAGGACCATGGACTTGGTGTGAGAAATCTAATTTGCAACGACTCCAAGCAACTCACTGATCTCATCAGGTCTCTGTCCTTAGTTTGGAAAGAGGAAAATAAACCCACCGAGTTTTATGAGTATTAAGAAGATAAAGTATGTTGAAACACTATATAAAAAAATAAAGATTTCTGAGTTAAGATGGAGAATTGAAATGGCATCACAATTTTCCTACCCTGATCATTAACATTTGAGTAAAAAAATAAGATAGCAAGGAAAACAAATATTAAGAAAAAAAAAAAAAAGAAGTCACCAACAGCAGCCAAACAAGAAAACAGGCCAACTCTGATACAATAACTTCAAAACCAGAGGCAAGGAAAAGAATGCAGGAGGCACCCATAGGGCTCATCT
>NW_017731414.1:5112385-5148147 GCF_001890085.2 Hipposideros armiger | reverse complement strand
GCAATGATAATACCAACATGGGCCAGTGAAGCGACGTCCTCCACAACTAGACTGAAGAACAAAAGGACAGCAACTTGTCTGTTCCGCTCCCCTAACTCCCCAATGAAATCTTAAAAAAAGAAAAAAAAGAAAGAAAGAAAGAAAAGAAAAGATGATTGATTATATCTTTATAATCAAGGAGCTAGGGATAACTTTCTAAGTACAGCACAAAACCTAGAAGCAATAATTAATACAGCTGACTACAAAAACTGCCAAGTATTCTACAAATAATTAGTATATTCCTAGTATTCACGGTTAACTAATGATACGGTCATCTGTGCACGTCCCCATAGACCCAGTTAGAAATCCAGTGGTCCCACAGCGTGGTGCTGAGGTCAATAGTGCCCTACAGGCTCTTGGGAGTTCAAAGAGCTTCAAGAAAAATTACCCAGCCTGCCAACCTCCTCACCCAACTAATGAACATTGTCAAGAGGCCACCCTCCTCTGGGACAAGCTGAAACCCCCATCCCAAGCACAGGATAAATATGACAGTGTGAAAGCAGCCCCCAAGGGGTCCAGAATTCAATTGGCCATTTCTTCTCCTGCCTCCTTTGGCCCTCCACCTAACTGCTCTCCTTCATACCCTAAAAGAATGTGTTCTCTTCTTCCAGTTCCCACTCCCGGAGCCTCAGCCTCAAGCTTTGGCCCAGCCAAAGGCCACCCAGGGTGGGAGATTTCCGCAGACTGTGCAGGAGTGCTGCCAGGGGGAGGGGGCGGGGGTACCCAGAGGCAGCAGCCCACATGCTCTCCCTGTAGGATGAGAAAAATTAAAAAAAAAAAAAAAATTTAGTGGTGACCAGAAGCAGAGAACAAAATCAGAACTAGCAGCCTGCTGATTATTGACCAATATTTACTGAGCCCCCACTGTGTGTATCAGTGCCTGTGGGAGGGAGGCTGGGAAAGGCAGAGACTGGTGTCAGCCCAGGGCAGTCAGCATGACAGCGGGGATGGCTGATTTAGCCACACACTGCTGAGTCCCTAGTGGGACCAGCAGCAGCGGGGAGAAAGGGAGTGCCTTTGCCTGGCTCCACAATTCCAGCCGGAGCCCGGGCTTAAAAAAGCAAAGAAGTCTTCCAAAACTAACTGACTGAGTCAGGCAGCCGTAGCCGGCTAGCCGGCAGGCAGGAGCCAGCCAGAGCTCCCCCACCCAAAGCCCCCCACCCCACCTTCAGAGGCATGGCAAGAGTTACCGCTATTCTCATCATTCATCCACCAACATTTCCCAGACACTCAATTGCAAAATTCTGACCTGTTGTCCCGCTAAGTCCACTCCTGTTTGTCAGGCCACAGGTCCTGGCATGTGCTTTAGGGATCATACTACTCACATCTACCACTTACATCACCCACATGAAGCAAAACTCTGACTTGTTAATCAGGGTCAAATAAATAAGTAAAATGTACGATCCAGTGGCTAAATCATCACACAACATGACATGCTGGGCAGTCCTGGGTTCAAATTTGAGGCCTGACACTAACTTAATCAGATGTCCCCAGCATAATTATACTATGAAACATCCAACCTCACAGGGGCACTCTGATAAATGAGAGAGCTTAAAGATGAGAGCACAGTGTGCACTTCAGGTCTGTTCCTTCTGTTCTCAAGCCAATCCCCTCACCTGGACCTGAGTCCTGCCTATTCTCAGTGGGTAGCTCAATGACCTCTTCTTCCAGGAAGCCTTCTTGGACCACACTGGGTACTCTTCTCCAACTACTGTGGACTCCTAATTACCAGCTCTTCCATGGTGCCCCCCAGAAGATTTTTGTTCTTTGAAAGCAAGGAGGGTCCTCCCCTTACTCCTCCCCACAAAACAGTGCCTGGACCAGTGCTGGGCACACAGGGCAGACAAGCAGAGAGTTTCTGCTACAAGATGGAAAGCCCAACCTGCCTTCTAACTGATGTCTGCATAGCCCCATCTCTTCTTTTCTAGACTAAACAACCTCCATTCCTTCAATTTCATCTATACTCATTGAAGTAAAAGCCAGCTATATCTATCAGACTTTAAAAAACTCAGTCCAATAGTTCATTCATTAAACAAACATCCACTGCCTACAGTCTCATACCAGGAATTTTGCTAGGTACAGGCGATGCCTAGACCCTGCTCACATAGAGCAGGGAAAGCAAACAATTCAGCAAGTAATTTACAAAAACGATGACAAGAGTTATGTTTTGATGAGAGCTCAGTTGGGCAATGCGAGCGGTAAGGGATTTTGTACAAGGTAGTAAATGGCTTACAGAATCATCAGGAAAGCTGGAGAAACAGACTCTAGATTGAGCTTCTCGGAGCTACTCCTAAAATCACAGTGCAGAGCCAGGCTGCCAAGGAGCTGGGGCCCCTGCCACCATCAGGTAGTTATGGCACCAAGAAGCGGCCTGCTCCAGAATTATGCCGCCCCTGCCAAGATCCACAGCAGCAAAATGCCATCCTGAGGACAAGGATGGCCACACATTTAAGACTGGATTGAGCGTAGCTAACTGGCAGAATCCACATCACACTGGGGATTTTAGTGCAAGGATGTCTGCAAAGTCTAGTTTTTTTATTCTCTGCTTCTAGTAGGTTGGGCTATAATTTATTTTCCAAAGTAGTACCCTTGACAATGAAAGGAGGCACTATTAATAAACACGCCAGGACAACCGGAGTAAACCCCATGGTTTCCTTAGTGTGGGTGCCTGGTGAACCAGCCCACACACACCACCCACCACAGACAACGACGAGCAGAGTACAGGAAGCTACGGAGAACAGAGCAGGGCAGGCAAACCTAGTGTCATGGGGCCAGGGGAGGCCTCCGAAGAGAAACATCACTTCAGCGGAGATTTGAAGGGTGCGCAAGAGTGGGCCAGGTGAAGGGGATGAGGATAGTGGGGAACGCTCCAGGAAGACGCAGCTGCGTTTGGAAAGACTCGGCGAACCCAGTGCATCGAAGAACTAGAGTCCAGTGTGACCTGGGGTGTACACGACAGGATGTGGTAGGGGCCGGGGCAGGCACGCGCCTGTAGGCCAAGTTAAGGTAGCCAGGGATCACCTTCAGTAGATGTTCGACCGGATTTGAGTTTTTAGTGTACCCGTGGGGCTGCTGTGTGGAGGACGGACTCGAGGTGGGCCAGAGCAGGAGCCAGAGACCAGGTAGGAGGCTCTCTGGTGTCCCGTTGAGAGAACAAAGCCCCCAGTGTGGCCTAAAGAGCAAAGCTTCTTTCTCCCAGCTTCAACCCAGCCTGCGGCGCTTCCCCGGCTTTAGGGGCTGCGGGCCTCATATGTTTTCATGAAGCACTGAACAGGCTCCTCTTTCGCTGCTGCAAGGAGAGAAACAAGCCCCATCGCTGTTCAAAAGTATTAGTGAGTTCGAAAGGACCAGCGCTACCCTGATCATCTCCTAAATCAGGCTGAGACAAGTCTGCTCAGCTCTCTTGCTGCAGGAGGGCCATTTACACACGCCAACGCCAATGTCTTGGCAAGCAACACTCTGGGGCAGAATTTCTAACCAAGGGCCTCTCACAACAAGTCTCGCTGATGCTCCCTTCTTCCCAAAACGGGTAAGAGTCCTCTGAGCCCCAGGCTCCCTCTGGGGGGTGAGGTGGGCTGTTCCCAGACAGGGAGCCTTGATAAGACACTGTTACAGCAGGCAGAGGCATGCTTGGTTCCACTGGTGCAGCGAGCCTCTCTCTACTAGGCCCCAGGGCAGCTCTACTGCTCTGCCTGCAGCAAAGATCTGGCCCGCCACCCACCACTTCCTGCCTCAGTGCCCTCCTGCACCTCCCTTTTCCCTTCACAGCCCTCATATCCTTAAGCCAGCTCAAGCCCCTGTCTTCCTCAAAGACTCTGACCACACCAGTCTCTACAGCTGAGACGCTGAACTGGATGTGATAATTTCTCTAGGGAGGTGGGTCTCAAAGTGTGGTCCCCGGACCAGCAGCCTCACCATCACCTGGCAACTTGCAAGTGCAAATTCTCCGCCCCACCCAAACCTGCTGAATCAGAAACATGGGGCTGGAGCCCAGCAAGCGGTGTTTTAAGAAGCTCTCAGGGTGACCATGAGGTCCACTAGTCTGAGGACCACAACTTCCAGGAAGATCCAGAGCTTTCGTTAGATCTCCAGATTTCTTCACCAAAGAGGGCAAGAGCCACTGCTGTCCAGGGGGAACGCCCTCCCGGCCAGCACTCAACCTTCATGTGGTTACCAGTCACAAAGGGGCCCCAGTAGAAAGGCACAGGCTGTACCTTAGATTTCTCAGTGACCATAAGTATTTACCAGCAGAATAATAAATGAGCCTTATTCTCATAAGAGGGTCACTGGGAAAAAGAAAAACCCCAGATTTCCAAACTGGAGTCAGAAAGATGGCAGAAAAGGGAAGGAAATTGAGTCATTGCATTTCTGAATCATAATTCCTCCTCTTGCCCTCTCACTGTCCAAACTTCCCACTCAGGCACCATCCCACATGGCTCATTTTCTGGCCCAAGGTTACTGGCAGTCACCATCCAGTTACTGAGGAGAAAGGCCTTCCCACAGCCTCTGCTTCCTCACTACGGGCCTCGCTAAGTGACCAGAATGTCCCTCTTCCTAGGATTCCCGAGGAGAAACCGCTGCAGCCCAGTGTTCATGAGACTCACACCCACTCGCATTTCCCCTCTAACCCACTCTGCACCTCCTGGATCGTATCACTCCTGCTAGAAGACATACCTTCCATCCTCCCCTCCATTCAGTGGCCTGGGAGTCAAGGGTCCCTCCAACTAGGATCCTACTACTGTTCCCCCTCACCTGCCAAGGCTCTTGCCTGGACCCTGGGCTCTGTTCAGAATGCCCCACCCCTGCCCCCTCCTGTCTCCACGCTGACCCGCAGGATTGGAAGTCTGGTTAACATCTGTTAGAAACATCTGTCACACAGCTGAACATAGTCTGCATGTGTTCTAAGTACTCTCTCCACAAGTGCAAAGGGCCTAATGTTAAAAAAACAAAAAAGAAAACAGGATGAACTGCAGGAAGAAGCGCCATCTCTGATCCACTCTACACGCTCCCTTCCTCGCACTAGTCCCAAACCCCCTTAGAAGCAGTCTCACCTTCCTAGGAATCCTACCACTCTTTATCTCAATGGTAAGTTGTCTTAGAATGACAAGTTTAATAATGCTTTTAGTTAACCTTCTTGGTTGTTTCATAACAGTCCTAGGAGGCTGGTAGGATCTAAATAAGTACTTGCCACATGGATATGTAAATATACATGCATACAGAACAGATACACCCTCACTTTCCATGGATATTACAGAATGGCTGGGACAGGCTTCACTGAAGATGCAGGATTTAGAGCCAGGGGAGGCTTCTCCACGCTCCCCATGCCCAAGGTGCAAAGGAGAGCATGAGGACCCCGACCCTGGCCCTCCTGATCTCCTCCTGTCTTTGCCCTGGCCAGAGCTCTAGAGAAGCTGCCAAGAGCACTCACAATGGATTCCAGAACAAAGGCTGCCAGGTTCCTGGCTCCTATCACATATAGATACAGAACAGAACCAGCAAAAGACCCACGTGGGCAAAGCTCCCCTTCCTCAGGTCCAAACAGCCGGTCAGCGCTGTGGGTACGGCGGCAGTCTCCAGACAATATGGTGCAGAACAAGCAACGCCCCTAACAACACAAGGACTCACACTCATATTTCCATTTGCCCTTCCACTCCCTTACCTCCTACAAACTACTGCTGCCTATTAAAAAGAGATCAACATTCTAGCCAGACTTAACGGCTTACCCTCTCAGGCTGTCACCAACCCCAAGAGGCAATCGGATTGCCACCCGGAAAGGGTTTCTGATTTTCATTTGCAACTCAGGACATGCTCTAGTTTGGGTGGCTTTCAACCCCAAACAGAGAGAAAAAAAAGAGATGGATATGAGAATTCTTATGGCAGCACTATTCACAGTAATGAAAACGTTGCAGGCAACCTGAAAGCCCATTGGCAGGAAAGTCGTTGAATAAACGAACCCATCCTCACCACAGAACTGTGTACATGAAGTGAACTATTCATTCTTCAAGACCTATGTCCTTAAGGGAAACTTGGAAGGACTGTCTGAATCTGAAGACACTACACTGTAAACACCCTGAGGACAAGAGCCCATTCCAGTTTTCCTAGTAAAGCGACAGAGCACAGGGAATGTGAGCGGAAGAGCAATGTTGAAATTCTAGTTGAAATAAAATCTCTTAACTAGCATTCCAGCTTCCATTGGGCACCTACCCCCACCCCACACTGTCAAGAGTCCATTCTTTCTTTCTAGTAAGTGTAATAGATATACATGTAAAGTGCCTGAATCTTAAGTAAAGCTCAAAGAAAGGGTCATCCTTTTAAAGTACAAATCTAATTAGTAGAACACTTCCTCTGCTTTAAATCCTCCAATGGCTTCCCAGTATAAGTGGAATAAAATCTAAACTCCTATTCCTGGCCTACAAATCGCTGTGTCATCTGCCCCTTGCCGACGACACTGACCTTATTATTATTGAGCCCCCTCACTCACTAGGATCCAGCCACCGTGGCCTTCTTTCTGTCCCTTTAACACACCAAGTGCATTCCGACCTCAGGGCCTTTGCACTTGCTATTTCCTATGGCCTAAAATGTTCTTCCCCAGGTCTTCACAACAGGTTTCAGTTCAAATGTCACCTCCTCAACCTGGTTTAAAAGAAAATAAATAAATAAGCCCATTTCTAGTCATTCAGAATCCCAATGGCCTGTTTCATTTTCTTCTTTGGGTATATCACTATCTGAAATAATCTTTTCTTTTGTTGTGTTTACATATTATCTATCTCCTCCTACTGGACCAGCGGTTCTCAACCTTTCACAGGGGTCGCCTAAGACCATCGGAAAACACATATTTTCGATGGTCTTAGGAACCGAGACATGGCTCCTCTATCCGTCTCCAGGTCCACATGCAGATACGCCCACATACGAGTACCCGGCGACCCCTGTGAAAGGGTCGTTCGACCCCCAAAGGGGTCACGACCCCCAGGTTGAGAACCACTGTACTACACTATCAGCTCCACCATGGTGGAGACTCTGGGCCTATCTTCCCCGCTGCAGAGCCCAGAGGAGTGAGTACTGAGCAGGGAGTCTGCCCAAAGGACTTAATGAATACATGTTCATTTCCCTGCCCGTTTTCATAGTGCCTCGCAGCTCAGAATTTTACTGTGCTTTGGTTTCTAGACCTCGTTGAACTACAAGCAACCTCAGGGCACAGGACCCCTTTTCCTGCCATCAGTAGAGCTGATGACCCCAGAGAACCTGGTCTGGAGTTGGGGTACAACACATAAGGTAGGAGAATTAAAGAGAAACCTAAGGTGGTGCAGAGGACCCAGGAGGAAGATGGTGTGAGAAAGGCAGGCACAGGCAGGCAGCCTCCCTTCCCCACAACCTTGAAAACCTGTGCGCTGAGGACCGGCAACCATCTGATAATCCTGCCGAAAATAACATATCAACTCTTCCCCGCGGCAGGGCAGAAAAGGAAAGGAAGCCCCAAAAGTACAGGCTGTTTCTAGAATTTCTCAGCTGCTCATGGAAACTCTGAGTCTGGGGCCCATCGCACACAGCCGCTCTCAACGTGCCAACTGCACACATCCTGAAATGTGGGGGGAGGGGCTCGTGCAGCTGCCAAGAGGGAGTGGTGTGAGAAGAGCCAAGGTCACAGGCACAATCTGGCCAGCAGTGCTGTGCACACACCACGGTTTACCCACGGTCAAGGCCTCTGCCGTGGGAGGTACCTTCGCACAGTGTCTGCTGGACGTCAGGGGTGGTCAAGGAGGGAGGGGCACACACCAGGACCAAATCTCTGTTCCTAGGGCTCAGGCTATCCCAGAGGGCACTTTAGCAAGTGGCCTGAGTCCGGGGGAGTGGGTGACTTTGTACTTTTTGCACCTTTCTGGGAAAGCTGATGAGAACGGCCATGGCTGGCTGCCCCTGGAAACTACCCAGGAACCTGGTATCCTGAGAACTTGCTGGGCCTCTCTGCAAGTCTCCAACATCAGGGAAACGGTCAGCACCGAACTAAATAAACGTGTACACACACACACACACACACACACACACACACACACACACACACACACACACATACACACACACACACACACACACACACACACACACACACACACACACACACCAATCAAAGTCACCTGGTCCTGGGATGGCAGAGCACAGGACAGGCCATCAGTGAGCAGGGGGAAAGGGGGACAGAGGCAGGAAGGATGCCAGGGCCTACCACCTCTGGCTCCCGGGAGAAATAGCAGGGCCAGCCTCCCCGAAGGCCAATATGGCTCCACCTCGCCCCAAGCCTCATGTACTCTGGGCTCTAAGAAAATCAGAGTCTCTGCAGCTGGCCCTGAGTCCTCTGGCTTCCAGGAAAGGACAAGAGTCCTGACATTTCAGTCTGCTCGCAGTGATTTACAGGTCTCTGTTGATCAGCAGGATACACACACACACCACCTTCTTTCTCTCACACAAACCAACCTTTCAGACTTCCAGTAAAAGACAGGAAGAAAAAAAACAGTGGTTTGGGTCTTCGGGAGGACAGCCCAGCAATCCTCGGGGTGGTGGGTGGCGGCAGGAGATGGCCATCAGGTGAACTGGCTGCCTCCTCCCTCAACCCCCACCTGGCAGCAGGGCAACGCAAAGTCCCTAAGGAGTGAAGGGGTTTTCCCAGGAGAAAAGGGATCAGTGAGATCCAGGTTGCAGCAAGTTGGCTGAGGGACAGTCCCTTTCCCCAGGACACCGGTCAACAAATACTCACTAAGAACTTACTACACAATTTGCCAAACTATCCTTCTGAAGGTTTAACTAATAATCCTATTGTGTATAAGGATGACTGTTTCATACGATTCTCACCAATGCAGACTATTAAAATAGTATTCCATCTTTGCCACATTAGTTAAAAATCATTTTTATAATTCTCTTAATTTGCATTTCTTTGATCACCAGTGGCTCATCACACTCACAGGTTTAATAACATTTATATTTCTTCTTTCACAAACTGCCTGTTACTCTCCTTTGCCCCCTTTTGCTGCCATACATTCATCATTTTTCTTATCGGTGTATGTAATAGTTCACTGCACGGACTAATAAAAATATTAACCTTTCGTCACACATTACAAGTAGCTTCCTAGTTAATTATTTGCCTTGTAATTTTGTTAATTGGTATTATTGACAAAATTTTAAGAGGTACAGTAAATATAGCACACTTTCCTGTTAAAGTTTCTGCTTTTAGTAGCACACGTGGAAAATCCTTTCCCACCTTGAAATTACAGAAATAAACACTTATTTATATCTTCTTGCCTTTAAAAAAATTTAAATCTCTAATTCATCTAGAATTTAATTTGGCAGTGTAAGAAAGAGACTCTCACTTTTTAAAAAGTTAGACAATGATCTCAATATTGTTTAATGAAAAGTCGATTTGGGGCCGGCCGAGTGGCGTGTTGGTTAAGAGCTGGCTTGGGATGCCAGAGGGCCCTGGTTAGGATCCCACATATGCGGGCCAGTGACACTGCCCTCTACAGCTAAGATGCTGAACAACAGCTCAACCTGGAGCTGGGCTGCTGTGAGTCGCCGGAGACGGCGTAGGCTGCAGCCCCTGTGGCAGTGGGTTGCCATGGGCTACCGTGTGGAGCCAGCAGCCAACGTGAGCGGCCAGCAGCCGCAGTGAGTGGCCATTCAGAAGCCGGCGACTGATGTGCCTCGCCCGGGAAGAGTGCAATGATGGTGCCAACTTGGGCCAGTGAAGCGACGTCCTCCACAACTAGACTGAAGAACAAAAGGACAGCAACTTGTCTGTTTCCCTTCCCCTAATTCCCCAGCACTGTTCCCATCCCAATTCCCCAATAAAAATCTTAAAAAAAAAAAAAAGTCAATTTGCCTTGTAAACCTCAACTGTAGAATCTATAAAAGAAAGGGAAGACCTAGAAGTAAAGTCAAATACATCCTTTGTACTGAGAGAGTACAGGTGGCTGGTCTAGCCAAGTACACAGCATGGGTGCCATCTCTTTCCCTTCCTCCTTCCTGCTCAGAGGTACAGGCTGGCAAGTGACAACCAGAACAAAGTCCCCTGTGTGAGGGATGACAGAGCAGACAGATATGCTGGAGAGGGCCTGGGTTCCTACAGACATCACCAAGCAGGAACCTGGGCTCCCATGGCTAATAGTTGGATGCTATCTGCCAGCCAACACTGGCTGGACGCTGTTATGTGCATCTAAACACCCCTGTAACCCATCCATCATCCTTTCATCCTTGATTTTATAGGAATTGCTAGGATTCACTGTTGTCTGCCAGGCACTGTGCTAAGCAGTTTGTTTTCATTATCTCATTTAATCTTCTCAACAATCTTATAAGACACATTCCACAGTACTTCCCGAATTGTAAAGTATCAAGGACAGCTTTTCAGAGTAGAAATAGACACTGCATTATCGGTATGCATCAATGCGACACCTCCCTATTTCAGAAACATTAAAAACAACAAAAAGCATCTTAAAATTGAGGAAGTATGGTATCATCCCCAATTTACAGATGAGGACTAGGACTGAGGCTAAGACTTGCCCCAAATCACGCAGTTAGTAAGAAATAATACCATTATTGTTTACGGAATTCCTACACATATTGAGGTCAATTTTTAGACGTTTCTATTTTGTTCCATTTATCTATCTTGTGCCAACGTCATTTTTTTTTTTCTGGATAAATCAAGTCCAACTTCACTACTTTCTTTCTGAAACCATTTTTTGACTATCCTTGTACATTCACTCTTTTAGAAAACAACTTTTAAAGTCATCTTGTCAAGTCCCAATACTTTGTTTTGGGAATTCATCCTAAGGAAATTATCTTGAACAGGGGTATTTGGCTTTAAGGAATTATGGACATGTATGCACAACAAATTATCTATCAAGTGTCAGGGAACAAACACAGCAATGAACAAAACAGACAAAAATCCCCATCCTCATGGAGGCCGCCCTCTCTCGGTGCTCACGCCAGGGGAAAATGGCAAGCAATCCAAATGTACAACAGAAGGGGACTGCTCAAGTCAGGTAATCCGTACAATAAAATCTGTAGTTTGAATACAGACATTAAGAGTTTAGGGTCTCGGTGAGACAGACCCCAATGTGAATCCTGAGTCTGCATTTACTAGCTTCAAGGCTTAGGTCAAGTCACGATTTCAAAGGAGACTTATTTTCCTCATCTAGAAAAACGAAGCTACTGACAGTCCCTCAGAACAGTTGAGAAATTTAAATGAGATGCTGAATATAAACCATACAGTGTCTGGTGCACAGTAATTGCTCAATAAATGCTAGTTATTTGGGAGAAGAATGACATGGAAAGACGTTCATATGTTAAATGAAAAAAAAAAAAAAAAGAGCTTACCAAACTTTATGTACAGCAGTTCACCTTTCCTTAAAATGTATACATTCAGAGAAAGACTAACAATATGTAACAGACTGTTATCTCTTGGTGGAGGGTTTAATGGTAATTTGTTATCTTTTTATTCACCTGTATTTTCTATAATGAACATGTAATACTTTAGAAGTTAATTTTTGAGTTCAATTAGGAACTGGGAAAAGCTTAATGATGACCAAGTGGGAAGGCTTGTCTGTCCCCCTTTTAAAGATCTTCCATTAGAATCTGGAGGCTGATTCCAGTCCTGATCTGCCCTGGGCTGGACTACATCTGTGCGTGGTTCCCTAGCCCTGCTGCCCCAGTGGGCAGGGCTTCACCTCAGAGCTTCCTGGATGAGATCATTATCCGTACTTCTAGTTCTGATACATCAACCTCGCTCTTGCCTGAGGCACAAGCCTGACATTTCAGGGCTGCTGGACTAGACATGGACCACCTACGACAATCCTGTGATTTATTTAAACTCTTTGAAGTCAGTTGCCCCTTTCCCGCATATGGGTACCACCATCTCAGCCCTGTGCAGCCTGCAAGGAAGCGAACACTCAGTGAGAGCTCCTTGCACAGAGGCAAGTTGTTGGCATTGCAAAGTGTCTGCATCCTAAGAATGTAAAGCCTCTGAAGCCAGCTTTATAATTTATACCCACTTGGCTCTCAGATCTGCGTCAACATGAAGGCAGCAGGCAGCCTGAGGCTGGGCCCTGGGCTCAACAGCAGTCGAGCCTGCTTTTTACCCTAGGTGTAAAAAAGAAATCTCCCTTTCCTCTGCAGCTCTGTGAACCAAAGTTCACAAAGGACTTTTTCCCCCATCCTGAGTGTAGTGGATTGAATAATATCCCCCCAGATCCATGTCTACTCAAAACAGCAGAATGTGACCTTATTTGGAAATAGGGTCTTTGCGGATAAGAGCTAGTTAAGGATCTTGAGATAAAATCATCCTGGATTTAGGGTGGACCCTAAATCCAGTTAACTCGTATCTTTACAAGAGAAAGGAGAGAGAGATTTGGACACAGACGCCTAAGACAGAGGCAGAGATCAGAATGATGGGGCCACAAGCCAAGGAGCACCTGGAGCCACCAGGAGCGGGAAGAGGCAGAAGGGTCCTCCCCTACAGCCTTCCGAGGGAGTGTGGCCCTGCTGATGCCTTGATTTTGGACCTCTGGCCTCCAGAACTGTGAGACTACATTTGTATGGTTTTAAGCCACCAAGTTTGTGACAATTTGTTAGGGCAACCGTAGGAAACAAATACTGTGGTGCTGGAATTAATAAGGCCTGATCACTTTTATCTGAGGCTCTCTTGCTGTGGCCGGCAGGATTCTAAGATGACCCCCAATGACCTCACCCTTGTGTGTGGGCAGGACCTGTAAATATCAGCTATCATTCCTGTTATTGTGTTACATTACCTAGAAAAAGGGATTTTGCTGGTGTTAGATGACTCATTTTGTTGACCTTAAGATGGGGAAATTATCCTGAATCAGGCAAGCCCTCAAAAGGGACAGGCTCCTCCCAGCAAAAGGGATTTGAAGCATGAGAAGGACTGCGCATGGGAGAAAGTAACTTTTTCAGTATGGAAGTCCAGCAGATGCCAATTTCACCAAGTGATCCACGAAAACATCACCAGTAATAAGACATATTGGCATCCTGAATGCCTTGATATGCTCTGGGAAGGATGCAACATCATTTTTGTGATATTCTTGCCAAAAATGCAAGCCCTCATTCTAAGAAAGAAAGGCTGGAGGAGGCTAAGGAAAAATAGTAACAAAATACAATGTGGGATTTCAAATCAGATCCTGGAGCAGAAAAAGCGTATTTGTGAAAATATTAGTGAAATCTAAATAAGGCCTGTCGTTTAGCTAACAGTGTGCCAATGTTGATTTCCTGTTCTTGGTAACTGTCCTATGGGTGAGGAATATAAAGGCACTCTGCTATATATTTTTTACAACTTTAAGTCTAAAATAGTTCAAAATAAAAAGTTTAAAATAAAAGGTTGAGTAAATTAACAGAGGTTGCCTCAGTGCTGAAGGATTAGACTTTTTCTCCCCATGCTTCTTTATACTCATCTTCACAGTTAAGTATGCATTAAGCCAGAGGCAAGAGGTTGGAGTCAGTGGACTGGTACAAAGGATGTAGATTTGAGGCCATGGAGTTGTTCTAGGTAAGAGCAGGCTGGACTCCAAGACAGAGGGCTGCTAAAAAAGAGCAGCAGTCTTTGATACGAAAACAGAGGGTATCGGGTACCTTAGACCCCAGAGCCCTTCAAAACTGCTGGACCCAACCTAAATTTCCAGCCACGTCACTTCTCCCCCTACCAGGCACTCTGGCCTGTGCTGGCCACCCTTGTCCCAGGAGTACACATCTTTGTGTCGGTATTCACACAACTCGCCTTGCCAGGACCCCTCTCCTGCCTCTCTCCTTTCTTCCTAGCTATCAAAACTTGGCTTAATTCCACTTCCAGGAAGCCTTCCCAGATCCCTCTTGCCCCCAGTCGCCTCATGTTCCTCCAGCCTCCTTAAGTGTCTCTTGTCTGTTGCACTCAATGGAGCTTAACAAATGCCACAAGACAGCATATAACTTTCTGTGTGTATTCAACTCACCTCCACACACATTATACAAGCATCTCTGGAACAGAGACAGTGTTCTGCCTGTCTTCATGGAGTGGAAGTCTCTTAGCTGAGCTCCACAAGCCTGGCCAATCCCCTTCATTACTCCTGCACATACATCCCTGCAGCACAGGCCCCCTGGCTGTCCCCAGCCGAGAATTCACTTACCAGGAGTCTGTTGAGCCTATTCCCAAACCTCTTTATGCCACTTTTTCTTTTTTAGTACAATTTAATAGTCACTGAAATATAAATGCAGAAAGAGTTTTGATGTCTACAAAATTAATCTAAGTGCTCTACAACAGCAATTTTGAAATTGTGATCTTAGATGACACCTGGGTCACTGAGACCATTTCAGGAGGTCTGCAAGGTAGAAATTAGTTTTATTACAATATTAAGATGTTAAAAGCTTTTTCTCATTTTTAGTAGCCACAGAAGGTGTGATAATGTGTGCTGTATAGTCTTTAGTTTTCTAGAAATTTCTAAGGTAGAAGTTTAGGGTATCAATATGTTTTCAGAAATATGTTCTCAGGATTTCAACTGAGTATTTACCATCAAACTTATATAATGCTCATATAATCTATTATCTAATCATTATTTTGAAATCCTGAAGATCTGCAAAAGCGTAAAAAGTTTATTTTGGAAAAGTTATTTTTCATAAAAATACATTTCATGTTAACATGCGATGACCGTATTTTTATTATTTTAAATGAATAACTATTTTTAAATTTGTTTTAATTTTAACATGATAAATACCAATAGGTATAGCCACATAAGCAAAAGACAGTATTAAGGAGTCCTAGGATCCAAAAGTTTAATTATTACTCAGAAAGATGTATTACAAATGAAAAAAATTAAGAGGTTAAATTAGGTGTGTGAATTTAAAAAGCAGGATTCTGTACATGGACTGATATGGAAATGTCTTTTAAATTCTTGCTTTATTTCTTAAAAATTAAAACTAATTAACAGATGTATAAATTCTTTTACCCAGCAATTCCACTTCTGAGAATTTCTTCTGTAGTTATACACATGTACAAAATGCCATTTGTATGGTTTTCTACTGCAGCACTGTACGTACTGACAAAAATACTGGAAGCAACCCAAGTTGGGGAAGAGAGGGAAGCAACATATGTTGGTTAAAAATTTACTGTACTTCCATATTCTGGAGCAACATGCAGCTATAATAAAAGGATGATAAAAGTATTTTATGTGCTGATATGTAAAGATCTAATGTAGCTGCTAGGTGAAAAAAGCAAGATGCTAAACAATGCGTCTAAAATGCTAACTTGTAGCATTTGTAAAAAAGGGGGTTAAGGGTAAGGTGTTTCACTGTATACTGAGTGTGCACATGTGTGCAACTTTTTAAAACTATTTTTTTAAATCCTTTTGATTTTTGAGCTATGTGAATATATAGCCTCGTGAAAAAACTTTAATAAAACAAAGGAAACGAGAAATCGCAGGTGATACATGTGGTGTGATTTTTATATACAAACAATTTGCAAGTCTCATTAGGGGACCTAGAGATCCAAAGAAAAAGCCTTGGCCTTAAATCAAAGTTTTTGCAAATAAAAATACATGCACGTGTTTTTAAGGTAAATGAACTGTTTAAAACATGGATTTTTTTTTTTTATTCCACACTTTTGGCTGACACTTTTTATTACTACTTAGTGCTGAAGAGCCTGTAGGGACCCAGCAGTAATCAAGGATAAATTCTGGATGGTCGCCTTCTCATTCTATCAAACCCAGGGCTCTCCCAGGCCTGATGATGGAGGAAGGTAAGGAGACCTGGGAACACAGAGCATTCAGATCTCGAGTTTCCAAGGCCAGGAATTTGGTTTCCCATGGCCGAGCATGCCAAGCTCTCTCTCGAGGCTGATTCTGTGGCCACCCTTCTTCCCACTGTGATGGGAGTCACAGAGGGCCGACAGGGGGCTCTGCCTCTGGATCTCAGCTGGGCCCAACAAAGGGTCCCCTCTGGAAGCCTCAGTGATCACAGTAAGGATGGTGGGCGACAAGACTTGCGACTTGGAGACCTTGTGGTGAGGCGGGCCTGTTTGTCCCCGGGGAGGGCCTGAGGCCCCTGGCTGGCAGAAGACTCTGGACTCTTTATCTGCCGGCATTCTGCCAGCCCATCAGCCTCAAGGTCAGAGAAGTCCTCTCTAGACACCTAGTGAGTCCTGGCCAGGCAGCAGCATGACCCTTCCTCATCCCACTCCCCAGGGAGTCTGGAAAGAGAAAAAAGTAGAGAATTCCTCTAGAAGAAACTTCTTTCCACACAAGCAAAGACTCCCATCCACCCAAATAAGCACAGGGACAACTGGCTCCTTCCTCTTCACATTTTTTCAAGGAAAAGACTAGGATTATTAGCAATTACATCATCACATTTAGGAATAATAATGGGAACTTTCTCTGGTTTTCACCGTAAGTCTCATGGCCGTTAGCAAGCAATATGACTTGGGGACACCCACTCACCTCTTTAAATCTAGTTTTTTAAGTTGTAAAACAAAGGGGCTAGACTCAAAGCTTCCCAAAGTCCCTCCAGTCCAACATCCCATCGTCTGTGGTTCTGCAAAACACCTAAGCATTTTCTTCAACATACTTTCTTCAGACATCAAGTGCAAACAGGCTGAATTATTTTGGCAGGGTAGGGAGACGGTCCCAATTCCCTGACATACACAATCAACTCACAGCACTACTACTTAGATCCCAAGATCCTGTAAATATTGAACATGGACTGAGGTTCCTCCTGGAATACAGTGGGCTGTGAGCAGGAAGAGGGGAAAGAGGAAGAAGGTGGCAAGGGTTTGAAATCCAGTGACTGGTATATATTGTCCATATGTGCACACACACACACAGAAGCACACACTTACATATTTAGTTCTTCCTGCCTATAATCAGCCCAGAAAAGGGGTGTTTCTATTACCTGAGGAAATCAGAGTACTCCCAAAACAAACAGTGGAACAAACATCTCTTTTCCCTTTGCCCAGTGAATCTGTGGGACAACCCCCACAGATTCAGGGAAACCGCATACGACCTGAGGGGGTGAACCAACCCCAAGTCTGGGCTCATGCCACTCCTACAACCCAAACTCCCTATCAGCTCCTGGGACCCCTAAATACTCCAGTCCATCCCACAAAGAAGAAGAGGAGAAGGAGCGGGGGGAGAAGACCTCTGTAGTCTAAGCAGAATCACAACATGCTGCCTGTTGGTGAGAACAGGCCCCCAGAGGTTAAGAATTTCTCCTTGCTGGATAATGACGGGCCAGGATTTGAACACAGCTTCATCGGGCTCAAACACCCGCTACGCTCTGGCCACGGTAGAGCACCACCTCTACTGGAGTGCCGTCCTCTCCGAACTTAGATAAACACAACAGTGGGACCGCTCTTGCCCTACCGCCTTCTTCACATGTGGATGTTCTTTCTGCCCAACAAGCGTGTGCAGGAGCCAGGCCTCATCCTCTATTTGCACCCTGCAGTGGCCAGTGCAGAGCCAACCACAGACCAGGCCCTGTGCATTTCCATACTGAGGGAGGAATGGCGAGTAGCCATGAGGCTCTGGTACCTCAAGAAGCCGCCAGTGCTGACTCGTCTTGCCTAAATGACAAGGTCCACCATTCTGTGTTTGGTGCCCCCTAGTCACACCTGCAAACCAATGGCAGGAGGAAGAGCACTGGTCTACCTCCTAGCTTACCACACAATTTATGGAACTCACCAGCCAACAGGACATGGACTATGGGGTTTTTAATTCCAGCTGCTAAAAGTTACTTCTTTCTCTTGCTTCACCAAGCGCCTGTCAGTTTTTCTGGCCCTAATTTTAAGAGGTTAAGGATTAATGAATAAGAGACCACAGATTCTAGTCTGACCTCAGCACTGACCCTTTCTCAAGGTCGTAGGGCAAGTCAGGAGCAGAGCTGGGACAGAGGCCAGGGTGGCCAGGCCAGTCCCCTATCAACACCACTTTTGAGCAGCCTACCTCAAGTGGCCTGAGGTTCCTAGGGAAAAGTGACTGAAGACAAACCCAAGCCCAGGGTGGCTCCAGCGGGAAGGGTCAGGTCAAGGCTGCTCCTTCCTCCACTCTTCCTTAGGCCCCTCACCAAATCATGCTCACACAGTCCTGAACACCCAGGCCCTGGCAGACACTAGAGCCTCAAAACTGTAGCCACAAGCCAGAGCTGAGGACATTTTCTTGGCTTAACTGGACCTCAGGATCACATGGTGAAACTGCTTGGATGGCTATTTTGATCTATTGCCCTAATCCACCAAGAGAGGGCAGCCTAAACCAGACCACCTAAATTGGTCGGTACCAACCAAAAATAGCTAAAAAGCCATGCCCACCGGGCAAGCCTGGTCGGAGTTAGTTTAGTCTCTCCTTTGCCACTCTCCATCTCCCGCTACCGGCCAACAGGAAAATTTGGGGGGCATTTCTTCAGCTGCGAGGCGGTCTGGGTGGGGTGGGGTGGGGCAGGGACCACGGTTCCTGGAAAGCCAAGTCGGGAGGGACACCAGTGCTCCATCCGGGCCGCCCCAAGAGCTGCCCACCTGATTTGCTCAACTACTCGCCGCTTTTTCTGTCCTCGCGTCCATGGGCTCCAGGAAGCCTCCCTCAGCCTTGCAGGGCAGCTTCCCACATTCTGGACACCTTCTCTGGCTCCCACATCCCGCGCTCTACAGCCCAACGGACCGCAGCTGCGACCTCCCTAGTAACCCCATCGTGGCACCGCGGCCAGGTGTCGCCTCCTTCCAGCGTCCGGGCCCGTGTGCGGACTCTCCAAGAGCGACTCCCCGGTCCAGACCGAGGCTTCGGGGACATCGGCGGGGCCCCCACCCCCACCCGGTGACCCGAGCCCGGAGGCGCACTGCTCCTCCACGCGCTGCCGCATCCCTGGGGCACCGTGCGGCCCCGACCGCACGCTCTCAGCCCCTCACCTGAAGCTGTGGCGGACACCACCAGGCCCGCGCAATCTCACAAGCCAGGCCCTTGGGCGGCCGGTAGCGGGAGCGGTTGCGGTGGGGGCAGCGGCGGCAGCAGCTCTGTCCCGGCGTCCGCGCAGTCAGCCCGCGTGCCCTCGCCCCCCTGCCTGCGTCCGTCCCCGCCACGCCGCGCATGCCCGGCTATATACCCTGCGCGTCAGCCTCGCCCCGCCCCCGCCCCTAGCCCCGCCCCCTCCCCACCCTGCGCTCCCTGGGGCCTGCCACGTGGGGTCCCCGCTGGAGGGAGGGCTACGGACGGGAAGTACCGGTCCGCTGCCCGTTAGACCCGGACCTGCGCTTGGCTTGCCCAGGGCTTTCCGGATGAGCCCGCGCTCTTCTGTGCCTCGCTGCCCCAATTGGAGACCTTAGCTCGCCGAGTCCTAGCTTGGTCGGTTTCATCTTCTAATCGCGTGGTGAATTCCATTCTTCATTCACTGAGGCCCCACAGGCTCCTCCTTCCTCTGGAAACCTCCCATCAAGACCTTTCCCCCTTACGTGGGAAACTCTCAACCTGGCCTCCATCCCCCAGAAGTAAGACTGCTACTCACTTGACCAATATGTATGTATTTTAAGAATTCTGATTAATGTAAAAAACTTCTCATCCCTCCCCAATTCAGTTCTGAAATGTACCCCCAAAAGGGACGCACCCAGATGATGTTTCTTCTGCATTTTCCCACCAGCCAAAAGAACAAAAATTTCCTGTTCACTTGCTAAATAAACCATATTACTCTCTTTTCGAGCTAGATGTCACACCTCTCCCCCTAAGGAGCCAGATTTCTTAACCCAAAGCTGGGGAAAGTGTTAATTTTTGTGTGAGGAGCGTCCTAGGAGTCTCTTTGATGTGGGATAGTCCTATTGAGGTGGATATCAGGACTCGGAAATGCAAATTTCTTGAGAAAATAAGCCACCCGTTAAACTCCCATTGTTCTAATCTGCTGGACATCTTGATTATTTCCTCTACAGCTAAGCCAGCGGCCACCTGGGTCTAGGGGACCCAAAAGAAGGGCCTTCTGACAGAACTGTACCTAGTTAGTACTCACGTCCCTGACTAGCTCAATGGCTGGTGCCCAGCTGGCACTGGGTGTCTGTGCATTGGCACAGGGAAGGGGGACCACTTCCCCCTCTGCAGGTCCAAGGGAGAAGATGCCCAGGTGCACTAATGGCAAAGAGAGCAAACAATCCCTGGAGCAGGTGGCAGGAAGAATCCGGGGCTGGATGGCAACTTGTCCTTCAGGACTGGGCAGAGAGGGAAAGAGAGAGAGAGCACTGAAGCAAATGCCAGAACGGGTAGATTGTTTATGCCACTCTTGAAGCCACTAGCTTGGGCCCCGGCTTTTTCTAAAATTCAATTATTCTCACCCTGCAATTACAGTGCTCCAGTTGGGTAAGGGGTGGGGTGATGTTACATTTTCCAAGCGATTTCAAAAGTAATAGTATCTGTTGCAGAATTTCCCTCAGAGCCCGTCATCTTTGTAATAGCCCTTTATATTTGTCTTTCTTGGTTAAACATGGAGTGTTTTTCAGACATTATGTCATCCATTTGGGATTCTTAATCCCATCTCCAATGGGGCTGTCAGAAATGGTCCAGTCTGTACCACTCCTTCCTGTCCTTAATTTTGGGAAAAGGCATGAGAAACTCACCAGAGATTAAGTAAAACAAGCATGCTTCTAACACAGAGAGCTCTGAAAAGTACGAAGGCCATAAATACATATTACAAAGGGTGTGAATCTCTTCTGAAAATTGAGGTCCAATCCCATGGTTTTTCCAGGCCAGGTATCAATACTACCCACAGGAAAATAAAGCACCTGTCAGAGAGACCAGAGGGGCGGCAGGACAAGACACCCACCACAGTGCCTATCACAGCGTTCTCTGCTTGTTTGCAACCAGAGGAAGGGTAGAGCTGCCAAAGTCCACCAAAGCTGATAAGCTATCAGTAACCCATTAGGGGAATACAATTAATTATTAACACAGCTTGAAATCAAAAGGTCTTAACTCTCCATATCCACCCCCACACAAAATTCTGTAGGTATACCCTGACCAAGTCTATCCTTGTCGTTGAGTAGTTAGTACTCAGGCTTTCACACCTAATGCCAGGTTTGGGGTCCCAATTCTATCTTTATCTTGACCTAATATGCCCTTTTTTCCTCTTATTACCCCATTTCCACTTGTCAAAATTCTAACTCTTCAAAGCTACCTCCCTTCAGAAAGCAGCTTGATTCTTCTGAAGCATATTTTATCTGTCCTTCCAATTTTTTTTTACTGTAACCCACATTAAAAAATATTTTACACTGCAACTCCAGTACAAATAATATAGCAATCATAAATTTTACACAATTTGCTCAGTATATTGCAATGTACTGATATTTTGTATTCTATTTCCATGTTTTAAAAAGTGGTAACAAAACCAAAAATTGATTTCATGACCCATTACTGTCATAATTCACAGAATTAAAACATTTTATAGTTAATGTACTTGCATTTTCCCCCTAAAATTATTTTATTTCTATCCCTAATCTCATTAGACCTTAATCTGTCTTGATTACCAAAGATTTGTGTAGAACTGCATCCACTAACATAACATCTTGCACATAACAGAGTCTCAACAAATATTTGTTGGATTCATGAATAGGCCAGCTCACTAAGTTTGATGTTGGGCAGTGTTTAAGGGAACGAAGCACAAAAATCTGACACTTTTTGTGACTGCTATTTCCCTTCTGGCAAGATACCACAGCTACCTGCTGCTGCAAAAAGATATGCAGAGAGATTTCCTACAGCCTGAGGGAGTGGAACAGCCTTGGGAAAGAAGCCAGAGAAATGAGCCCCCCAGCCCTGAGTGTGTATGGGGTGGACTGCGGACTCAGAAAATCAAAGCCCCTCTGTGGTTTGTGTCAACAAGGTAGGCAACTAACTTACTTACCAGCAGGCTGGGGCAAAGACCCCCTTTCCACTCCCCAGCTACCAGGCCAGCTCAAGAGAGACTGAAGAGAGAAACCCATGACCAGGTTTCTGTGATACTTTTAAGGGGGGAAATGAGTTTTCTGGTTTGGTATGGCTTAACAAATGTAAGAGAGTCAGAGGGAATGTGAAGGTTCTAGTTTACCCAAAATCAAGTCTGAGGACCAGCATCCCACACTCCACCAGCCAAACGAGTTAGAACACCTTTAGAAGCCTCGATGGCTTCTGTTATCTGATGGTTTTGGCAGATCAAGAATTGGGAAAAGTAATGCTGGGTTCAGTAGCAAGTTATCTCTAGGAATTTTATTTGTCCATTTCAGCTATGATACCTAAATTGTTGTCGTTTAATTGTTCATATCATTCCCTTATAGTCCTTTTTATTTCTGTAACATCAATAGTCCCCTTTTATTCCTGTTTTTAGTAATGTCTTTTTCTTCGCCAATCTAGCTAAAGGTTTTACCCATTTTGTCAATCTTTTCAAAGAGCCAACTTTAAGTGTTGCTGATTTTCTCTACTATTTTTCTATTGTGTTTCATTAATTTCTGCTCTGGTCTTCATTAGAAAATATTACTTTTGTCATCATCTTTGAATTAATGTTTAGCTAGGAACAGAATTCCAACCTGATGTTGCATGAAGTTATTATTCCTTTTGTCTTAAGCATCTGCTGTGGGTGATGACAGTGTGGCTGGTTTGATGACCTTTCTTTGTAAGCAATCTCTTTCACCTCTGGTTGTTTTTGTTTTTAAAGATTTTATTGGGAAATTGGGAGAGGGGAACAGCATTGGGGAATCAGGGAAGGGAAACAGACAAGTTGCTGTCCTTTTGTTCTTCAGTCTAGTTGTGGATGACGTCGCTTCATTGGTCCATGTTGATATTATCATTGTGCTCTTTCCGGGGAGGCAGATCGGTTGCTGGTCACTGGACGGCCGCTCATGGCGGCTCTTGGCAGCTCACGCCGGCTGCTGGCCGCTCACGGTAGCTTACGGGAACCCACTGCAGCTCCACTGCAGCCTACGCCGTTGCCGGTGACTTATGGCAGCCCAGCTCCAGGTCGAGCTGTTGTTCACCATCTTAGCTGTAGAGGGTGCAGCATCACTGGCCCTAATGTGGGATCCGAACTGGGGCCTGTTGCTCAGAGCTGGCGTCCCAAGCCAACTCTTAACCAACGTGCCACTCGGCCGGCCCTCCTCTGCTTGTTTTTAAGATTCTCTATCTTTGGTGTTCCAGTGTGTCACTTGGATAAGGGTAGTGTCACTTGGATAAGGGTAGGAGTGGAAGTGCTTTTCTTTCTTTTTTTTTTTTTTTAAAGATTTTTATTGGGGAATTGGGGGGATGGGAACAGTGCTGGGGAATTGGGGGAAGGGGAACAGACAAGTTGCTGTCCTTTCGTTCTGCAGTCTAGTTGTGGAGGACGTTGCTTCACTGGCCCAAGTTGGCACCATCATTACGCTCTTCCCGGGCGAGGCAGATCAGTCACCGGCTTCTGGACGGCCACTCACGCTGGCTGCTGGCCGCTCACGCTGGCTGCTGGCTACCCACGGTAGCCCATGGCAACCCACTGCCACAGGGACTGCAGCCTACACCATCGCCAGCGACTCACGGCAGCCCAGCTCCAGGTTGAGCTGTTGTTCAGCATCTTAGCTGTGGAGGGCAGTGTCACTGGCCCTCATATGTGGGATCCGAACTGGGGCCCTCTGGCGTCCTAAGCCAGTTCTTAACCATCGCGCCAGCCCAGATGTGCTTTTCTTGATCTTCAATGAGTTTCCTCAGGTAGAGGATTCATGTTTGTTTCTAATTCTGAAAAATTCTGTCGTTGTCTTCCATTGTGTTGCTCATTCTTTCTATTTTAACTTGCAGGAACTCCTATTAGGCAAGTGTTGGACCTTCTCATTCTCTCCTCTCCTCTTTCATTGTTCCCATTTATACCTCTCTGTGCTGCAATCAAATTGGCTTAGTATTTGCTTCTGCAGGCTTCAGGGCTCTCACCAGTCCAGGCCAATCTTTGTGGTTAATTTTTCAGCTTGTGGACTCCTTCATGCTAGTAATATAAATATGGACTACACACACCTGTATGTGAATGCCTTTTTACCTCTGAGTTTCCTTGCTGCTGCCCCAGGATGGTTGGCAGGGACGTTCTACTCCCCTTCCAGGCTCCAGCTCTCTTCCTCCAGGAGACTTCACTCCAGCTATTGTGCATCTCACAGGGTATAAGGCTTCATCTTCTAGCCTTTCCTAGAACGAAAAACCTCAGTGCTCCTGCATTTTGTCCATTAACCCTGGCAGCTGTGTTGTCATCAACTATTACCACTCCGGCTGCCCTTTCTGTCTTGGACCTTGATATTCTCCTTCCTTCCTTCTTCTGTCCCTTGTTCCATTTCCCCCAAATTCAGGTACTTAACAAAAAAATATTTTCCTATTCTGGCCAACATTTGTCAGTATGGTCAGCTCAGCGTGACATGCTTCCAGAAGTCTCCCTTGTTTACTCATTAAAAAAAATATGTATTTTTAGAGCAGTTTTAGGTTCTCAGCAAAACCACAGGAAGTAGAGAGTTCCCATATACACACAGCCTCCCCCACCATCAACAACCCCCACCAGGGTGGTATTTTTGTTACAACTGCTGAACCTCCACTGACACATCCTAATCACCCCAAGTCCATAGTTTTTACCTCAGGATTCATGCTTAGGCTTTCACATTCCGTGGGTTTGGACAAATGTATAATGCCATGTATCCACCGTTACAGTACCACACAGATTAGTTTTCCTTGCCCTCGCAATCCTGTGCTCTGCCTATTCATCCCTTCCTTTCCCCTAAACCCTGATCTTTTTACTGTCTCCATCGTTTTGCCTTTTCCACAATGTCATATAGTTGGACTCACATAGTATGTAGCCTTTTCAGATTGGCTTCTTTCACTTAGCAATATGCAATTAAGTTTCCTCTATGTCTTTTCATGGCTTCATACCCATTTCTTTGTAGCACCGAATAATAGTCCATCGTTTGGATGTACCACAGTTTATTTATCGATTCACCTACTGAAGGGTATCTTGGCTGCCTCCTAGTTTGGGCAGTTATGAATAAAGAATGAAGATGCTATAAACATCTGTATACAGGTTTTTGTGGGGACATAAGTTTTCAACTCATTTGGGCAAAATACCAAGGAGTATGTTGCTGGATCGTATTGGTAACAGTATGTTTGGTTTGGTAAGAAACTGCTAAATGGTTTCCAAAGTGACAGTACCATTTTGCATTCCCACCATCAATGAATGGGAGTTCCTATTGCTCCACATCCTCGCCAGCATTTGTTCTTGTCAGCGTTTTGGATTTTGGCCATTCTAACAGGTGTGTAATGGTTATCTAATTTTAATTTGTAGTTCTCCAATGACATATGATGTTGAGCGTCTATTCATGTTTATTTGCCAACTGTATATTTTCTTTGGTGTGGGATGTCTGTTCAGGTCTTTTGCCCAATTGTTAATCAGATTATTTTCTTAACGTTGAGTTTTAAGAGTTCTTTGTATATTTTGGATAAGAGTCCTTTATCAGATATATCCTTTCAAATATTTTCTCCCCGTCTGTGGCTTGTTTTCTCGTCCTCTTGATTTTCCTCTTTTAAAGAAAGAAAGAAAGTCCACACAGGAAAAGCTACTAAGACACTCAGACAAAGCTAGCAATAGAGCCACAGAGAGAGAACAGGGTCTTCTCCAATAATCCCAAGTCACTGAGAAATTTCAGGCACAAAGTTTCACATTTTCAATATAAAGCGCTAGTCATTTGGAAAACTTTTCTTTTTCACACCATTCAAAAAAACGCTGCCCAACTAAAAATGGCCCTGTAGCACTATATAGAAATTAGGTTCTTTCTAGAATGAGTTCAAAAAGCTCCGCATCATTTAAGAAGTTTGTCGGAGTGTGCATGTAAATGAAGCACTGTATCATTTAATGAGTTTCTAAGTAAGTAGAATGGGATGTAGTGATGAAGCAAGCAGCCAAAGTGCTTTGGGAAGGTATTTTTAAGGGTTGTATACACACCATGAAGTGCATGAAAAGAAGAGCAAGCAGTAGAAAAAGAGGAGGGGGAGGGCCACCCTTGGGAGCTGGCTCTCACATAAAACTAATAAAAACTGTCTGATGGGAAAAGAGATTTAAAAAATAAGACAAACACACACATACACACAAGTGCCTAACTCTGTTCCAGAAGTAAGGCTGTTAGTGTCTTTTCCAAGAAATCTTACTACCCAAGTCACAGTGAAATTACCTAGCTACTGATACTGGAGTTGCACCTTGCATGCAGAGTAATAAATTAATAATTCTAGTAATAAATTAATAATTCAAGTATTACAGCTCTATGAAGGAAAAACCTGTATCAATAACACTATTTCAAACACAATGGCACATTTATACACATTTGCTTTTATTTATTTCCCACCTGGTGACCCAATCATTTCACATTAAGACTGGAAAACAAAGCAAGAAAACCAGGAGTAAAAAGTGAAAAAATTTTTGTAGACTATTCAAATATTTGCCTTTTCTGATAAGAGAAAAATGAGTATTAGGAAATCCAACTTCCAAAGAGAAATTCAATATGCTTCCAGAGAGAATCAGAAAAGTGATCTGTTAAGCCAGAGACCTGTGCTCCAATTTGTTTGATTCAGTGGTTTTAAAATTCCAGGTCTCTGCCTCCCCCAATGTCCCAGGCTCCCAGTGTAACCAAGAGTGCACTTGGGGACCATCAACACCCAGCACTCCTCAGCCCCCGCTGGGCGCTGCGACAAACTCACACCTTGCTTGGTTTTCTTCTTCTGAGGAGTTTCAAGCTAAAATTTCTTTCCTCACACACTGTCATATAAAATGGAATTTCTGTTTCGTCCCTTCCCTGCCACCATGCCAAAAAATAAAATAAAATAAATAAATAAATAAATAAATAAATAAATAAATAAAAGTTTGCAAAGCTTAAATAAAACTAGTTTTAAAAACCGAGTTAAAGCAAGGTAAGACTGAAGTTACCCTGAAGGGACTGGAAGACTTTAAAACAGGGAAAATAAACACAAAAAACAGTGCTTCCCAAAACACTGCAACCCACAGGCATAGTGATAACTTTCTAAACTGAAATGTCTGGACTTTGGCAGGAGTGTCATGTTTTCCAAAGTCAAGTTCTGGAAACCTTAACCTGGATTCAGAAAAATTCCTAACAAAACGAGCCAAGAGCCAGGAAGAGGTTATTGGGCAAGGGAAATGAGTGATTCAATTCACAAACAAACCAACAGAGAAAAACGCCACACGCCTGGGAGAAATGTTCAAGAAAAAGTCACATCCCATCATAATCCTTCCTTGCTGTTGAATTTCACGTGTTGTGATTCCTAATCTAAAACCTGAAACTTACTAAAGATCAATAGTAAAGTGTAAAGGTGTGTGTGTGCATCTGGGAGGTAGGAAGGAAATCAACACGGTCTACCGTAGTAACTAAAATAAACAGAAAAACTTTATCTGGTCTTTCTCAGGAGGCCAACGGAGAAATAAATGCCCCTTTCAGTCAGTTTAAATCACAGGTGTCAGAAACAATTCCTGGAGATTAGGTCTGCAAGGGCCTGACTATCCCACCAGCTGGTTTTACTACACGTCTTTCACACTTGCCAGCAACAGTCATATCTTGAAAAATTTTTGCCTTCCAGGCCTTTTTATGACTTTTCTCAGTTGCTCAAACAAAGTAACTCTCTACTTTAAGGAACATGCAGTGACCTCATTCATCATTACTTCTGGCACCAGAAGTGAGAACTGCTTAGTAAGCAGAGCTTCCAGGTGTAATTGCAGCTTCTGGAGGTTTCTACAGCTCCTGTTGGCTTTGCAGGCTCTGAAAGGTTGCCCCGTATTCACCCATTCCATGTACACAGCAGCAGTATCACCCCCATTTGCTCTATAAAGGCAACAAGGCAATTTCCAGCTGATACTTGGAATGGAACGTGCTTCTTGATGATACCAGGTTTAAAATAGAAATAAAGGGAAAAAAGATGTCTTATTCTACTGGGTTGGAGAAAGAGAAAACATGAACACAAAAGTCCCTTCAGTCTGTGTTGATCCTGCATGAATCACAGCCGAGTCCAGAAGTCTAACTTCTCTACCCAGCCCGTATCCTGGTCGTCCAGTCACAGAAAGAACAGGTTCTCGCACAGCTGGATGGCTGGTTCATGATGCAAGATTTGTCCTGACAGGAAAGCTAGCTTGTGGGCATACTTGCAAGGAGCTGGAACTCTGATGGTACCCGGCCAATTCCAGTACATGTGGCATAGTTTGAAAGTCAACCTGCAGCCAAGAAGAAAATACAATCCTGATGACGCTTCACCTTCAATTTGGGGCATGATTATGTACTTATGGGTGCATACTTTCCAGCAAACGGGGGGATTAAGGAATATATGATGCAACTTTTACTTATTTATTTTTACATGATGCAACCTTTGGGAATAATTTTTAAGTAGAATTGTTTCTGTTTCCACCATTTGTAAGTCAGGAGGACAATTTAGTCCTCAAGTCAGTAAGTCACTTTAAGTGCTCCCCCCCACTCATTTTTCTACCAAAACAAGGAAGAGTTTTGTTTGTTTGTTTTGCTTCAAGAAGAGCCTGCAGAAGGATAAGTACCCCAGCAAAGTATTTATATAATCTGAGTTTAAGGGCTTTGGGTCTCAAATTGGGTTGGATGTCAAAATCATCCAGAGCAGTTTTTTTTTTAAGATTTTATTGGGGAATTGGGGGGAGGGGAACAGCGCTGGGGAATCGGGGGAAAGGGAACAGACAAGTTGCTGTCCTTTTGTTCTTCAGTCTAGTTGTGGGGGACGTTGCCCCACCGGCCCAAGTTGGCACCATCATTGCGCTCTTCCCGGGTGAGGCAGATCAGTCGCCGGCTTCTGGACGGCCGCTCACTGCGGCTGCTGGCCGCTCACGCTGGCTGCTGGCTACACACGGTAGCCCATGGCAACCCACTGCCACAGGGGCTGCAGCCTACGCCGTCGCCGGCGACTCATAGCAGCCCAGCTCCAGGTTGAGCTGTTGTTCAGCATCTTAGCTGTAGAGGGCAGTGTCACTGGCCCTCATATGTGGGATCTGAACCAGGGCCCTCTGGCGTCCCAAGCCAGTTCTTAACCATCGCGCCACTTGGCCGGCCCCAGGGCAGTTTTTAAAAATATAAATGCCTCAGAATGGTTGGGGGTGACTCCTCGGACATCAGTACTTTTTTTGAAGCTCTTCAAGTAATTTTATTTTTATTATTATTTTTTTTTTAGCTGAGCCATCCTGCCACCTGTTGGCAGCTCAGCAGCTGCTCAGCTAGGGCCGGGACTCGAACCGCTGTTGCTCAGAGCTCAAACTCTTGAGCGAGCTCTTAACCAACTGAGCCACTTGGCCAGCCTCTTCAAGTAATTTTAATGTACAACAAGGATTACCAATCATTTCTCAAAAAGTTACCATTATCACGAAAGACATAAAGAAACTCAAGGGGTAAATATTCCTGGGGGTGGGCAGTGACTCCACCTTAGCTAGCTGTCCAGAATTATTTAACAGTGAGAAAGAGTGAGTTACTGGTCGGCTCACCTCTGCATATGATCAGGGCTCAGGTTTGCAGTGTTGAGAATACACACATAATGGGTAGGAATGCCACAACCCTGACGTACATGATGAGCAAGAAGGTAGAAGTCCACCCTAGTAAAGAAAAAGGACAAAGTAATGATATGGTTGGATTTGGCCAAATAAAAGTGGAAAAGGTCTTGGAGATCATTGTAGTCCCTTCACCTAAGGCTCTCAGAGAGGTCAAATGACTGGTTCAAGGACATAGAGGGACCAAACCATGATTAGAACTCAGGTCTCCTGACTTGACAGGCTATTCCAGAATGGTGGTAGAAACTACCATTTCTGTGTGCAGAACGTTAAACATGTATGAGCTTAGGGAAAGAAGTTATGTTCAATATTTTATACTTAAGAAATAAAAACTTTATTATTGTTTTTTTTCCTAATAGTTTTTTTTTTTTTTTTAGCTGAGCCATCCTGCCACCTGTTGGCAGCTCAGCGGCTGCTCAGCTCGGGCCAGGACTCGAACCGCTGTTGCTCAGAGCTCAAACTCTTGAGTGAGCTCTTAACCAACTGAGCCACTCGGCCGGCCCCCTAATAGTTTTTTAAGCTTTATTTTTTTTAACAGTAAACTCTGAGGATTCCATTCCACTCTCCAGGCAACCCACCCATTCCAATACCCAGTAAATGGATAACTTTCGCAACCTAATTCTTGCTGAAATGTCATGTTTTGTCCACTTACCACTCACAGCTTGTTATTGTATGATCTACCACAGTCCCAGGGGAGGGAGTCGTAAAGTGCTCCGTGGCGGCCAGGTACAGATTGGTGCTGATTTTCTTTTGAACTACGAATACCACCATCTTGGGCTGATAATTCTCAAAAGCTTCAAAACACTTCTGTAGCTGAGGAATCTCATAGTTGGCAACTGTCTTTAGCTGGCCGTCAGACACTCCATCACGGTACACCACGATCTTCTCTGGGAGACAGTGGTTCACCTGAAATGACACCTACTGAGGTGAGCGTGGAGCCCTGGGGCTAATGAGCACAGGCAGTGAGTGACAGAGCACTACCTGGGGACGCAGCAGATCCCTCTGACAGCTGGGCCCAAAGCCACCGTGTCAGAAGAGCACAGGGGGAGAAAGCTTCTTGTCATTTTTATACTTCCTCAGGGTAGTAAAACAGGCCTGGTACAGCAAAGGTTTTATAAAATATGAAAGCAAAATAAACAAGTTATGAGTCACATGCATATGGGTCATATTCAGTGTGAACAAAATTAGAAGGAATGGGAGGAAAATTATGGGCTGAATCAATCTTCCTTCTACTTGGATTTAACACTAATTACTGTCTAGGCCAAGAACAAGGTGAACTGTTAGAGAAATTCTAACATAGACCACACATCCCACAGATGGACCATCCTCACATTTTTATGTACCAGCAACATCCAAAGTTGCTAACAAGTGAAAGGGTCCTTTACTAAATATTATCCTACAATCAGGTATAATGTGAAACACATTTTTACTGTAACTAGTAATTAGCAAACTGTCCTCGGATCCAAAGCAAATCAAGTGCTGGCTTAAATCAGTTCAAAGAATAATTTTTTCCCCATTTGAGAATATAATTATGTTCTAGTCATGTTCAACTTCAACAGTTGGAGAAAAAGATGTTCCATTTTAAACCAGAAGTTCTCTGAAAAGTATTTTAGTTTAATTCACAGTTAATAATAAGTGACAGTTTGATTCTAGTTGAGTGCAGCTCATTCTTGGGTTTTGTTCACAAAACCTAAATTATCACTGCATTAAATATGCACATACTATATACATTCCCTATATGTTACTTACTCTACATGAAAATTTAAGTTTCATTTCAAAGAACCCTTTCTTAAAATAATCACCCAGAATTGTTTTGGAGCCCAAGTTCAGAATTGCAAATATTTTATAAATGTTCCTTTTTTTCTGAGAGAGACAACTTCAAGTAGTAAATTTACAAACATGTAATTGATCTTCATATTCCAAGATTAGAATTTCTGCCCCAGTTGGTAGCACTTTTTTGTTTCTGTGTTGGTTTTCACTGTCTAACATCTATTGCACCTTTTTTTGGTCAGAGCTTCTAGTTTCTTCCTGCCTCCAACAAGAGAGCCTTGTGGGGCTACTAATCGAGGTTCCTTCCCCTAATCTAGGCTTTCTCACCCTCAGCACTACTGACATGTGGGGCTGGATAATTCTTTGTTAGGTCTAGTTCATCTAGTCCATTCTCCTCACTACAGGATATTTAACAGCATTTGGACCTCCACCCACTAGATGCCAGTAGCAAGCTCCCCCAGTTATAACCCAAAATGTCTTTAGACACTGCCCACTGAGAGAACAAAATAGCCCCCAGCTGAGAACCACTGCACTAACCAAAGAACAGAGAGATGACTCAAGCCACACCAACAGAACATTCCTCGGTTGCTCTGAATCTTGAGCAGAGAATGAAAATCACTTGGAGTTTGGTCCCTTTGATGCGGGGCCCTTTCATGTCTCCTGTGCATATTTCCCAGCTTGACACTCAACCTTCTCACCATTCCTCTTAGACTCTCCACAATCCTATTAATCAATTCCCCTTTTGCTAAAGTTAGCACATTCCTGTGATTTCCCAAAGACCCCTAAATGATACGCTGTGTTAAAAAGTGGGTACCACAGGCACTTAGATATGGAAGAAACCCTCATTTCACAGATGCGGACACGCAGAGGAAGCACTCTGGACCTGGGGCCAGGCAACCTGGGACTGAGGCTCACTCTGCCGCGCTTCAGCTGTAATCATGAAGACTAAGTTTCCTCACTTGAAAAATGGAGATAAATGACCCCCTTGTACCTACTCAGGGTTGTTAAGAGGGATCAAGTAAATACACTGGGAGTGCCAAAAAAATGGATACACATGACTTGTGTTCATCTTTTGTTATCGGTATATATTGAGCATTACAATTTTAATACGGTTTTTTTTCCTTTCATAAAATGTGTATACATCTTTTGGGCAACGTGTGTGTGTGTGTGTGTGTGTGTGTGTGTGCGCGCACGCGCACATAATTTAAAGTGGTACACAGAATTGAGACTGAGCCTACATTAAGAGAAGGGACATAAGGTCACTGGAGTGAAAAACGGAATCCAATTCACTGGAAGTATTCATGGACATCACCTCTTTAAAATTTGCTAATGAACCACTGAGTGTGAGACACTACACTCTGCCCTATGTAAGCTTCCAGAAGTGAAAGACATGATTCCTGTTGTCAAGGACCTTAAAAATCTAGTAACAGTCAACAATGGTAACTTTTCTAGGTTATCTCATCCATTCTTGTCACTTCATAAATGATAAAAACCAAGCTCTAAGGAGGGGTCAGGATATGTGACATGTAAAGGTTAAATGTACTATATATTATTATAACACTTCTGTACATAAAACAATAAATTAGTGAGTGCCTTCAAAGCAGGGTTGTGCTTGTTTGGCTTGGCATCCCTAGAACTGGGTACAGTGCGAGGGTCAAGTAGAAAATAAATATCAGCTAAAAGCCTGAGAACTTTTTTTTAACGTGTGAACACACTTAATGTCCACTAGATATGAGTCATTGTGCTTGTCTCAAAAAATCAGAAAATTACTTCAATACTATCCAAATATTCATGGAACTCAAATTAGAACTGGGAGGCAGATACATAAAGCAAATGCTCTCAATACATTATAAATAACATAATTAAGGTGTAAGTAAAATGCTCTGAGAACAGAGAAGTATAAGACATTTATTCTCTGGAGGGAGAAGTGAACATTACACCTCAGGAAAAGGCATGATGAAAGAATTAGCAGACAATTCAGTCAGCAAAGAAGGGTAAAGGATCCAGGTAGAGCATGGGCAAACACCCAGACTGTGGCTGGACAAAGGTTAAGTAAATGACTGAAGACCAACCTCTATTATCAGTCCCACGTTTAGAAGATTACTCTGGCAACAATCTACAAAACAGACTGAAGATGATTAAGAATGAATATTAGGAAGGGCAGCCAGGTGGCTCAGTTGATTAGAGCTCTGGGCAACAGGATTGCTGGTTCAACTCCCACATGGGATGGTGGGCTGCGCCCATCCCCCAACTAGATTGAAAACGGCGACTGGACTTGCAGCTGAGCTGCGCTTTTCACAATTAAGATTGAAGGACAACAACCTGACTTGGAGCTGATGGGTCCTGGAAAAAAGCACACTGTTCCCTGAAAAAAACACACTGTTCCCCAATAAAGTAAAAAAAAAAAAAAAAACAAAAAACAGAATGAATATTACATCATTTCCAGTTCAGGATGTCAAAAGATACAGAAAACTTTCATTCCCATGGTAACACCACAAAAGTCAAAATAATATAAAAATCACACATATATATGGGACTATTAAAAACCAGCAGATACAGAAGGGCTTGATAAACTGATTTCCAAAAAAGAGGAGCCTTCACAGGTGAGCAGTGAATTTCTGAAGCTTCCAAGGAACAAATGCCAGGAGTGAGTGTGGGCAGCAAGAAGAGGAGGCCTGAGGTCCGAGGAAGTTTACCAGGTCAATAAGAGGCCAGACAGACGGGATTCTGGGGAGATGGCTGAGTAGGAAGCACCAGAAATCTGTCTCCCCACCTAGGTAACAACTGCACTGGCAGAACCTGTCTGGTGTAACTATTTTGGAACTCTGGAGTCTGTTAAGGGCTTGCAACTTCCAAAGGAAGACAGTAAATTGCAGTTAATACCAGCTCTTGGCACAATGGCAGCTACTACCCCCAACCCTCAGGCACATTTCAGGACCCTGTCCTACAAATATTAGGATCTGTGCTCTGACTTCTAGTTGCTGCTTCTGATTACAGAAGTGCAGACAGAGAGGCTGCTGGACATTGGTGTTGCACTTTCCCCTCCAGCTGAAGTGACTTCCAGTGGATTTAACAGGCTGATGCCAATCCTCCCCCACCCCTTCATTTTTCTCCTTTTCCTCTTTTGGGAGTCAGGCATTAAAGACGAGAACATTAAAAAACAACTGCATATGTGGGGGAAATCAGACAGTGACCACACATGCCCAGGGAAAGGCTCAGAAAAGACCTGAGAAGACCTTAAATTTACACTGCAGGCTGAGCCCCAGCACAGATACAGCCTACAACAATAAAAAAACAGTAACAGAAAAACAGCAACTTCTGGGGAAAGAGAAAAATCTCATTTCCAGAGTTACCACATTATTGGATTAAAATGTCATTTTCAACAAAAAGTCATAAGGCATACAGAAAAATAAAGATAAATATAACCCATTCAGAGGAAAAAATTAAATCAACAGAAACTGTCACTTTGAAAAAGGTCTGATGGCTGACATACTAGCCAAAGACTTTAAACAACCACCTTAAAGATGCTCAAAGAACTAAGAGACGATATGGAGAAAATAAACTGTGTGAAAAAAAAAATGGAACTATCAATAAAAAGAAAACCTAAAAAGTAACCAAAAATAAATTCTAGAGCTGAAAAGTACAATAACTGAAATAAAAAAATTCACTAGCCAAATTCAAAGGTAGATTTGAGCAGGCAGGAGAAAGAATCAGTGAACTTGAAGAGAGGACAATAGAAATTATTGAGTTTGAGGAACAGAAAGAAAAAAGATCTGAAGAAAAGAGCCTAAGAGACCTGTAGAATAACAGCCAGTGAACTAACGTACACATTGTGTGAGTCCCAGGAGAAGAAAGAAAGAAAAGCAGAGAGAACATTTGAAGAAATAATGGCTGAAAACTTCCTAAATTTGATGAAAGACAATAAGATAAACATTCAAGAAGCTCAATGAACTCTAAGTAAGATGAATTTAAAGAGACCCACACCAAGATACATTATAATCAAATATTCAAAAGCCAAAGATAAATGAAGAATCATGAAAGCAGCAAGGTAAAAGCAAATCATCACATACAAGGGATCCTAAATAGGATTATCAGCAGATTGCTCATCAGAATCTTTGTAGGTCAGAATGTAGTGTGCTGGGCGGGCTGAGTGGCTCAGTTGGTTAAGAGCTCGCTCAAGAGTATGAGCTCTGAACAACAGTGGTTCGATTCCCGGTCCGAGCTGAGTTGCCGCTGAGCTGCCAACAAGTGGCAGGATGGCTCAGCTTAAAAAAAAAAAAAAATATATATATATATATATACATATATATAGCTAAAGGAAAAAACCCATCCAAAACTTAATCTGGCAAAGCATTCCTTCAAAAGTGAAGAAGAAATTAAGACATTCCCAGGTAAACAAAAGCTGA
>NW_017731414.1:5102783-5107680 GCF_001890085.2 Hipposideros armiger | reverse complement strand
CAGGAATTCTGAGAAACCCTGCACCTGAGGACAATAGGAAAAGCTGGGCAAAATATAAAAACATCTAGGTAAAAGCTTTAGATTTGGGCAGCATCAGAGGAACATGGGGATCAGGGAAATACTCGTAAACCAGGCTTTAGAATCTTCCCCGCTTTACCCCGCCACCCCTGGCAGCATTTTCAGATTTTGCTGATTCCACAAAGGTACCTAAAAGGCTAGGAGGGGCTCAGGGCTGCTTTTTAAAATTTTTGAGATATAATTTGCTAAACCATAAAAGTTACCATGTTGGTGTTTAAAATTCGAAGGTTTTCACATTTATAGAATTTTGCAACCATCACTACCATCTAAACCATCACTACCATCTAATTTTAGAGCACATTCATCACCCCAAAAGGTAATCTCATACCCATTAGCAGTCACTTCCTATCGCCCCCACCCCCAACTCCTGGAACATATAATGTAGTTTCTCTTTCTTTGGATTGGCTATTCTGGACAGACAGAATCACACGTGGTCTTTTGCGACTAAATAATTTCACTTGACATAATATTTTCAGTTCATCCATGTTGTATCAGTCCTTCATTCCTTTGTGTTGTCAAATAATATTCCATTGCAGGCTATATCTCATTTTGTTTGTCCACTCATCAGTTCACCGACATATGGATTTCTCTATTTGGGGCTATTCTCATTAATACTGTACGAAATTTGTGCAAAAGTTTTTGTGTGGACATGTGTTTTCAATTCTTTTGGGTATCAACCTAGGAGTAGAATGGCTGGGTCATATGGTAACTCCATGTTTAACATCCTGAAGAACTGCCAGACTGTTTTCCAAAGTAACCCCACCATTTTCCAATCCCAGCAGCAACGTATAAAGGTTCCAATGTCTCCACATCCTTGACAACGCTTTTATTATGTCTTTTTAATTTTAGCCAATCTAGTGTGTGTGAGGTGGTATCTCATTGTGTGTATGTTTTTAAATTAGAGACTTTGTTTTAGATCAGTTTTAAGCCTACAAAAAATTGAGGGGACAGTACAGAGTTCCCAATAACCTACACACATACCGTTTCCCCTATTGTTACCAGATTACATTGGTGTTACATCGTTAAACTTGGTGAACAAATATGGATACATTACCTGGAGTCCATAGTTTATATTAGGGTTCACTCTTTGTGTTGTATATTCTAAGGGCTTTGACAAATGCACAATGACAGGTATCTACCATTACAGTATCATACACAATAGTTTTACAGCCTTAAAAATCCCCCGTGCTACATCTATGAGTATTTATCTTCTCCTTCCTCACCCTCTCCAAACCCTGGTAACCACTGATGTTTTTACTGTATGCAGTTTTGCCTTTTCCACAATGTCATATAGTTGGAATCAGTATGAAGCTGTTTCAGATTGGCTTCTTCTACCTTATTAACATGCATTTGAAGTTCCTCCATGTCTTTTCATGACTTGATAGCTCATTTCATTTTAGCACTGAATAAAATTCCACTGTCTGGATGTACCAGTTTATTTTTCCTTTCACCTACTGAAGGACATCTTGGTTGCTTCCAGGTTTTGGAAGTTATGGATAAAGCTACTGTATACATCTTTGTGCATGTTTTTGTATGAACCTTTTTTTAACTCCTTTGGGTAACTATTAAGGAGTGCAACTGCTGGATCTTATGGTAGGAATACATTTAGTTTTGTAAGAAACTGGAAAATTGTTTCCAAAGTAACTGCACCATTTTGCATTCCCAACAGCAATGAGTGCGAGTTTCTGTTGCTCCACATCATCAGCAGCATTTGGTGTTGTCAGTGAGTGTTCTGGATTTTGGCCATTCTAACAGGTATGTAGTGGTATCTCATTATTGTTTTAATTTGAAACTCCCTAATGTTATATTTGGTACCTTTTCATATGCTTATTTTACCATCTGTATATCTTCTTTGGGGAGATGTCTGTTCAGGTCTTTTCCCCATCTTTTAATCAGGTTGCTTGTTTTCTTAAGTTTTAAGAGTTCTTTGTATATTTTGGGTAATAGTCCTGTATCAGATATATGTTTTGTAAATATTTTCTCCCACCCTGTAGTTTTTTTATTCTTAATGTCTTTCATAGAGCAGAAATTTTTCGTTAAGTCCAGCTTACCAATTCTTTCATGTATCACGCTTTTTTGTATCTAAAAAGTCATCACCAAACCCAAGGTCATCTAGATTTTCTCCTATGCTATCTTTTAGAAGTTTTATAGTTCTTATTTTATTTTATTTTTTATTATGAAATANAAAAAAAAAAATCTTAAAAAAATGTAAATGGTTTAAACATTCTAATAAAAAGACAGAGCTTAGCAGAATAGATAAAAACACATGATCCAACTATATGCTGTCTACAAGAGACTCACTTAAATCCAAAGAAATAAATAGATTGAACATGCAAGAATGGAAAAAGATATTTCATTAAATAGTAATAAAAAGAGAGCAGGGGGTGGCTACGGTAGTATCAAACAAAATAGACTTTAAATAAAAAATGGTTATAAGAGACAAAGAGGGACGTTATACATTAATAAAAGGTTCAATACTGCAAGATATAACAATTACACAGCTAATAACAGGCCATCAAAAATCGAAATATATGAAGCAAAAACTCACAGAATTGAAGGGAGAATCATTAGAGAAATGCAAATCAAAACTATAGTGAAATACCACCTCATACCTATTAGGATGGCTAAAATGAAAAAACACAAACAATTAAAAACACAAACAAAAAACCCAACCCAGGAAACAAGTGTTGACAAGTATGTGGGGAAATTGGGACCCTTGTACACTGTTAGTGGGAATGTAAAATGGTACATCTACTCTAGAAAACAGTATGGCAGCTCCTCAAAAAATTAAAAATAGACTTATAAAGAGGATCAAGCAATTCCACTACTGGATATACATCCTAAAAAACTGAAAGCAGAGTCTCAAAAAGATATCGGTACACCCGTGTTCATAGCAGCATTATTCACAACAGCCAAAACATGGAAGCAACCCAAGTGTCCATCAACAGATGAATGGATAAGGAAAATGTGGTATATACATACAATGGAATACTATTCAGCCTTGAAAGAGGAGGAAATTCCACAATATACAACAACATGGATGAACTTCGAGGATACTAGGCTAAGTGAAGTAAGCCAGTCACAAAAAAACAAATACTGTATGATTCCACTTACATAAGGTAACTAGAGCAGTCAAAAGCAGACACAGAAAGTAGAATAGTAGCTGAGGGGAGGGGAGAATGGGAAGTCATTGTTTAATGGGGATAGTTTCAGTTTTGCAAGATGAAAATAACTATGGAGATGGATGGTGGTGATGATTCACATTTTAAGAGATAACTCTCCACCCCAATCTCTTCCCGATTCTGCTAAGAGGGAAGTGAAGGTGGAACTAAAAAGCAGAAAGAACCCCTACTCTTACACATTCTACGGCTGCCTGCAACTTCTGATGTCAAAGGCAAGACCTTGGTCCACTCCCTTCCTGCTCTAGGGTCAAACACTAGTCATGACAAGTTTAGTCCTATGTCATCATAGCCACAGCCAGAGCAATACTGGCCCCAGCATGAATTAACCACAACTGAGTTCAGTCTTCTTAAATAAAACTCAGGACAAATAACGCATGAACTTTCAACATCTGGTGATTTACTCATCATGAGGGATAAAGTTAGTCCAGAATATAGTTGGGTTTTGATTTTCACACTTGAGTGGAAACACTAGCACGCAGACTCACGTTAGGTTTCAGTTGACATCCAAGTAGAGGCCATGCAGGCAGCTGGAGATGTGGTGGAGAAGCTGAGATGAACGGTATGGACTAGAGCGGTGGTTCCCAATGTGTGCGCTGGGGTCCCATCTTTCCCCACCTAGGAGTCTCTGAGACACTTTAGGGAGTCCACAAGGTCAAAACTATTTTTATACTACTACTACTACTACTACTACTACTACTACTACTACTACTACTACTACATTATTTGCCATGTTCACTCTAATTCTCATATTCATAAATATACAGAATTTTCCAGAGAGTAAATGTGTGACATCGCAACAGACTAAATGTAGAATATTTACTTGTGCTTTGCTAACCCAAACGTTAAAGCCAGCTACAAAAATATAAAACAATGGCACTCTTTGCACTAAACATTTTGGAAGTAATAATCTCTAATTAAAAGTGTTATGTATGTTATTAACATGCACTGAGTTTGTTATTTTTCTTACTTTTTTGTTGAGGTGTCATTGACAACATTAGTTTCAGGTGCACAACGTAGTTATTCAGTATTTGTATATGTTGTGAAATGATCACGATGTGTCACCAAACACAGTTACAGTTTTTTTATGATGAAAACTTTTAAGATCTACTCTAATAACTTTCAAATATGCAATACAGTATTAACCACAGTTGCCATACTGTACATTTAATTACATCCTTATGATTTATTTTATAATTGGAAGTTTGTTCCTTTTGAACCCCTTCACCCATGTCACCCACCTCCCCACAACTGGCCTCTGGAAACCAACCACCAATCTGTTCTCTCTATCCATAAACTTGGTTTTATTGTTTTTTAGATTCCACATATAAATAAGATCACACAGTATTTGTCTTTGTCTTTGAGTTATTTCATTTACATAATGCCCTCAAGGTCCATCCATGTTATTGCAAATAGCAAGATCTCATTCTTTTTTAGGCCTGAATAATATTCTAGTGTGTGTGTGTATGTGTGTGTCTGTGTGTGTCTGTTTGTGTGTGTATCCATATACATATATATACAGAGGGTGCCCCCAAAATGTATACACATTTTAAGAAAGGAAACAACAGTATTAAAATTGTAATAATATATACCGACAACAAAAGATGAATACAAGTCATGTGTATACAATTTTTTGGCAC
>NW_017731414.1:5092775-5093839 GCF_001890085.2 Hipposideros armiger | reverse complement strand
TTCCTAAAATTTCCTCTTATTAATCTCTGATTTCATTCCATTGTAGTTTGAGAACATATTTTGTATTTTTAATTTTTCTAAATTTACTGAGTCATTTTGTAGCCTGACATATGATCTATCATTGAGAATGTGCCATGTACACTTAAGAAGAATGTGTATTCTGTTGTTGGATGGAGAGTTCTGTAGGTATCTATTAGGTTTAGTTGGATCATAGTGTTGTTCCAGTCTTCTGTTTCTTCGCTGATCTTATTTCTACTTGTTCTATCCATTATTGAAAATGGAAACAGTTTGAAGTCTCCAACTCTTATTGTTGAATTGTCTATTTCACCTTTCACTTACGTTATTTTTTGTTTCAATTATTTTTGGGTCTGTGTTGTTAGGTTCATATATGTCTACAGTGTGTCTTCCTTGTGAATGAACCCTTTTGCCATTATATAATATCCTTCCTTGTCTTTAGTAACAATTATCTTAAAGTCTATTTTGTCTGATCTTAGTATAGCCACTCCAGCTCTCTTTTGTTTACTATTTGCATGGTATATCTTGTTCCATCCTTTTACTTTTAATTTACTGTCTTTGAAACTAAAATGTGTCTCTTGTAGAAAGCACACCTATATGTTTTTACTTAATCCACTCTACTAATCTCTATCTTTTGAACAGAATGTTTAGTCTATTTTCATTTAATGTAATTACAGATAAGGTAAGATTTACACGTGCCATTTTACTATTTGTTTTCCACATGCCTTATATCTTTTATGTCCCTCTATTCCTCCATAACTTCCTTATTTTCTATTAGATATTTCCGCCCTTCTACCATGTAAGGATACAACAAGAAGTCAGCAGTCTACAACGTGGGAGAGGGCTCTCGCCAGAACCTGACCATGCTGACACCATGACTGTGACTCCAAAACTGTGAGAAATAAATTTCTGTTGTTTATAAAAATAAAAAAATTTAAAAATAGACATTTCCTAGTTACCATTTTAATTTCTTTGTTCTGAATTATTTTCTTAATGTTTCCCTTGGGGGATTATAAGTAACATATTAACTTACAACAATCTCATTTGGT
>NW_017731414.1:5086282-5090465 GCF_001890085.2 Hipposideros armiger | reverse complement strand
TTCAAAAATTTTATTATAACGTGCCTAAATGTTCTTCCTAGCTTACTTTTCTTTTTATATATCCTGCTTGGGATTTGTTGGATTTTTTTGTATTTGTGTCTTGATGTCGTCTATCACTTTTGGAACATTATTTACCATTGTAATTTCAGATATTTCTTCTGCTCTATACCCTCCCTAACCTCTTTATGGGACACTTATTATGCATGTATTATATTTTAACTCCTTATCTCCCAGGTCTGTTGTCCTGTTATATTTTCTAACCTTTTGTATCTCAGTGCTTCAGTTTGACTTTCTCTTTTTCTATCTTTCAGTTGACTTGTTACTTCCTCAATTTAGTCTAAACTACTGTTAGCCACTTTTATGCATGGATTTATGTTTCCACCAAATTTTTATGGTGAAGTCCTAACCCCTCGTATCTCTGAATGTGACTGTATTTGGAGATAGGGTCTGTAAACAGGTTATTGTGTGTAAATGAGGTAATTGTGATGCGATCTAATCAAATAGGACTGGTGTCTTTATAAGAAGACATTAGGGTACAGATACACACAAGGGATGGCCATATACAACATAGAGAAGACAGTATCTACAAGAGGAGAGAGGCCTCAGGAGAATCCAACTCTGCTGGCACCTTGATATTGGACTTCCCATCCTTCAGTGAGCAAATATTTTTATTGCTTTGTTATTTTATTTTATTTTATTGGAGAACAGTGTGTTTTTCCAGGGCCCATCAGCTCCAAGTCGAGTAGTTGTTTCATTCTAGTTGTGGAGGGCACAACTCATGTAGGAATCAAAGCAGCAACCTTGGTAGCACTGTGCTCTAACCAACTGAGCTAACCGGCCACCACCATTTTTACTGTTTAAGCCACCCAGTCTGTGGTGTGTTGTTATGGCAGCCCCAGTAACCTAATATACCTATCTATTAAGTATTTAATTTTGGTTAGCATAATTCTCAGTTCTGGAAATTCCAATTTTTTTACAGTTTCCAATTCTTTGCTAAAATTCTTAATGTTATCTTTTATCTCTTTGAACATATTATATAGCTATTTCTAAATGTGTCTGATTACTCAATTATCTGAATCCTCTGTGCATCAGGATCTGTTGTTTTTCTTTATTTACAGTTCCTTCACTTTCTCTCCTGGTGTTATTAATTATTATTTATTGACTGCTAGACAGGGTAGAAGCAATCTGATGCCTAGGATGATGGTATCTTCCTTCAAAGAATTTATATTTGCTTCTGGCAGGTGGGCAGTGAAACAAGCAGTCAGAGTTCAACTAAATCCATATTCAGGGACTGCAATGATTTAGCATTGCTCTACCTATAATTCTTCTTTACTCATAGTTTCTAACCTTTTAGATTCACAACAGAATGAGGAATGTACTCAGGATCACCACTAATTTTGGCCTCCAGTTTTTGATCTCTAAAGACTTTCAAACAGTTGCAAAGCTTTTCAACCTTTTATCTGCCTCTTTCAGAATTAGCATATATGTTCCTAGGGTTTCTGTCCTTTTGGATCCTGGCTTTCTTGTTCTTTTTTGCTTTATTAACTCTTCAATTAAACTGAAGTAGAGATTTTACATATACACACAGACACATATAATGTATGTATATGTACATATGCATGTATGTGTATATTTATCTATACCTATGTACACACACATGCACACATACATGTGTACACAACGTGTGTATAATATATTCCTTTTTAAAAATTGTGTGCCAAACATAGTATTTACAGTATTGTTACTAGGAAGAACGTAGGGCCGAGAATGATGTTATTCATACAGAGAAGATTTAAGTTGTTTCTTCCAGGCTTCTGACGTATTGGCACGATGAGTAACTTGGGAACACTAGCACTCTGGGTCATCTCACATGATTTTAGGAATTGAAATATTTCGAAGATGAGCTGTAGTTTATTCTAAGGGCTTATATAACCTCTCAATCAACCATATTCCTAGGATGTAGCCCTTTGGGGTCCCAAACCAAAAGGATGGAGGTTTTCTACTGTAACTACCCTTAGTGGGTTCTAGACTCTAATCACTCACCATCCACTTAGAAAACTGAAAGATTGTCAAAAGCACCCCTCAGAAACTAATTCTTGAATGGGAAAGTAAGGACCTCCCCAAATCTATTACTCTATAGAAGCAACAAGTACACTACAAAAGTGGTCAAAACCAATGTTTTTAAAACTGTTGAGACTAACTAGAGGCTTGCAACAATCTGAAGAGCATTTATTCAATAAAAATTGCTGAATCTCAGTTAAGAACAATGAGCTTTGTGGTGTTTTAACTTGCTCTATGCACATCTCCCTTTTTCTGTAGTAGCTGTTATACCTGTAGCTTCACTACCATGGTAATGTGAAAATAATCTAGCAGTCAATGGCAGGGGCAGAACGAGTTCAAAGCATTTAACAAAATCCCTGTCACGTAATTAACTGATCACTAAACTAACAAAGGGGAGATTTCAATGGCTACACACAGTTTAAATTACAGGGATCACAGAATCAGGTCAGGGAAGTTATCAAATGAGCAAAAAGTAACAACAATCCTTTGGGGTGGAGATACAATTTTCAGAGTTAACACATTATATCAAAAATGTTTTCAAAACAAAATTTTGAGACACGCCAAGAAAAAAAGATCCTCATCAACAGAAATGGTCCCAGATGTTGGTTTTACTATACAAGTACTTTAAACTATTTTAAATACTGTTCAAAGAACTAAAGGAAATCACATCTAAAGACCTTAAGGAAAGCGTGAGAAGTGTCTCAGCAAATAAAGGCTATTTATAAAGAGACAGAAATAAGAAACAACCTAACAGAAATTGTGGAGTTGGAAAGTATAATTGAAATAAAAAATTCACTAGAGGGGCTTAACAATAGATTTAATCAGGCAGAAGAAATAACAGCAAATTAGGAGATAGGTCAATCAAGATTATCCAGTGTGAGAAAGAGAAAGAAAATAGATGAAACATGAATGCTGCCTCTGAGACCTGTGAGATAACATCAAGNTTCACAAAATTTGCACCTATCAACACGATCTAATTCCATAATATTTTCATCATCCCTAAAAGAACCCTGTATCCATTAGTAGTAACTCCCCATTCCTGCTCACATCCTCATTCTCTGCAAACCAGTAATCACTCTCTGTTCTGTTTCAATGGATTTGCCTATTCTGGACATTTCACAGAAATGAAACAATATAAAATGTGGCTTTTTATGTCTAGCTTTTTTCCACTGAACATAATATTGTCAAGGTTTTTCCTTCATTTTTGAATAGTTTTTCTGGATATTGAATTCTTATTCAACCTTTTTACTTCGTCATTTTGAATATGGCATCCCAGTGCCTCCTGGCTTCTATGATTTCTAATAAGAGGTCAGCTCTTATTCTTATTGAAGATGCCCTGAACACAATTAATGGCTTTCTTTTGGTGCCTTTTAAGATGTCCTTTTGGTCTTTTAGCAGTTTTACTGTGATGTGTCTAGGTGTGGATATCTTTTTTTTTTTTTAATTTAAGATTTGATTAGGGAATTGGGAGAGAGAACAGCGTTGGGGAATTAGGGAAGGGGAACAGACAAGTTGCTGTCCTTTTGCTCTTCAGTCTAGTTGTGGAGGACGTCGCTTCACTGGCCCACGTTGGTATTTATCATTGCGCTATTCCCGGGAGAGGCAGTCGCTCGCTGGCCATTGGACGGCTGCTCACGGCAGCTCACGAAAGCGCACGCCCACTGCCGGCCAGCCCCACTGCAGCCTACGCCATCGCTGGCGGCTCACAGTGCCCAGCTCCAGGTCAAGCTATTGTTCACCATCTTAGCTGTAGAGGGCACAGTGTCACTGGCCCTTATGTGGGATCCAAACCGGGGCCCTGCTGCTCAGAGCTGGCATCCCAAGCCAACTTTTAACCAATGCACCACTCGGTTGGCCCTAGGTGTAGATATCTTTTAAGTTTTCCTACTTAGTGTCCATTGAGTTTCTTGGATGAGTTGGTTACGGTTTTCCATCAAATTTGGGAATTTTAGGCTATTATTTATCCCTTTCGGTATCCTTTCTTCCCCATGCTCTCTCTTTACTCCCCTTCTCAGAATCACATTATGTTTATGTTGGTATGGTTGATGGTGTCCCACAGATCTCTGAGTTTCTACTCATTTTTCTTCATTCTTTTTTTCTTTCTTTTCTTCATACTGCATCT
>NW_017731414.1:5078928-5080200 GCF_001890085.2 Hipposideros armiger | reverse complement strand
ACACACACACACACACACACACACACACACACACACACACACACACACACACAAGCATAATATAGAATGAGCAAAATGAAAGAGGGAGGAATAAAAAAACTATGTAGGAACCAAGTTTTTTATACTACTGAAATTAATTTGGTATTCATCTGAGATTGTTGTAGATTAATATGCAGAAAAAGCATATGATAAAATCCAACATACTTTCAATATAAAAACACTGAACAAATTAGAAATAGAAGGAAACTTACTTAACATGATAAAGGGAGTTTATGGAAAACCCACAGTTAACATCATACTCAATGGTGGAAGACTTAAAACTATATCCTTAAGATCAGGAAAAAGACAATGATGCTTGTTTTCACCACTGTTATTCAACATTGTACTGGAAATTCCAACCAGAGCAACTAAGCAAGAAAAATAAAAGGCATTTAAATTGGTAATAAAGAAGTATAACTCTATTTGCAGATGATATGATTCTATTTATAGAAAATCCCAAAGAATTTAAAGAAAAAACTCTAAAGCTAATACACAAATTCAGAAAAGTTGCAGGGTTAAAGATTAATACACAAAAACTGGTTATATTTCTATACAGTACTAGCAATGAACAATCCAAAAATGAAGAAAACTATCCCATTTACAATAGCATCCAAAAGAATAAAATACCTACAAATCAATCAATCAAGGAGGCAAAATACTTTACATGGAATCTACGAAACTAAAATTGCTGAAAAAAATGAAAGAAGACTTGAATAAATGAAAAGACATCCTGTGCTCATTCATTTCAATACTGAATATCATTAAGATGGCAATACTTATAAAGTGATCTACAAATTCAATGCAATCCCTATCAAAATTCCAATGGCATTTTTTGCAGAAATGGAAATGTCTATCCTCAAATTGATAGCAAATTCTAAAGGGCCCTAATATTGCAAAAGAAAAACCAAAGTAGAAGTCTCACGCTTCCCAATTTCAAAACTAACTAAAAAGAAACAGTAATCTAAACAGTGTTGTACTGACATAAGGACGGACAAACAGACCAATGAAATAGAATTTAAGAATTCAGAAACAGGGCCGGCCAAGTGGCGTGATGGTTAAGAGCTGGCTTGGGACGCCAGAGGGCCCCGGTTCAGATCCCATATATGAGGGCCAGTGACACTGCCCTCTACAGCTAAGAGGCTGAAAAACAGCTCAACCTGGAGCTGGGCTGCCGTGAGTCGCCGGCAATGGCGTAGGCTGCAGCCCCTGCTGCAGTGGGTTGCCATGGGCTAC
>NW_017731414.1:5062314-5078636 GCF_001890085.2 Hipposideros armiger | reverse complement strand
GTCAACTGATTTTTAACAAGGGTGGCAATACCGTTCTACGGAGAAAGAATACAGTCTCTCCAACAAGTGGCACCGGGACAAGTGGATAACCCACATGCAAAAGAATATAGTTGGACCCCCTACCTCACTCTGTATACAAAATGTAAATCAAAATTGATCAATGACTATATATAAGAGCTAATCTATAAATGTAAATCTATAAAACTGTTAGAAGAAAACATGGGGGTATATCTTCATGACCTCAGATTTGGCAATAGATTCTTAAATTTGACACCAAGAGCACCAGGAACAAAAAAAAATAGATAAACTGGACTTTATAAAAATTTTAAACTTTGTGCATCAAATAACATTGTCAAGAAAGTGAAGACACCCTACAGAATGGGAGAAAATATTTGTAGATCATATACCAGACAAGAGTTCCATATCCAGAATATGTATTTAAAAAAAAAAACCCTCTTACAACTCAACAACAAAAAGACAAATAGCTCAATTTAAAAATGAAATAAAGACTTGAAATGACATTTCCAAGAGGATGTACAAATGGAAAATAAGCACATGAAGAGACGTTCAACATCACTGGTCATTAAGGAAATGCAAGTTAAAAACTACAATGAGATACCACTTCACAATGGCTATAATTTAAAAATGGAAAATAAAAAGTGTTGGCGAAGATGTGGAGAAATTGGAAGTCTCCTACATTGCTGGTAGAAATGAAATATGGTGCAGGCACTGTGGTAAACAGTTATGAGTATGTATGTTTGTCTGTGTCCAAATCTCCTCTTTTCATAAGGATACAGTCATATAGGATTAGGGCCCACTCTAATGACCTTATCTTAATTTGATCATCTGCAAAGACCTTTATTTCCAAATAAGGTTACATTCATTGGTAGGACTTCAACATCTTTTCTTTTTTCGGGGGTGGAGAGGGGAGCTAGTGGCACAATTCAACCCATAACAATCTCTAAGCAAGAAGCTGTAACTATGTAACTATATTTTTTAAACCTTTATGTTAGAGTTTCTAAGGACCTGATGGAGTGGGTTGTGGTTTCACCCTCTAACAAAATTGAGGTTCACTGTCTCCTCTAAATGTTAGGGCATCTTCATAAGGATACTACTCAACAAACAGAATGCAGTGGAAGTGACACTACATGACTTTCCAGGCTAAGGTACAAAAGGTGACCGGACTTGTACTTGGCTCTCTCAGGGGACTCCCATGCTTTGAACCCAGCCACCAGGCTGTGTGTGAGGAAGCCCACATTAGCTCATGAGGAAAGGCCACATAGAGAGGCCCACATGGAGAGGAACTGGAGCGCACTGTGCCTGCCCTGTCCAGCTTCCTGATGGTGAACACCATAAATGCTCACTGCGTGTCACTAAGTTTTAGAGCAGCGGTTCTCAACCTTCCTAATGCCGCGACCTCTTAATACAGTTCCTCATGTTGTGGTGACCCCCAACCATAAAATTATTTTTGTTGCTACTCTATAACTATAATTTTTCTACTGTTATGAATCGTAATGTAAATATCTTTTTGTTTTATGATGGTCTTAGGTGACCCCTGTGAAAGGGTCGTTCGACCCCCAAAGGGCTTGTGACCCACAGGTTGAGAACCACTGTTTTAGAGTAATTTGTTACACAGCCATTGATAACCAAACAGTGCTCAAGTAATTTACAACCCAAGGGGGAGACAGAAAGACAAGTAACTAATCTAAGGCAGGATGCGCTAGTTGCTACACAAAATATAAACAAAGCACCTTGGGAGGAACATAAAGCTGTAAGTCCAGCTAGGGGCTGGAGTAGTGGGGGGAAATGGGAAAGGCTGCACAGGAGTAATTTCTGAGCATGAGCCTAAAAGACAGAAATTTGAAGGAAAACAATCACAGCAACAACAACAAGCAGAAGGAAGGTGTGATAGAACTTGGTGGCAAAGTGGTATGTCATATGGACATGTTACTAGAGACAAAAATTCAACTTTTTCTACAAAATCTCTAATAGTATCAAGCAGTATCAAGCTATTTGAAGGACACCAGTAAGAAACATTACTTTAATGAAAAACAAGGTAGAGTTCTAGAGACTGACTTTAATCATATGAAATTGTTTAATTTCTTGCTGGTTAATCTCTATGCAGAGGGCTACCTCTGACCCTAAGAAATGAAAGCTACTTATCAGTGCTTCCTTTGATGTACTGGCCAAGGTAAAAACCGTATTTTGCTTGTTCATTGTTCCAGACCCAATATCAGCTTAATGACAGCAATTCTCCATGGTTAGCATTCCTTTAAATTCTAGAGGTAATTTACAGGGAGGCATTTGTCTTGAATCAAAATGAAAAAAGGCAACGCCTAATGAGAGCCATAAAGCTGAGTAAATTCATAAACTGCTTTAATTGCTGAAATTTACCCCCAGCTTCCCTGATAAGGGCACAAAGACTACGTCTACAGGCATCAGGCTGACAACCTGGGGAATTATTACTCACCAAACCAAATTAAAGCATTAAAGCATTTACCTCTTTAAGCTGCTCAGTACAAGCAGCAGCCTGAAAGCAGTCCCATCAAGCTGCCTGCTCAGCAATGATGAACTCTTCAGTCTGTTTAGGAGACTCACCTTCAATGTGGGAGCCCTCCCACTAAATCAGACTTCCTCTTAAACTGCTCAGGTTAGCAGTCCTTGAAAACCTTGAAACTTTCATTGTGGTTTTTAGTTGCATTTCTCTAATGATTAGTGAGGTTGAGCATTTTTTCATGTGTCTGTTGGCCATCTGTATGTCCTCTTTAGAGAAATGTCTCTTCATGTCCTCTGCCCGTCTTTTAGTTGAGTTGCTTGTTTTTTTGGTGTTGAGTGAATGTTTTATAAATTTTGGATATTAACCCCTTATCAGATATATCACTGACAAATATCTTCTCCCATTCAGTAGGCTGCCTTTTTGTTTTATTGGTGGTTTCCTTTGCTGTGAAAAAACTTTTAAGTTTGATGTAATCCCATATGTTTATTTTTTCTTTTACTTCCCTTGCCCAAGGGGATATCTCAGTAAAAATATTACTGAGGGTAGATGCTTAACCACTGCACTGTACACCTGAAGCTGAAGCTGAATAATATTGTATGTCAACTATAATTTAATATATATATAGTCACAGGATATGGAGTATAGCATAGGGAATAGAGTCAATGGAATTGTAATAGATATATATGATGTCAGAGGGGTAGTAGATTGGGGGAAGGGTGTTATCACTTTGTGAGGGGTGAAATGTCTAACTATTACATTATTTTGTACACCTGAAACTAAAAAACAAAACAAAATAAAACAAAAACAAAATCTGCAACTTTAGGTTTTCTGTTCACTCACCTCATAAAACTTTTTTAAGGAGCCCACCAGGCACAGTTTCAGGCTATCCACAATCTCCTGATGAGGCATCTGGAATACCACTCGTGAATACCATTTTGTGAGGGTGCTGAGGTGGCAGCAGGGGGAGGGGGAGAAAGAGAGAGAGAGATGAACACACACTCATAGAGGAAGGCCCACAGTGTGAATATCAGCACAGACATGCTTCTCTATGCTCCAATCCAACAACAAGTAGTAAATGCATTTACATTACAAGTAAAAACACATGGTGATGTGGGGAAAAGATATATCGGGGGTGCCAAAAAAAAGTGTCTACATGTGGACACTTTGGTCAATGTTGCTCAAGCAGTAGTTTGCTGTAATCAGAAGTGTCTGGATGCTGATGGTAACCACTTGGTGCACCTCTTGTAATTGCAGAAGTCAAACGTGACTTGTATTCATCTTTTGTTATCAGTATATATTGAGTATTACAATTTTAATGCAGTTTTCCTTTCTTAAAATGTGTATACATTTTTTGGCACCTTCTGTATATAAGGCCACATACAGATTGTAAAAATATACGCATAAGTGTCGATGCTTGCTACAAAACTGCTTCCAATTGAAAAAACTGAACAATGTAGACAGCCACCATCAGAGGACAAGTTAAATAGTGCTGTGGCATACAATAAACTCCATACAGCAGTTACAAAGAATTGGTTGAGATTTACCTGCATTGATATGGAAAAAATGTCCAAAATATACAGTTTAAGTACATAAATCAAGCTGAGGCACAGTATACACAGTACCATTCATGTGCCTATGCACAGATACAGCACCTATGTGTGTTAATATATGCATAAAAGAGAATTTCAAAGTATATATACATCAAACCTTAGGTGGTAGCTAATAGAAGATGGACTAGGAGAAACTCAGAATAAAAAATCCCTCACCACCGACAAGACACAGCCCTCATTCTGAAGAAGACTACACTGAAGTTAAGGAACAAACTTACACATGTGACAAGTTTAGTAAACAGATCACACAAACTAATATCATAGGAAGACAAAGAGGAAGGAGTTGAGTATATTTTTATGGGTTATGTAAAAGTTAAGTATACTTTTACTGTAATATGAAATACTCAAAAAAAATTTGGGGTATTTAGAAGATTAAGCATCAAAAAAACGTAACCAAATAAAATGGCACTAGGAGGAGTACTTACAGGTTGATGCTTGCCACGAAGCCAAACACGGAGCGCATGCCTCTGCTGGGGTCGTGGTAAACGTCCATCCCAATTACCATTAACTGCTTCTGCATTAGAAAACAGAACAAAAAAATGAATGAAAAACCCCAAGCAATCCATCACCCCATCTTTAATTATTATCTGAACCCCAAAGCAACATCTGAAAGTAAGTTCTAGGAAAAAAAGAGAAAGATTACAATTAAGCTTAAACATTAGACAAAGTCAGAGATCTAGACCTGGGATCTGCAAACTTTTTCTGTAAAGGACTAAAGAATAAAGGTCTTAGACTTTGTGAGCTACACCATCTCTGTAAGAGCTATTCAATTCTGCCATTACAGCACAAAAGCAGCTACAGATAGTATGCACAGGAGTATGGTATGTTCCAATAAAACTGCACTTAAGGACACTGAAAACTGAATTCACATAATTTTCATGTGATACAAAATATTATTTTGTTTTGTTTCAACCATTAAAAAATGTAAAAAAACTATTCTTAGCACGTGGATGATACAAAACAAGCAATGAACCATTTACACTACTAAGCACTGAGAGCAGGGCTAACTCTACGAGGAAAACAAAGAAAACAGCCAGGCAGGGTTCTCTGGAGAGCTGAACTGAATGAAGACATATCTCAGCATCACTCACCAGAGGAATATCCACTCCCCACAGTTCACCACCCAATTTACAGTTAATTTGAAGTAAAATTTTCTGAGCCACACTCCGAAGCCTGGTGGGCTGACTAATGGTTCGGACATTGATGACCTATAACGAAGGGACCAAAAAGTATGGGTAAAGAGGACACTATCAACCTCTCAGACAATATAAACAATTCAAAGTAAATACTACATTTGTTTAAGAAATTCCAGTTAGCAATTAATATACTTTGCATTAATAGCTCTAATTGTATGGTTTCTAGGCATGCACGTGCACTTGCAAACACACACAAACACACACACACACACACACACCACAAACCAAAATCAAAAAACAACAAAAACTTCCAAAAATCTCATGTAGAGTAAAATTTTTTTTAGCCGTCATAGAAAAAAACAGCTTTCCCCTTTCAGAGTGAAGCCTATACTCTCAGAATCCAGTCACGTGAAACCACCTGGAGACTTGCCCTCTGAACAAGCAGAAGTACTAATTTGGGAACATGAAGGCCGCCTTTATGAAGAGCATCTGCTATTCTCCAAGTTACTCTAATAAGAGGAAGGTTTCGCCAGGAGGGTCTACACATGCTGGCGTCTAATAGATCCTTTAGTCTTCTTGAACACGCATGTACCCCTCTTTTCCAAGCTTCAAGGGGGGCTAGATTCCATTTGTGCATCCTGCCCAGCTCCCACTCACCTGCGAGGGCACTGGAGCCTGCACACAGCACAGTTTTTTAATGGCCGCATAGAGATCGTCGCGGGTGCCCATGATGATGCAAACAACCATCTGTATCTTTCCCTTGAGGAGATAAAGTATATATAAGTCAGGATTTGGAACTCTCAGGGGACTCTGACAAAGTTCCAGTCGGGGGCAGTTTGAGAGTCTGCAAAACCACAGAATCTTTAAGGTAGAAAGGGGGCTGAAGGAAAGAGGGTGGATATTCTAACACAGCAAAAGGTCCTTGACCATGAATGTTGGGCCCAGGGCTTCTCTGCACAGATACATAATAAGTGACCATAAATTACCGAGAGCTGATTTATTTATTAGGAGACTTAAAATGCCTGGAAAAGGATCAGGTTTGAAAATATACAAGGATTACTCATTGCTTGCTGCTTTCAATTCCCTGTAATGTTTTAGTAAACTAAGCACCTATTACATTTCTACCACAGAACTTTAACTGAGGACACATGGAATGCAATACCACAAGAAAGGATTTAGAGCCAAATGCACACGGAAATGAAGCTACTGCCAAATCCACAAGTAGTTCTCTCTGACACTTTGGTTAGGAGAGAGAATGATATGGCCAGCAGCACATCTCATATCAGCACCCTCTTCACTGCTTTAAAGTCCAATATTAAAAACAGAGGACCTTCCAAAGTCTGAATAAAGAAAAGTAGCACTCAAGTGAAATAAAGTTGCCAACGCTTTATACCAGAAACAGCTATAAACAGTAAATCAATAGTATGCAATTCCAAATCAAGATTAGTGTTAGATTAAGAGTTCTCAGAGGACGTTCCAGCAATCACATCAAAGAGCTTCCACAGTCACGTAGACCACAGGCTGTACACTGGGCGTCTATGGGCTGGATCTAGCAAACAGATATGGTTTTGCAGTCCCTACAATGATTTACAGGTTTATTATTATTAACATTTAAACACAGGGAGGTGCACATATACGCAAATCCAGATTTTTGGCTTCTATTAAAAACAAATAATCAATATGACAATGCTGGGCTTTTATCTGCAGTCATGGGGTTTACTCTCTTTAGTTCACTACAGTCCCCTCCTGGCCCACTCCACTCATGTGTGTTACTCAATCTGGCTCCTGTAGACATTTGAGTTTGTGACCCCTACTAAAGAGAATAACAAAACAGAATGCTGTAAAGATTACAGAGAGACAGCAAGACCAATATAAGTCTGGTAAACACTGTAAATGAAACTCATGTCCATGTCCATGCTGCAGGAAAACTGTTGGCAACACTCTCATGAACAGAACATGAGACGTTGTGAAATGGGGGAGTTGGTGTACTAAACTGGGTTGTTCTTTTACAAGCAGAGCAGACTTTATCAATGACCAGGCCCGGGGGGGGGGGGGCGGGGGGAGAGAGGGGGCAATGGCAGAGTATGGTTGTCATGGGAAGTCAGGGGGAAATTACAAAGAGACAGAGAACATGAGTGTGCTGCTATGGATAGATACACCCAGAGCAGTGCGTCCGAGAAAGCTCTGTCAAGATAATCTAATTCTAGTAGTGATCTCACGAGAACTGATCTTCAATTCAAGGACTAATTACTTCCAAAAATGTTCCTCTGCTTTTGTTTCCTCCTTAGTCTTCTTCCTCCATTTTCTTTACAAAGAGATAAGGACTACAGGCCTGAACTACCGAGTTGTGAGTACTATGAACTGCTCAGCTCCAGTGGTCCTGATGGACTATCAGAACCTAGTTGATGGGCCATCTGCCAAGTTCATCACCATAGCAACTTGAATCTCAAGCCAGGCCAGAATGTGACAGCTCAGTACTGAATCGTGCAGGATGGCACCTGGCCCAAGAAGTTGCTTTCTGAGCACGACATGTCCTATATAGATAACAAACTGAAGTTAAGTCAGCTATTCTCTCAGCCAATTACGTGACAAACAGAACACTAGATTGAGTGAGAGTGTCAACACAGAATGAGAGAAGCAAAATTAATCAAAGGGCGTAAAGGGTATTTTCTTAGTTTAGTATTTCATGTGCACATGAGTAACACACAGGTTTCTGAACATCAACAGCAGACTGACAACCAAGGTCATTTAAATCAAGAATTCAAGTATTTTAGAACAGACATCCTATAAACCTACTCAAATTAAATTATTACCTCAGCTCCCAGCATGGACTGAATGGTTCTGACATAGGTCTCTACTCGATCATCCTTTAGTTCAACCCAGGCCGGCGGGCTCATGCGCATCCCAATGGGGCCAGCTATCTTCTCTAACATGTTAACCAGTTCTCGGGCCTGGTCCGTTGCTTTCTTTGGGTAAAACAGTGCCCAGAAATGCATGGGGACCTAGGAACAACCACAAGCTATTTTTAGTACTTCCCACAACTTGAACACCACACACTCACAGCCAGATGTTATTCTAGAAAATAAATTGCTTTTTACTCTTTCTGCTTGATTCTTGTCTTATCTACGTTCTATTAATAACACAGATGTGTGTGATAAGTAAATTGTGGCACAGAATCCCAGACAGCAATAAGAATGGAAGATCTACAACCATATATAATGATATGGGTGAAACTCACCAATACAAGGTTGAAGAAATGAAGCCGAACATACAAGAATGTATACTGTATGGTTTGAAGTGCAAAAACAGTTGAAACGAATCTATGCTTTTAGAAGTAAGCATAGCGGCTATTCTTGGGGTGTGTCAGGGTGAGAGGTAGGCAGTAACTAGGAGCACAGGTGGGGTGCTTCTGGGGCACTGGTCAAGTTTTGTTTCTTAACCCTTGGTATTGATTACACAGGTTATTTTTAACTTGTGAAAATTCATCAAGCTATACACTTAAAAGTGTACTTTTTCTTGAAATATACTTCAAGAAAAAGTTCTAGAAACAGATGTGAGTACTTTATGTATGGCCATAAAGACCAGGTTAATCGAAGACATTGAAAAATAATTATGTAGCATTTTGCTGTTTGGTGCCCTTAGTACGGACCTGTTTTAATTTTGCCTTTCATGAATAACACCTTTCAGAAACTGCCAGGGAAAAAGGAAGAATAAAGGGCGAATGGGTTGTAGGCTGGGACTATATAATTACCATAGCAATTTATTTTCCTTTCCTAAGTCCATGGTCAAGCAGGAGGCTTACCTCTAGCAACTCATCACCTTGCTACGTTTGAAGAACACTGTTTAGTAGATAATTCAGAATGGAAATTCAGCTGGAACTTTCTCTCGAAAAGAGGACATTAAATCATTCCTGCTTCCTAATTTCCACACATTTAGGATTACTGGTCCTCTTTTTACCACCTCAAAAATCACTTACATCCAAATATAGTAGTAATTTATTGAGATTTCTGGAAAAAAAATCACTTACAGTCAAGATGGAAGGGTCTCTGGTTACTTCTTTAATCCAGTTTAGTTCCTGAGATGTGACAAATGAAGTATTTCTTAAGTTAATTCTTTCCATTGGCAGAATACGTCCTTCAATCTAAACAGAAAATAAAGTACCTATGACATGAGCCATCTACATACGCTATTTAGAAAAACACTGATACTGTTCTCTCTGGAGCCTGGTCAGCTCCACTATATAAACTTATCCCTGCTACAATTTCTGAGAATGGCAGAAAAATGAAATGCTAGCAAGTCCATGTCAATGAAACCCTGGACATATACAGGTAAAATTTTTATATACACTGCTCTTTAATTATTGAAGCTTCCAACATGGTCTTCCAAGAAAGGCATTAGAAAACATTGTCTCTTTAGAGCAGAGAATGAATGTAAAACAAGTATAATTTCAAGATGAACAGGAAAATAATCTATAAACATATTTTAAGAGAAAATTGAAAGTAGAAAATTAAAGGTAAAATTTCTTAATAAGGCACAAAGGAAAAGCTGGAAGAAGAAGGCATAATATAATCAAAGAACAAATTAAAGTTAAGAATAACAAATCAATTAGATCTAAATATCCCCAAATAGGAAGGTAACTAGGTTGATGATATGTCATTATGATGGACTATTCTTCAATCATTTCTAACTACATATAATATAATCCTGTTTTTGCACAAAATAAATATCAATGTATGCAGCACAGAAACAATGAGTCCACACTCAGTAGTGATTATCTCTGGGGAAGTGTAATTACGGAGGATTTTTACTTTCTACGACCTCTACTATTTGCTTTTTCAACAAAGTAACAGTTACTTATGTTACCTATAATGAAAAAAATTTTAACGGTTTTCTTAGGGGCCCGCCGAGTGGCTCAGTTGGTTAAGAGCTTGCTCAAGAGTTCGAGCTCTGAGCAACAGCGTTTCAATTCCTAGCCCGAGCTGAGCTGCCAACAGGTAGCAGGATGGCTCAGCTTAAAAAAAACAACAACAAAAAAACGGTTTTCTTAATATGAAAGTCTAACACAATGAATAACAATACCCATATTAGCAAGAGTGTAAGGAATCATACTCATCGAATGCTTATGAAAATAAAAAAAATTACTGACCTTTTCTTGGGAGCAACTGATAACATACCGGGGGTGCCAAAGAAATGTATACAAGTGGACACTTCAGTCAACGTTGCTCAAGCAGCAGTTCGTCATAATCAGAAGTGTCTGGGTGCTGATGGTAACCACTTTGAGCACCTCTTGTAATTGCAGAAGTCAAAGGTGACTTGTATTCATCTTTTGTTATTGGTATATATTGAGTATTACAATTTTAATGCAGTTTTCCTTTCTTAAAATGTGTATACATTTTTTGACACCTCTGTATAATAAAAGTACTAAAAACAAAATGTCCCCTTACCTAATAATTTTACCTCCATAAAGTTGACTATGAAAATAAACAATAACACGTGCAAAGACTTAGTTACAAGAATGCTCACTGAGTCATTATTTATAATAGGGAAATCATAAATTCAATTTTAATGTAAAAAAAATTGTTACTAAAATGAGTATCTGGCAGCCATTAAAATATTTAGAAAAATATTAAATGACATGGAAAAACATTCTAAATATACTGAGGGAACAGAAGGAAGCCATATGAATACATACTATGAGTGTGCACAAGTACACACACAAACGTAACACTGAAGGATATGTAACAAAATGTTAAACAGTGGTTATTTAATATAGCAAGACTATAGATAAACTTTTTCTTTTTGGCTTATGTTTTATACTTCTTGAAATAATATTTAATAACATGAAAACATGTTCAAGGTACAATATTAAATGAAAAAGAATATGCAAAACCATATGTAGTATAATCACAGTTAAGAAAAAGATTTACTCTCACAGAAAAGTTAGGGAAAGAAAATACATTGAAAATCTTTATATGTGTCTAAAATAAATCAGAGATATTATGTTTGGATGATGAGATTACTGATGTCTTTATTTCCTTCTTTACATTTTCTAAAGTTTCCACATTTTCCTTATGGACTATCCAGTATTTTTATTAAAAACGTAAGAAAAAAGGAAAAAAATTTAAACAAGGAGTCAATTCAGAGTGCAAGAGAACTAAAGAAAAGACAATTATTTTGGGATAACCTCAAAGGAAAGGTGAAAAGTACCAATAGCTAGTATTTACTGAGCACTTGTTATGTGTCAGATGCTATGCTAAAGATTTCACCAATCTCTTAATCATTATCCTCATTTTACAGATAAATTAAGAGATACTAAGCAAGTTGTTCAAAGTAACCAAGATGGCAAGTGTTAGAACGAAGATTTAAAGCCAAATAAGTTGTCACCAAGGCCCAGGACGTTGCCACTGACCACATGCTGCCTCTGCATGTGATCAGGCCACAGAAATACATACAACACAGGACTCAGCAAACCGCAGGCAGAAGGGCCACAAGAAAACTAGATCGTACAAGTCTGAGACTATGTCTACGGGAAGAATGACAGTAGTATATTCAAAGAAATACAAGTTAATTATTGGGAATGGAAAAGAAAACTTGGAAAAAAAGAAAAAGACATATAAAACTTTAATAATTTGGGTTGGAAAACTGAAATGAGATAAATTTTAAGTCAATATTCCTTTTGCTATCTATTTCACTGGAAATTAATAGCTCATATCCCTGGGAAATACAGAGGAAAGATCTGTAAGAGATACTAGGCAAATTAAGTCAACAAAATTCAAGTGTTATGACTAGGAACCAAAAGAAGTATAATAATAAAGCAAAAACGTCAAAATAAAGACAAGATAGAAAGTTACTGCAGTCTCACACAGCTCTAAAATCGTTGGTTAATGCTGTCTTCCTACCCTATCACATCTTCTGGGTTACCTTATGTACATCCTTTTGCAGAGAGAGTCCCCAGCGTGTTAATTCATTGTTGGCTATCTCATTCTTTGCAATTTTCTGTAGCAAGAATTCCAAAGAACTATGGTGCTGTTTGGGGCTCAGGTTGATCTGCTGGGTCAAATCCTAAACAAAATTAAAATGGAGACAATAAGTTATAAGTAGTACATTCTCCAATATGAGATTAAATAAGCCCCAATGTGTCTAAAATGTTTCTATAAGAAACCCCGTTGTCACTGAAAATCTGTAGAAATTTTCAAATATCTCTGAAGACTTTAATAAGTATCTCTCAGGAATGTGAATGAGGTGTAAGGTTAAAATTTTAATCATAAAAGAATTTTAAATGTTATTGTTTCTTCCTCATAATGTCTAAATCTTATCTCTTTCTCAAAGTCATGTTCTGAATTTTTAAATTTATTTCTAAGAAATTCTACGAAACAGAAGCAAAGGGGGCTTGATTATACCTATTTAATATTTTGAAAAAACGTCCTGTGCCAGGCACATAGCCAAACATAACAGAATGAAAAACCACATCCAGTCTTATACTTTGTCACACTATACTACCCATTTAATGTCATCATAAGGCATATTTTTTTAGTCCAGTGGTTAGCCCATAATAGTTGCTTTCTAAATATTTATTGCGGAATGAGTATCTCACAAGTGTGTACGAAGATTCTGAATCACTTAAGTGAGTTCTTTCTTCTTCTTGCACAAATGAATTATACAGCTGTTGTTAAAGGTAGTCATTAGGCTCCGTAAGTCTATGGAGCTATACAGATAGCTCTGTGATCATAAAGTCATTGGGCAACTGGGAGTTGTAAGGAAGGACCCTTGACACACATATTAAAATGAGACGTATCAGAAGGTAAACAGGAAAGAAATCTCTTACAGGAATTTTGAGTGTCACTTTACGCTCTTTATTATGTTACAAAACATAATATGTGGTATCTGAGACAAGCATGGTCCAAGGATTTGGGACATGAAGCAACAGAGTATTTGCAGTGTGGAAAGCCCCAGGAGCTGCAGTGTGGAGGTGAAGCGCTCAGGGTCTGGACTCATCTCATGTTTCTCAGCTATTTCCTATGGGAACTGAGCCTAACACTTCCAGGACATCCCAAGTCCCACATGATAAACTATCCTTTACCTCATCAGGCTCTGACCTGTTGACTTTTTGTTACATTATCTTCTCCACCCCTTCAAATAAACTGAAGGCTTGTAAAAAAATATTTAAAATATTCAGTGCTCTCAGAGAATCTCATTTATGATCAAATGGCCAGTTTACAGTTATCCATTTGATTGGTGAGGGTGAAGACAAAATTGTTTCCTTGTACCTTATAATTCAGTCACTCTGCTGTTCTAATAACCTTCAAAAGGAAGTTCTGATCAGCTCTCTCAGTGTGTGGGAAGGGACATGGATCAGGCTTTACAGAAAGGAAAACTGGAGCTTGGAAGAGCGCATCTGCCTGGGTAAAGATGCAAGCCTGGCCAGGTTCTAGCTCCATTTGCTACTGGAAAGGTCTCCTGCTCAGAGCAGGCATTTCTCACCTTCATGGCTCTGAAGTCTTTCTTCATCTTCTCAGGGATCCCAGTCATGAAGGAAAGCTCAGGCAGAAGCAGGATTTCACCTTTTAGCAGCTTTGAAGAAAGAGCAGAGAGGAAAACAAGACACTGAAAGAAGATCCTGTTCCCCTGACCCGTCCAGGACATGCCATGCTCAGGGCTGGCAAACTAAGGAATATAAAACCCCAGAGAAGAGAGCAGTGAAACAAGTATTTTACCCTTTCCCCTTCAGTCACAATACTTATAGCTGTTGTATTAGGTAAAGGAAAAAAATACTGAAACTGTCAAAAGGCTAGAAAGAACTAGGAAAAAAAAAATTCTGTCCCTTTTGGGTCTCCAGACAAGCTACGACAATACATCCTATCAAGCTGATGCATCTATCTCATTTTAGCCTGTCAATCTTCAGGCTTACACTTATTAAGACAGAAGAGTCAGGTGTCAAGGCACTCCCTGCCCTCCCCCCCCCACCCCGCTCCTAGCACCTTCTAAAATGTCTAAAACTTTCCTAATGGATCTAGTGTTTTAATCTTTAGCAGCACATTCTCCTGATTCCTTAACCTAACTCGCTCATGTGCACATTTAGCCCCTCATTATGGGGACTTCAAAAGGAAATCCTACAGTGTGAGGTGGCACCTCTGACCAGATGACCCAGACAAAACTCTGCACAGCTTTCCCCAACCACACTGTAGTCACTGCTCCTCGGCTCCTAGCGCTGTGAAGAAGGCCAAGAGCGGCTGATGGACATCCCCCACTCACCATCCCCTGGTTATTCTGTCTCTCACTGGGTCTGTGGATCAGAAGTGGCTGGTCTTCTTCCTTAACTGTTATCCCATAGTTTTTGCTACAGCAGGGCAGAGGTAGGAAAAAATTTCAGAAGCTGCATCACTACTCTTACAGCAACATAGTCTGAGTCTCTTCACCAGGACTAGAGGTACAAATTTGCATAGTCCTTTTATCAAGGGTCCATCGGAAATGCATCATAGCATAATTATAACTGGGAAAACAGGCTCAAATTACTTTGTAATTAAATAGAGGAGAAATAGGCTAAAAGTCCAGGAAGGGCTCTGTTTAAACTGCATCAGGCTAAAGGGCTTAGGCAACTAGAAAGGAAAATACTATGTTAAATGATGAATGACTTGCATTAAATCTCTCCAAGCAGACTTCTAACCAAATCAGCAAAGGAAATACAATTCAAAGCCCTGAGATTAATTTATAAAGTAACTGCCAAAAGTACTGAAAGAAATGAAACTGTAAGGGTGACATATTCAGGTTCAAGCCTGCAAAGGAGCTCATTCAATCTTAGGCACATTACCAATCGAGTTATTTAAAGTGTCCAATTGTCCCATGCCACTATGGAACTCAATATCCTGCTAGAGCATTGTAGACTACAACCTACCCCCACCTGTAGGCGCAAGCCCAGTCTCTTTTCTCTACCTGTAGTATTCCAAGAATGTGATCTCCTTCCCATCAGACATTGTGAAGCTATCTTTTGGAGTCTTATTCCAATCCACATCATCAATACGATAGGTACGATTGTTGTATCGGGTTATGACAATATTGCCAATCAGAACCTTAGTGCACTCATCCTGGAAGTTTTCTTTGTTCTGCTGATATATCGCATGCCTTTGGAAAGAAACAAAAGACTTCTGGATCACATTTGTATACGCTGAGCAATACGAAAAGGATCGGTGATGCAAATAAGTATTTTACGGGTAAAATCACAGTTATTAATATAAAGCACCAAAGGCTCCAGATGTCTCTTTTAAGAGATAGGACTCTCATCTCTTTTTAACATTACCAAAAATAATAATAATAATAATAATAATAATAAAATAATGAAAGGATAAAAATCAAATTGAAAATAGCAACTACAAATTAATAAAATTCACTGTATTCCTTAAAAGAAGGGACTTTAGTCACCAAAATAATTACTTTTTTGTGTAATCATTGTTAGGATATAGCCCAGAGAGGGACAATAAAACATTCTTTCAACTATCTTTGCTCTTTCTAGCTGAAAAAAGGAACTACAGTACCTATCAGAAGGCAGCCATGGTGAAGATGCTAAAGATGCAGAGATGAAAAGGCTCACCATATACAAATACACCCTTGTGGTCACCTAACGATGCCATGAACAAGGCAACACAGAAAACTCACAGAAAAACCATGTTTGAATATGCTCAGGGCGTCAAGGAAAATTTAGAGGCAGCTGACACCTGAACGGGCAGTCTGCCAGGCAGAAACGCCAAGGCAGGGGAATGAGTGACTCTAGCAGCGGCAACGGGCAGTACACAGGGAGCCATCCGGGATCTGGGACTGGGGAGGCGAGTAGGTGAAAAGAGGAACAGAAGATGGTACGTGTAGGCTGAAGACAGGCAGGGGACAGATATGAATTCCCTTGTAAGTCGAGGATCAGAGCTTGGACTTTTTTCTGTGGGCCAGTGTCACCAGGGTATATTCCTCAGGAACACTGGTCCCTTGAGAGGTCATGAGCAGGTGAAGAAGGTTCCATAATCAAGAAAGCTAAGTTCATTCTACATATTATAACCCCTTCTTAGAGACTCACAACATACATTACCAGATCAG